>NC_067488.1:31178339-31505106 GCF_947179515.1 Apodemus sylvaticus
AAAAGTATAATAAATGCTCTATAAATATTTCTTGATGAGTATTTATAAAATATTTTCTTATGATTGCATTATTTTAATTCATTAACATTTTAATAATTACTGGACTAAATTGCTTTTTTTCCTCTTGTATTCATTTCTCCAGAGATTTCATCCAATATCTGGAGAAAAGGGGAAAGACAAGCAAGCAATGTTTTCGCATGGTTAAGGCCAAGAACTAGGGGACTGGACAGAGCTGGCTTACAGCCCTGCCAAAGGTTCCCTTACCTCCAGCTTTTCACCTAGGTAATGGGAGATAAAGCTTATAGTAATAACAATTATAACAATAACAGGTCTGTAGTGCTGAGCTTTCCACCTACTATTTCATGATTCATACAAACACCTTATGGGCAAGATGTTACAATCATGTGTAAGTCAAGAACAACATACCAGATGACGTCAGTCATGTACTTGGTTCATAGAAAAAGCTCTATGACCAACAATGCCATATTCTTGCCCCTGCCTAGATTTGCTGATCATAGATGCAGATAGATTCTATCTATGTGGCTGCTGAGGGACTGGACCAGGCTATGGAGTTAATCACCTGGCTCTCGGGGCTGTTTGTTTCCACAGAAGGTGATGTTAAAACTCATTACAATTCACAAACCCTCTTTCTTCTCAGTTCACAACTATTGCCTCCTGGTTGATTTGTGCTGGGCTAGCATGAGTCAGCCAGTCACATGCCTGCTGTCAGGGCCAGTGTCCAGGTGAGAGATACAAATGTTGCTCGTGACCAGCATATCAAGTGTTGCCCAGACCTGCAGGTCCTGCTTTTTCGCTCCATGGATGTGCCCTGCTATTTCACTTTTGAGAGAGCCAGCATTGTCAGCTCAGCTGCTTCCTAGTGCGCAGTAGCTTGCTGAAGGCTCACTGGCTTGCGATCTTGTTAAAGCTACCCTGCCTCTGTTTTAAAGCATCACTGAGAGGCTGGAGCTGAGTCACCTTCCACACGAACAGCTCATTGCCAAGATGTGTTGGGCTTTTCTGATGCAAGGAACAGCAACTTTCCATCCCTGCTGTAATGTCACCCTGTTGCACAGCTCAGGCCAATAAAGTTCAACAAACCAGTTTAGCTTGGGAGAGAAAGGGATGAAAGGCTAAAAGCTCTTTGATGAAACCTGAGTCTTCCAGGTAAAGGCCAAGTATCTGGCATGACTAGTGAGCAAAAGCGTCTTTTGGGAATCTCCCTTTCTGCCTCTCATCCCGATGTTCCTCTTCACTTAGGAACTGGGTGATTTCACAGCAAGCAAAAGTGTTGACTTTCTACCTTTCTCCTGCCTGCCTGCCCCAGTAAATTGTGACCAATACTACCTGAATCACCACATTTTGGGGGCACTCAATTATCTATGAGAAAAGAATGTATCTATCTTTTGACTTACTCCAGATATGCTTAGCTCTTTCCCTGTATAGTTTGAAAAGCCAGAAATACTTATTATTATACTTATTGTTTACTCTCTGTCATCCCTCCTGAGGCGGCAGATGTACGCACGTAGGGCCCTGTCAGGCTTATTCTCCACCTTAGTCAGGTGGAGGATCTGCAGCAAATGAGCTAATCTATATTTACTCAAATATTAAACTGACTTTTTTTTTTAAACAATTTTCAATTGCTTTCCCTGTCCCTTGCATCAGTTTTGCTCCTGTCCCAACCACACAGCTCAATGGTGGTATATAAATAGGAATTCAAATCAACTCATTATTTTATTTCCTGAGCTTCCCTAGACCTGTCTTTTCTTTATGATTAATCCTCTTTGATTTTAATTAGCATCAGGACACTGTGCTACTTAGAATCTTTGGTCCTGTCACACAAGGTTTATCCCTGCCTAAAATGTCCTCTCCGCTCATATTCTCTCTGCCAAACTTCTGTATGCTCATCTTGTAGAAGGAGTCTTCTTGGATCACCTCTCAGCCCCACCCCTCTAACTACAACTGACCCTTCTTTTCTTTGGATCCATAGTTCTGTGCTTCAGTTCTGGTTTTTCCCCCATTAATTAACTTATTTATTCACTTTGCACCCCAATCACAGCCTGACCCAGGTCTCCTAGAGCAGAACTAGGGTTCTGCTCTTAGAAATTTCTTACCCTCTTTACTCCCCTCCCCTTCTCCTTAGAGAAAAGGAAGCCACCTTTGGGTCTTACACTGCCCTGGGACATCCAGTCCTGCCAGGACTGGGCATATTCTCTCTCACTGAGATCGCGAGAGGCAACAAAGTCAAAGACAGCCTCTGTTCCAATTGTTAGGTGACCCACATGGAAACCAAGCTAAACATCTCTTACAAACTCATAGGGGGCCTAGGTCCAGCCCCTGCATGTTCCCTGGTTAGTGGCTCAGTTTCTGTGAGCCGCCATGGGCCCAGTTTAAGTGATTCTATGTAGGTCTTCTTGTGGTGTCCTTGACCACTATGGCTTGTTTAATTCTATCTCTCCCTTTTCCACAAGCCCCCCCCCCCCCCCCCCGAGCTCCATGTGACGTTCCACTATGGGTCATTGCATCTGGTTCCATTAGCTGCTGGGTGAAGGAAGCCTCTTAGGAGACAACCAAATACTTGCTATTCAGCCATTCAAAACAAGGACTTCATGAAATTCATAGGCAAGTAGATGGAACTGGAAGATATCATCCTGAATGAGGTAACCCAGACCCAGAAAGACATGTGTGGTATTTACTTATGTCGATATTAGCCATAAAGTACATTGCTTCAAGTTCTTAATATCTCGTTATGTATTTTTCCCCCACTAACACAACAGCAACTTCAGGATAGAATAGGGTCGATGAGGGATACATTCAGTTGGAAGTGTGTGAAGGCAGAACACTTCCCTGTATGTGTATGATTGCCCCTTAGCTTCAACAGATGAAGGAAGGAAGCCAGTAGGAAGATTGTAAAGAAACTTGAAAGCACCAGGAATCCTTGTCCCTAACCCAGAGAAAACGTGTCAGAGCAGGTGATCAGCCGTGGCTGCTGCAGTGTCCTGGAAGAGTCTGCACACCAGGTGAGAGGAACACACAGGCATTCACTACCAGGTTCTGGCATGCAGCCCACAGGCAGGCACATATCCAAATGAGGCTTGAATTCCCTCTGCAAGCAAACTGCAAGGAGCAGAGGCTCCAGCTAATTTTGTGCACATCAATGCTTTTGGTGCTGGAGATGGTCTAAATCAGCCTGAGGAGACATCCAGGGCCCCTGCTGAATCAGCTGGGGACTCAGTCTTACTGCTGGGAATACAACTCCAGTCTTGCTTCTGATTTGGTGAATTGATTAGCCAACCCTAAGGATCCACCTGAAGTTTCAAAAAGGATATTGTGAAGTAGAAAACATGAACCAAGGGCATCAGAGAAAGATGCCAGGCTTTGTGGTCAGACAAATGTGACCCATGGTAATCACTTCATTATTAGAGCCCCGACTTACTCATCTGTAAAATGGGAACAATTATAACACCTGCCTTATATCTCCCAGAGTATTGCCTGTTGTGCTATTGATGAATTCATGGTTACTGCCTAGCAGAAAACAGTAGTGCTCAAGAAGGAATAATTTATGCTCTGGGGAGCATTTGGCAGTGTCTAAAGATTTTTTTTTTCTTGTTTGCTTTCCCTCTGTCTATTTTATTTGGAAAGCTTCTCACCACGACCATTTTAAAATAATTCACACACTATTTTGACGTGTTTTGCTCCAGTTGCTGTCACTTATTCAGATCCCCTTCCTTGTCCTCAGTAACACTCCTTCTCCTGCTTCCATGTTCTTTCCAACCCAGATGCTATCTATACATGAGGGGGGAAAACCATGGAATGCTTGTTTTTAAAGAAGCCCATGATTGTCATGAGTGGAAGATAAATTCCTGGCATCTGGAAGGTTGAAGACAAGGATACAGAAGCACTGATGTACATCTCACAGTGCACAGGACAGATCCAAGAAGCATCTACCCTACATGTCAACAGAGCCGAGCTTGAGAAAATCTGTCTGGGAGAAGCTTGCCTATCTGGTGACACTAAACGTGGTAGCTTTTAGCATATGGTGATTATCTCTGTCTATAGACATGTACTGAGCATATACCTGGTAAATCAGAAAGAAGTCAAGAAATGTTGAGGTGGCTGTAGTTTGTCTGATGTTCCTATCATTGAGAAGTGGGATCCTTCTTTACTTGAAACTCCAGGAGCTTTGCAACTGCTCTGAGAAGACATGACACGATAATATGATACTTATGGATCATGGCACAAGCAGACTCAATGCCTGTCCTTTGGCATACCCTCTGAGAACGTTGAGCCACCATGTGCATTCCAACACCATATAGAAGATTCCTTTAGGAAATAAATTGTAATATTTTAAAATTGTTTTCTACACTGTATTATATTCACAGTCACCCCAACCCTCCCAGATTCACTCTAAACTTTCTACCTCTAAACTTTGTATCACCTTTTCTTTTAAATTTAACAACACAACAACTCAGATTTGTATTGTTCACATTCCTCTTTGTGAAGAGTCATCTACTGTAGCATGGTTGATATGCTAAGAGCAAGGCTTTAAAAATAAAGGAAAACAACAACAACAACTGGATTCTCCATCTTCTAGAACTCATAGTTCCTCAATTAAAGCTCAGGAAATCCTTCCTAGTTCATGTTAGAACATTGACTCCCTTGATCTTATGCAGGTAACCATAGCTTTTGTTAATTCAAGAGTACAGTGGTCCTGTGGTCCTGGGATATCCAGAAGTATTTCATTCTGGTTCTCTGTAACTTCTGGCTCTTAACAACCTTTACTTCTGTGAAAAAATTGTTAACAATCTTACATAACCTGTGAACAATATGATCTAAAGTAAAGACCTGGCTGTCAAGGCATACTGGCATGAATGTAACAGGGGTAACTGCCTACTCTCTGACAGGATGTAAGTTTCATCCAACAGGAGGAAACACATGCCTTGCACTGTGGATCTGACGAAACCATGGTTGGGGAGTTCACATACTCAAATACTAAAGCTTCTCTCATTATTTTTCTCAATAAACATAGTATCAAACCTCTCTTTAAATTTGTGTTGCTAGATTATTGCCACTTTCATGCTTCACTAAAGAATATTTTGTGAATTGGATCACAGTTAACACACAAACTTACAAATAGTCAAAAAGTGTAGAGAATTAACAGCTGTAATTCTGACATACTGAGAATTCTGACAGTAAGTGATCTATGGACAATTCTAACTGATTTCACATTTGTAGCCACCACTGCCAAGCCATGAGCCATTGAATAATACCTGTTGTGTCACCTTGCTTAATATTCTACTTCTTAGTTTCATCCATTTTCATAAACATCACATGGTTTCACTTTCCTTTACAGATAAATAAAGTTTCATGAAATATACAAAGCACATTTTCTTTATTTTAGATATGTTGGCCATCTAGGCTATATCTTTGCTATTTTCAATATAGCAGTAATAGTCATAGATGTGCAAATATCCCTGTGCCAAGATATGGGGTTATTTTGGTATGTACCTCAAAGTGTGCAGGGTCATGATTCCCATTTTTCCCTTTGGAGAATTCTCTGTACTGATTTCTGTGCTGACTATACTAGTTTGCACTCCCACCAGCAAACAGTGAATAATGTTCCTCTTACTCATATCCCCTTCAGGATTGTTGTCAGATTTCTTGATGACAGCCATTCTGACTGGGTTGAAGTGGCATCTCAAAGTAGTTTTAATTTGCATGTCTACATGGGATAACTCCCATTGTTCAATGAAGATATACATATGAACTTGTTGACTACTTGTGTTGACTCAGTTGGCATTTGTTAAAAAATTTTTGAAGCCTTTTCAGAGAGGTTAGAATGGAAAGGATTAGTAAGAATTTATGTTATGGGGAGTAAACCAATAGAGATATAATATTTGAAATAGATCATAAATTATACTGCTAAGCTGTTCCTTGTAATAAGCTGAGAATATTATAGTTTTCCAGATATTTGGAATAGAATGTGACAATTCTGCCTGGTTAATAGGCTCAGGTGATTGAAGAGATGTTCAGGAGTTAGGGGCATTCTGTGAATTATTCTGTCAAGCTACATATGGGTCACCAGGGACAGGGAAATAAGGAATACCTGACTGTATTACATTAGATGCCCAGTTCCTGTGGTTAACTCTTTGATATCTAGGGAAAAATCATCTGATGCCAACAGAGCAGTCTACAAAAATGAGTCAGCAGACCACCCCACACTTTAGGTGTGAGTGACAGTCCTGGTTCCAGCTTCAGGGTCACATCGGCAATAACTGAACAACTGAGGTAAGAAGACACTTATGTCTAAAGAAAAATGGTTGAAAATCATTCTCAGAGCCTAGGTAGTCCTGATAGAGGACTCCTTTGTCTTCTTCACCATAAGTAGATGAGGGAGCCAGCAGTCTGCTGCTGAAGACATAGAGCAGTGTTGTCTGAGCAGTGTTAGCCCTGCAGGGAGTCCATGAAAATGGAAGGTCTGGAAGGAAAATTGGAAGTGATGGCCTCCTGAGAGTAATAGAACCTGAAGTAGCAGGAAATTATCTATAGAACCCACAGGGAGCCTTTGAGGGAGAGACAGGCACCTTGGAAGGAAGCAATAATTTAGTAACTTAAAATTTCAAGTTAGGTTAAATATAATAAGCACACAAAATTTGTATACAGAGCTGATGAAACTTGATAGCATTTGATTTAGAGTTGAATAAGACAACCCTGAATTGTGAATCTTTTAATCATCAAAAGATTTTAATCTTTATGGTCACAATGTCCTTGACTAAAGGCGTGGTTTTAAATTGCTTCACACTGAGGGTCATGTTCATTTGAGTTCTGTGAATCTAGGCCAATGAGGACTCCAAGGTTCCCTAGTGAGTTTGTGGTGACTTACAAACTCATAAGCCAGGAATTTATTCTGTGTATAACCTCCAATGTGGTGGCGGTTGAACATGACATACTCCCCCCACTCCCAAGATGCACACAGAGTCTCAAGTATGACTGCATGCCACCATTTTTAGAGATTTAGGTTACTTCAAGAAGTAGGACAAAAATTGGAGAATTAAGTGTCTGGGAGCATACCTTTCTAGCTTCTCTTTGATACCTAGTAGCTTCCTTACTCTCTTTGATTGCTGGCCAGCATGTTGCCTGACCATGGTGGGATGATACATCTACATCTAAACTGTGAGCCAGTGTAAGTTTTTCCACCATTACATTGTTGTCAGCTATTTGGTCATAGTCATACATAAACCAGCTAACTCACCTACTCCAAGTTCGCATGCTAAAATGTCTATTCAGTGTGATGAGAATCTAAGTGATTTGATGATGATAGAAACACTGTGAATGGGAGTGGAGGGTTTATAAGAGGAAAGAGATCTACCTGCTTCTCTACTTACCATTTGAGGACAATGATAGAAGTTGCCAATGTTAGCTCAAGGAAGACCCTCACAGGATCCCAATGTGTTTGTGTCTTGCTCTTGGACTTGAAGATTTTAGAAACCTGAGAAATTACTTTTTGTTATTTGTAAGTCACTAATCCATATTATTTTGATATAGTCATCCTGACATGTTGCATTCATCTTCATTTTGTCATAGAGAAGTATCTCCTGGAGGCTGTGCACATTTCCTTATCCTGGTTGAATAAGGAGCAAAGGGTGTTTTGAGGACACAGCTTGGGACTTTTAATAAATAGCATAAGTATCAAATCTCAGTATTGTAATTTAACAATTTATGACCTTGGGGAGTTCCATAGAACCTTCTGAAACTTGCTTCCTTCTGTGAACTGAGGATAATGAAGCCTTTCCAGGAAATGCTGAAGAAATGGATGTAAAAATGTTCTGCAGAATCATTTGCATATTTCTTGGATTGATGCTTCATTATCAACTAACTGCTCTAGTCCAACTTGAAAGGATCCACTCAGTATTCAACATCTTTATGAAAGTCAGACTTGCAAGAACTCTTGAATGTATACAGTTTTGAGAAGTATGCTGAGAAATGTTGAACTCAACTCCAAGGTATTGGATAACATAAAGAAGTTGAAAGGAGCAAAGATAGTTTGGACCTGTGTAGGCTTTCTCATTATGGGCTAACAAAGAACAAGAAAAATAAGAGACAAATAAGCTGATTATGTATGTCTTTTTTAGAATGTTCAATGGCACAATCTGACAAGCTATAAAAGACTTTGTGAGGTGTGAAGTGCAGAGACTACTACTATTACCTCAGGTTGACAGGTTAAAGGCATTAATCCTGAGAGGCTCTGCATTTAACACCTGCTTAATACACAGATGTTTCATCCTAACAACACCCACGAGAATGTGGTTCATCTATGTTGTGCTTTCTGAACTTTAAAGTACTGGCATAAGTATAGCTTTAGGGAAACGGGCTAGTATTTTGTACTGGGACAAATTAATTCCATAGTAATCAATGTATGTCATTTCAACTTTATAATCCTTCAAAATTAATTACAATCTTTATTTTACTCAATACTTATAAGATGGTTTAAAAATGATGATAACTTCTTTTTGTATTGGAAACCAAGAAACAAACAAACACCTTTGAAGCTGGACGGTGCTAACTGTGGGTAGGCTATATAGCAAGAATGTACAAGTGTATAATTGCCAGATGCTGGAAAGAACCCAGGTATCCCTCAACAGAAGAGTGGATGCAAAAAATGTGGTATATCTACACAATGGAGTACTATTCAGCCATTAGAAACAATGAATTTATGAAATTCTTAGGCAAATGGATGGAGCTAGAGAATATCATACTAAGTGAGGTAACCCAGACTCAAAAGGTGAATCATGGTATGCACTCACTAATAAGTGGATATTAACCTAGAAAACTGGAATACCCAAAACATAATCCACACATCAAATGAGGTACAAGAAGAAAGGAGGAGTGGCCCCTGGTTCTGGAAAGACTCAGTGAAACAGTATTCAGCAAAACCAGAACGGGGAAGTGGGAAGGGGTGGGTGGGAGGACAGGGGAAGAGAAGGGGGCTTACGGGATTTTCGGGGAGTGGGGGGGCTAGAAAAGGGGAAATCATTTGAAATGTAAATAAATTATATCGAATAAAAAAAAGAAAAGAAAAGAAAAAAAAAGAATGTACAAGTGCAGGGCTTAGAGCTGACTCTTGCATCAAGGGTGTGTCCTTCCTTCCAGCTGTTCTCCATCTCTAGCCACACATGCCAGGAGTCTCAGTGCATATTTTCAACGACCTTCCCTCTGAGAGAGTCTCTGTTATAAAATGACAAGGCTTCTCAGCAGAAAGTCACTTCACATAATGGCTTGTCTTACTCCCACCAGCAGTTCTTTTTTGCTCTGTTAACTTAGTTCTTGTGGAGAGAAAAGAAAAGGTTGCAATCAGCAATTTTGCCACAGGAGTGGAGCCAGTCCCCTTAGCCATCTGTGACCAAATGATCCATTATTCATGTGCCACACGGGCCTCTTCATTTCTCACCTGCCTAAGACTGACTCTCATTTCCATCCATCCTTTCAGAAACGTTGCCACACAGAGCAAGCCCGTCAGGCTAGTTCTGTCTAACAAGCACTGCTCCTACTTTGACTCCAGTCTGAGGCAGACGAAAGAAAATTTTATCCATTTCAATGTCACCTGAAATACCTTTTTTTTTTTTCTTAGCTGAAAATAGCTCATTGTGATCCAAAATTTGAGATTTTTATGGTGTGGTTATACATGTAAGGATGAAAAAAAAAACCCACTAGCAAAGGTGAAGGTGGACAAGGTGGACAGTTCTCAACTCCAGCTGAGCTTGCAGATGTGACTTTTGCAGGTGGCATACATAGAAAGAAAAGAGAACAAAGTTCCTCTCTGCAAAAAAGAATATCCCGGGTAACAGTAAAGCTGTGCAGAAAAAAGTCTTTCGGTTGAGAGGTTTTTTAGGCTTAGGAGGTGGGGTCTCCCTCCAATCTTTCACCAAGTATAGATTGTAAGGTTCTGATATAGGACCATGCACTATTAAAGAGGACTCTAGCCTCTTTAATCCCTTGACAATCATCTTCCAAAGAAGGACTCACTGTGGGCCAGCTGGATTACTTTGATTAAGGCCCTATACCTAACTTTCGTCTCTAAGTCCTGTGCTCTTTCTGCAAACGTGGCCATTGAGGCTTGCAAATACTTGAAAAGGGTTTGTGGTATGTTTGCATTAAAGTCATAGCAGTGGTATGTTTTATTTTTGTTATTGGGATATCTTTCTATACTGGGCATTCCTAGGAGCTGTCCAGGTCAATGTTTTTAGTAATCAAGAAGAATAAGGACTGTGATAGTAAAAATTTGTTTGCTTAGATGCCTGAATGCCTAATCACTGTTAGTAGGCAGTTTGGGAGCTCTGTCATAAGCTCTTATAGATGGCTCTAAGTGTGCAGAGATGGGCCACACTCTGAGAAGAGGATGTAAGAGCAAGAAATGACATTAGGGACGCAGAATAGGAACGTGTGTATGCTTGTGTGTGTGTGTGTGTGTGTGTGTGTGTGTGTGAGAGAGAGAGAGAGAGAGAGAGAACCTCAATCATGACTAGCTGACAATATTAGCATGTCAAGAATTTTTGACCTCATATGTGTTTCTTCAGCCGTGAATTCATCATAGATGTAGGCACCAAACAAGCTGTGCCAAAATCTCTTTTCTTGCTGCCTACAAAAGTTAGATATATAACCACATGTGAATATTTGAATTTCTTTTTTATTTATGTTTGTATATATTTATGGACATAAGCATACACACATAAATATAAACACTGAATGATTAGCCACACAAAATGTATGTGAAATTGGACAATTAGAATGGGGATAGTGTGTCTTTTCTCAACTAATACTTCTGTAATATTTCTTAAATATGAAGTTGAAGAATCCATTAAGTTACTGATTAAGAGGAAAAAGCTGAATCAAGTGGATTTAAACTTTGCTTTAATTTTCCCTTTTGATAGCTTGATTGAGAGTGGTCAGTCTTCGGGGAAAGTTCCTATTGGAGAAGGCCTTTATACAACGATAGTCAGCAGCCCCTCAGATGGCATGCTTTCTCTTGTTAAAGATTAATAGTGAATCCAGAATGGAAGTTTGAGGTACTGGCTGAATCTCTGATTCTGCCACTTATTTGATAAAAACTTCAGAGTTCAGTGTTAGGTAATGTGATCATACCCCAACAATAGTTGAGTTTAGCAATATAGTAATACCAGATAGCAAGTTCTGCCACTCCTCAAGTAATTGTGGGTATAGGTATGGCTCACATATCTACCTTTCTAGGTATCTTTAGTGAATTAATCTTCTAATACTGTATTTAATGTCACATGAATAATTACATTCTCTTATAGTGTGATGGTTAAGAAGACATGGGTGTGTGTGTGTGTGTGTATATATATATATATATATATATATATATATATATATATATATATATATAGCATATGACAGTTTCTTACCCATGGAAGTCAGATCATTCATTATACATATATCTACATATTTTTCTGTCATCTATCAGTAATCTATTTATTATCTATAATACACATGCAGTTATGGTTGGCTGTGAGTCTATCTGTTCTGTTTTTTTAAAGGTGAAATAATAAGTTAGCAATAATATCATAATAAACAAGGCAAGAACTTTAATAATACTAGGTGCAGGCAGATGGTGAATAGGCAAAATATTGTTTCAAATACCATTCTTATATTTTTCAGTTTAAAGACAGAATCTATATAGCACATATTAAAAGCATCATATACAGGCCAAGAAAATGGCTTGGCGAGTATGAATACTTCCTGTAGAAGGACAAAGGCCTGAGTTTGAGTCTGCAGCACCCACACAAAAAGTGGAACACGATTCCAGGAGACAGAGACAATGGGGTCAATGACACTTTTGGACAGGAGCCTAGCCCTAGCTTTGAAAGACTTTGTCTTGAGGGCATAAGAAATGTAATAGAACAGGACACCTACTAGCCCTCTGGCCCCTGAGCACATGCACCCTTTCCACACCATGCATATGGCATGAAAATACGCAGATAAATAAACAAATATCAAGAAAATCACAGAGCTTGACCATAATGCAATTTGTAATTTCTAGACTACTTTTTAAAAGATATTTTTTATAGGTTTCAAATTTTTAACTTAGTTGATCATTGATCTCTAAAAAGATACCATTAATGAGATTGACAAATTCAACAACTCTTACTATAGAAAATGATAATGATTCTAATGATTACCCTAAGAAGATGTATCAAAACCATATAAAATGGAATAAGTTATTGCCAATTATTGAGCCATTTAAACTCCTTCAGTAGGTGTCTGACAAAGGCTCATGGCTGAGTCAAATTCTAGACTCTGTTGTATATTTTGTCAAATATTTTCTCTACTTTTATCTTTAATTTCAGTAATTTATGTGTTGGATGCTTTGTTTATACATTCATGTATTTATTCACTGATACTTCTAACTCAATTTTAGCAACATTAAGGTCATTTTTTCTTAAAAAAATGTGCTCATTGTTTGTTCTCTATTTTGCTAATAGCTTCCAGCTAATCCCAATGATGTTGGATCTAACACCTAGGGAGAACTTTGGCTCTGAGTCTTTCTCATTCTTGCATCCAAACCTTTTGGTTGATCATTTATCTGTGATGTGTCTCGACTCTCAATCTTACCTGTGTTACCCTACTTTGGATCCTTTCATTTCTCATAGAGGTAACAGATGCTCAGCTATAAGATATACAGTGTGGAGGTGGCTGGGTACATGGCCCACTCTATAAAGGGCTTATCACACAAAAGTACAAGGACCCGAGTGTGTTCCTCAGCACCCACAATATACAATAATATCTATCTATAATCTCTGTGTTGGGGACGTGGAAACAAGGCATCCTTACGTTTTGCTGGTCGGATAGTATAGCTGAATCAGCAAGGTGTGCCATTCAGAGGGAGACTTTCAGAAAGTAAGGCAAAGAGCAAATGAGGAGCATATTAGACAAATTCTGGCCTCCACCTGTGGAGACAGTGGGGACCCCTGATGCAGAGGCTCTGCTTACAGAGGTCATGATTTGATACAAGGTTTCGCTTGGGCAACTAAGATGTTTTAGAAGCACCCCACATCATTCTACTATGGTGTAAGGCTGAGAGTCATTGATATATAGAAGCAAATTCATTTCTTTTTTAAATTTACATTTCCAGCCCAGCCATTTTTGCGTGAAGAACAGAAAAGACAAACCAACAACAGCAACAAAACCCAAAAAGCAAAACTAGAAATACAAACAAAATCTAAAACCCCAACACCAAAAAAAAAAAAAAAACCCACAACAAAACCCAACCAAATAAACAAAACAAAACACTCACACATTTATGTGGCTCTAGAATTCCAAAGATGAGAAAACAAACTGAAAGAGAAAGTGAATAGACACAAAATATGTGAAGTGCAAATACCTTCTGATACCACAGCTATCAGCCTTTCCCAGTCTGAACAAAACTGGCGCGATAGCACAGTAGCTTTGGCATCTGTTTAAACAGAAATAAACAGAAAAATGTCCTCTACTCAGACATGGCTCCCACTTCCAATTTCCTATCCTTCAAACAACCTCAGACAATATTGTCATTAATTTGCCCAGCAATATAGGACCAAGAGACCTTTTACTTCATAGGGCTCAGTCCTGAGGAATATGAATTCTTCAAAGGGATCAAGGTAAAAGAAGGCAGAAATTATTAGCACCAAGATGACTCCAATTTTGTAGATGTGATTCTGACGGAAAGGTAGTCCCCAAGTTGGCAAAACACATAAAAACAAGCTGAACAAGCAAATAAAAACAAAACCCAAAATAATCCAAACAAATAAACAAAACGACCAACAAAATCAAGAGATTTATGTTTTTTATAGGATTTATTTTATTTTTTTATTTTTTTTACTGGATATGTTTTTATTTACATTTTAAATATTATCCCCTTTCCGAGTTTCCTCTCTCCTAGATAACCTCTATCCCATCCTCCTTCCCCCTACACCTATGAGGGTGATCCTCCAGCCAACCCCTTCCTATCCCCCTAGCCTCAATTCCCCTACACTGGGGCATCTATTGAGCCTTCATAGGACCAAGGACCTCTTCTATTGATGCCTGCAAGGCAATCCTCTGCTATATATGCAGCTGGAGCCATGTGTACTCCTTGGTGGATGGCTTAGTCTCTGGGAGCTCTGGGGATTCTGGTTGGTTGATATCGTTCTTCTTCCTATTAGGTTGCAAACACCTTAAGGTTACAATGGACTTTCTCTATATTGCTAAAATCTAGTTGACATAAGCAACAAAATTTGTAGTTGCTGGAAATAGTCTTGAGTCTCTCAGGTTGTGATCTCTATTTTGAACCAAAATCCTCATAAAGATATTGATAAGTGGATTTCTGTTGGTTTTATTAACCAATTATTACTGAATTCTTGGTAAACGCCAATTATTAAATAATATCTAAACCACTAGGTCTTCTCACATATTACAATTTGTAGAGAGCTAAAATGATGGGCATTTAAATGAATACGTGTTGAACTTATAATTCAGCTTATTTCCAGAAGCATCCAGAATCTTCACCCAGCTGTGATGGTCCTAGGATTGACAGATGTATTCCTGCCTTTGGCCTTTTCTAATCCAAATTAGAGAATTTTTAAGAATTCAGCAGAAGGAAGAGAAGATTGACAGCTGTCATGTTTGTTGATGCCCAGATGTCTTTGACACATAGGGAATCAATACAACAGAGTGTGAGAAGTAGACTTTTTTAAAATCTCCTGTCAAATCATTTTTTGCCTTGAATTTTTCTTTTTCTTTATGAAACAAATGTTGTCAACCATTGCTTTATACCAAATTGTCGACAGTATTGGGAATATGGTGCACACTAAGACATAGAAAGGCTGGAAACTGTGTTATGTGAACTAAACTTTGAGTGAATGTTCTCAAAAGCATTCCTTCCTATTAAAAAAAATGCTTTGTAAAGGCAAAACTGGATGGTGGGGAAGTCTGCATGTTAGAATCCTTGTCTAGTAGGAGACTAACAGTTGTATCATAGAAGGAAGGGCTGGCAGGACAGGTACTTAATGAAGTAAGTAAGTGATGACCTAGGAGAGGAAAGTCCTTAGCTCTGAACAGGAAGAAACAATTGGCCTTTATTATTCTTGACAGCAGTCAAGAAGAAGTTGACCAGGTCCTGTATAGACTAATGGTTTATGCCCAAAAAATTGACATGTGCTTAAAAAACTATGGAGGAAAACAGGATCCAATGGACATACCTTATAAGAGGGAAGAAAAAATTTAGTATATTGGCCTGCCTTGATTACTGTTCTACTGGTATGAAGGGACATCATTACCAAGGCAACATGTAGAAGAAATCATTTGACTGGGGGCTTGTTTGCAGTTTAGGAGGGTTAGTTCATGATAATAAATCATTATATTATAATGATTTATAATATAATATAACATATTGTATTATAATAAATCAAATAAAGAAGATTTTGACTAATGACATAATTTCTCTAGCTGGAATGTAGATAAAATTCATATATGTGAGACTTAAAAGCCCATGGGAGGCATGAAAGGGTAGGAGGGGGACTAAAGGAGAGGGAAAAGAGAAACAAGAGAAGATACTGGAATGTATGAGACACGAAGGGTACAGCAGAGGCAAGGGAAGAGGCAGTGTATATGGTAGGAGGTGGTAAACAGCAGTCTAATGATGGACCAAAATGCCATAATGAAAATCTACCACAGAGTTACTAGATATGAATTAAAGGAAACATTATGGTGATTCTCAGCAAAGACAATGTTGTTCCCCAAGGATTATTGGTATGATCAGCAGAATACATATACAACTTGGAGACGAGCTTTACTTACTTACAACATCCAGTGGGACGGGTTTCTAAAAGTTGCTGAATGTGTCGGATACTCAGAGCAGATCATTCCCTGGCCCGAATGCACACAATAAAGAATTATGTGTTCCAAACATCAATAATGTCAAGGCTGTGAAATCTCAGGTGAAAGTGAACATCAAAAGAAGCTATAATTAATGGGGTTGGGAGCACAAGCAGGGGCAGCAGCAGGTAGCAGTAACAGAACGGAAGCTGGCAGGCACAGCTATGGCTTTGTTAGCAAACACGCACACATGAATTTGTACTGCAATACAAAAATTATACCTTGAGCATTGGCTTCATTCTTCCCAATCACTCTGTGGCCAATGGTGGTTTCCCATTGCCTATCACTGTTCCATAAGTCTGACATAGCAACCCTAGCTGTGGGTTGCCTTACAGAACATAAATACCGAAAATGTTTGTTGAATAAATAAGTAGGTACCAACTGACTTAGAGAAGATGAACTTTGTATAATTACAGTAACTACTGAGCTACTAGGATGTGCCAGATATTTCTTCCAGTTTGATATAACAAAAAGCTTTGCAAGGAAGTTATTAACTGTAATTTTCAAAGGCAAAAGGAGGTGTTGGGTTTAGGCCGCTGTCAAGAAACTAAAATGACAAGTGATTATTGGATACCGTTTCCTGTCCTCTTTCATCACTCATGGCATTATTTTGCATCTAAAATGAAATATAAGGAAATTCTCTTAGTATGAGTGGAATTACATTAAACAACCGAGAGAGAGAGAGAGAGAGAGAGACAGAGAGACAGAGAGACAGAGAGAGAGAGACCTATAGCAAACAATGATTTGTCTTAATGCATACAATCAAATACAAAGCCAGTGGATGGATTTCCACTGCATCAAGGATCCATATCTCTTCTCTTATCTTTAGCCTTCTTTAGCATAGGGTCTCTGTCCTCAAGGCTGTCTCATGGTCCAGGGTGTCAGCTGCAGCTCCAACACTGACACCAGAAAGAAAGACTAATGAGGCAGGGAACCATGTCATAGCTCCCACTTCCTTCAGCTCCTCCTTTTAGTAGTTCTACTGAAATTTGCACCTGACTACTTTGCTTTCATGTATTTGGTCACATCTCTACAGGGGGAAACTGCCCCAGATCACAGATTGTTTGTTTGATGAGGATTCTGTGACCAAGAATGGAAAGCACGTGCTAGAGAGATCTTTGATGATTCTTGTCCAATTGAAGGACAGCAGAAGTAAATGGTAAGCTTTATACAAGTGAGTGGACATTCCCAGAAGATCAGGGTGGCAGCTTTTCTGCTGGTCAGTTTTGGATTCAGCAGGCCTCTAAGGCCTGCCCTGCATGACTGACCACAGTCCCTTCATAGTTTGATTCTGAATAAGGAATGCCAGTCAGTTGCCCCTTTCCCCAACTCTTGGCCTGACTTTCTTCCTGGGCTCTTCATTTTGATATTACTTCCCTTCCCCACCCCACCCCTTTCCTTTTTCTTTCACTTCTTGAAAGGTACTTTTGCCTGCTTGCTCATATAAAGAAATTCTATGAACTGTGTTACAGATTACTATCACTACAACCTTGTACAACTTCGTTGTCCATTTTTTATCTTTAGCACTCATTTATGCTATTTGTGAGAAAGCTTTCATGGTTCAGATATGTTTTTCTACATGCCATAAAACATCTTCTTAGACTATGGACACCACATCTTATGACTGACTTGAAGTACCCTGGGGTCATAATGTCTCCTTGCAGTCACCTATACAGTCATCTCTTTGTTTTTTTTATTAATTTTTATTTATTGAACATGCCTAATATCCCAAATGTCTTTGTAATTTGAGAAAGTTTTCTAATGTCTCTACAAAGCAAAACAGACTTAGTTCTTGTGTTATGATTTTTTTTTCTTTCTGTAAAAAAGCTACCTACAAATCATGTAGCCATCACATATTCATAGTTGGGGATTTGGATAAAAAGAAATGCAATGAAAAGAATGTTAGGAGAGCACAAAAGATGATCTTTCTAGGTTGGAGGGGCCCACACGTATTTGTTACTAAGGATGAAAATAAAAAGATCAAAGAGATCTACACAAGCACAGGTGAAGAAGGGAAGAAAAGACTGTCAGTGCAGATCAATGCTCTGCTCTCTGCTGCTAGATCTTCTTAGATCAGTAGTAGAGACAAAAATATCCATTTCAAACAAGTTGTACCAGGGTAAAATTCACTGACAATAAGCACAAATAATTAAGGTATTTTCAGGTACTATCAAGATGAACAAAGAAAAAATATTTTGTAGGAGGAAGGGGTGTATCCTAAATATAAGGTAGGATTGGTAGAGGATTGTGAACAAGGGGGAGTGGTTAAAGGTATATTTTCTCTAATCAGGTCATCTGGGATAGGCTGGTCAGTCTCTGTGTGTGTGTGTGTGTGTGTTAATGTTTTTAAGATTATTCTTTGTAAAAGCCAGACTTGTGAAGGTAAATTTGTCTCTGAAGCTCAAGGAAAAAAAAATCCAAGGAGGTAAAACATTTAAGCAGAAGCCACTTTTGAATGGAAAGTTTCCTGGAACTGCTTGGAATCCCTGGGGAGTGAAGACTGGTATCCAGCCCTATATTCATTGAACAAGCCAGCTTTATGATGTGCTATGAACCAGTTCTCCAATGTCTTAAAGTCTCATTTTCCTCCTATGACCTGAAAGTTGTGGTAATTGCTCTGAGGAACATGATGACATCCCAGGGGGCATTTTGCAGTGACCATGTCTGTGGCTTGCCTATCAATCACCTTTTCTTTTATTGTTTCCACTCTCCTCAGGTAAAGAATAAGGAAATCTTCAGTAGGAACAGTTTGATCACCAAGGAATCCATCTTAAATGGAAACCTAATAGATCAGATGATATTTTGTTTGAACAGTGCTTACAAAGTCTTAAAACATTCTGAAGTGAAAAGCAGAGTGCTGTTCAGCTGCACTTTAAACGTTCTGGATGATTTATGAATTACTTGAAGCAGCATTCCTGTGCTGTAGAAGGTACCTGAAATCTGACTTTTTTTTCCTGGTACAGCAGAAGAAGGGCTGATTGAATTGGAGAGCAATGGGGGATTCTGTGGTAGAGGTAAGTCAGATGAGGAACTTCTTCAGAAAGAATCTTCAGAAAGGCTTCCCAAATTCAGCTTCCTTTCTAGCTAATTAACATGGGTTGGCTTGTAAACCCAGTGTCCCTTCCTTTGCTCACATATTATTTTTGACTTGTTAGGTTATTCCAGTCTACACTGGTAACGGTCTACTACCTTGAACCCATCCATGAACTCTTGTGAACAGCCAGTTTATAGAAAAATAACAAAATGCTTGCTAGAAAAGTCGCACATTCTCTGCTTTGCTAAGCCCCATTTTTTTTAAACCTTTGAAAGCAATAAAAAAAGGAATTATTTCCAACATGACAGAACTGATTATTCTAGGGAGCCAAACAGGTTGTAAAAACTGACGGGATCTGCTTCTATGAAGAGCAATCTAAGTGTTAATGAGAGATTGTTCCATGAAGGGGGGATGGCTGAGGCATTACAGTGATGGAACCACTCATCACTGGGGCAATGTTATCTCAGTAGAAACAAGGCTATCCTTAAGTGGCTTTCTTTTATTCTCCATCTCAAAAAGTATTACACAACCCAGTGTTTATTGCTGAAATTACATTTTGTCTGTAAAGTGCCAAGTAAGAAACAAGTAGCAAGCAGGAGAGGCAAAATTTTTCACTTCATAAAGAGTTGAGACTAAATTATATTGATGAAGATTGTATCTACTTCGAGTGGGTCATGGGAAGTCAAATTAAGACACGTGAAACAGGAGAAATAAAGAGACATCAGTGGCATAAAGCTTTGCTCAAGGAACTACATGGGCTGGCAGAGACAAATGTGTCTGCCTTCTGCTGAGGAACATACTAATTGCTTACCATGTACCCTAGATGGTATAAAAACTGAACAAGAGAAGGCAGAAATCAGGGACAGATAAAGCTATGACTGATGGTAATGGATGCTTTGCATAGAGAAAAAGTACTAGCTTGTACTGTAGTATGCATAGTTCTGTAAATCTCACTCTAAATTATGATATATCATTTTTATATTCTTGAAATGATCAGTGAGATAGTTTATATCATACCTTTAATGCATAGACATATTTTGTAGGGAAAGAACCAGAGATTGTCTCTAGTCCTGGGTTGCTTCTGCCTGCTCAGACTATTTGACTTCTACTTGAGCTTGGGAAGCAAGAGTAACATAACTTATCTCCTGTGTTTCAATGCATCTATAGGAAAAACATGATAGGTTTCTTCTAGATTGGCCATGCAAACCCAAAATGTGGTAGCCATTACAGCCAACTTTTACAATAGAAGGCAGGAGAGATCAAAACTTGATCTGTGGACTGATGTGAATGAGAAAACCACAGCAAAGGTTGAGAAACACCCAGAGAAACTCAGTATTGCCATGCAGAAGAGTCGTGGGAAGGGGGGGGGGAGCATGCATCATTCACGAAGATATAAAAGTTTAAAACAAGAAAGACAACTGAGAAACAAAACCCTGGTAATTCATCACAGAATATCAAAAGAACCGAGTGGCACTTACATGACCCTGGGAAAGCAACCCGCTGTCTCTGATCTTTGGTATCCTGTCCAGCTCAGGGGCTTCAGAGATGCTTAGCTTTTAGAGTGCTTGTACTTATTGAATGAGACATGGCATTCAAAGCATCTGCTCCTCAATACATTGTTTTTCTCTAGTTCTTTGGCTTGTGATTTTAAAGCCCATTTGATCACCATGAGAACTAACAAGGATAGAATGACCCTGGATATACCCATCAGGAAACTGAGAAGAAACTTGTTGTCAATATTGAGTTTCAGCCATTTTTACGAAGGATACTGGCACAGAACTGCTGTCTTTAATAATATCTCATCAAGCCAGCTTTCTATCACAGAAGCCAGCCCATCCTCATGAACTTCTCTTTAACATTTCTATTAGCTTATTAATGGGATTGAGGAGATGGATATCATTTAATAGGACATTTCTCTGTCTCTGTGTAAAGCTTGACATCCATAAATTAAAGAGGTCGTTCATTTGCATCCCACCAAGGAGGCCACATGTCAGGCCCTGACGAGATGATTTGTAATCATAAGTCTTCCATTGCTGTTACATCTGGTAAGTGATGGGGAGAAAAAGGAGACCCTGAGATAATTGGTGGAGCAGAGAAAGAAGAGAAAACAGGGGAGAGGCAAGTCTGTGATAAAAAAAGCTTGCAAAATTCTGACCCTGATAGAGACTGACTGATGGAATGCAAAGTGACAGTGTGAACCTGAATCCTATAGGAAGGATGGATAGAGAACCAATGTTTTTACAGTATCACATTTCTTTAGATTAAGGGATAGGAAGTATTAAAATGAGCTTAAGAATATGCAGTATTTCCCTTGTTCTGTCTCTCTGTGATATGTGGGGTATTGACTTCAATGAACTTCATGGAAGATGGCAACTATTAATGCAAGCATATTAAGCCATGGGTCAAGAACTGTAATGGTAGAATGGTCTGCATCACTTTTATAAGATCCAAATCTTGCTGGGGAAATCAGGAATTGTATAAAAAGGGATCTACCTATCTTAGGTCTGTTCACTAGAAGTACAGCTTGCAATAGATTATTTAGGACATATGCTTAGAAAAAACAGAAAATACGCAGGACACGGTTGGGGAAGCAATTGTGTGGAGATATTCCTTCAAATTAGATCAAAGACATTATTCCCTAGAGGCTTCAGTCTTGACCTGAATGGCTTCTTACTTATGTGAACATATCAGAGAGATTTTAAAGGAAGGGTCTCTCTAAAAGAGCTTCCTGCATCAGGAAGCTCATGAAAATCCATTGTAGTCAGTAGAAAGTGGGAACTGACAGATGGGTTCTCCAGTAGTATAAAGTGGAATTGGATGTACTACACAAAATATCTGATATTGTGATATTTGAAGTGATTCAGTTGCTACTGTTATTTTGGAGGATGTTATAGCAGTGCACTGAGAAACAAAAGCTTGTGCCAAGTCCCCAAAGAGCGGGAGGGATTAATCTGCTTTAGCAGAGCAGCCACTTGGTATAGGTGAGATGAGATTGTGGGCAGTGTAATGGAACATAGTTACTGTAGGCTTGGGAAGAAATTATGCAGACTGGAATAAAAACATCTTGCTGCTGCTTACCAATTATGTGACTCTTAAGACCTTAATTCTGTCTGCTTCAGGGATCTCCTCTGTTGAATGGGTATGGCAAGCTTTCTTTTCAAAGGAGCTATGAGAATCAATTAATACAACGTGAACAATTGTGTTTGCAACCCAGACCGTGATAGTTTTCAACAAATGCCTGTCACCTTAATTAATACAGAGAGGAACATATGGTTCATTTTGAAGATATCATATTCCACTAAGATGGGTTTGGATTTCATAAAGATGATGATGAAGACAACAACGACAATGACAGTGATGGTGGTGATGGTAGGGGTTGTTGTGATAATGACCATGGTGATGATGGAGACATTGACAATAATAACACCAACAGTCTGAAAGGTTAGGACTACAATGTAAAATGAGAGGGCATTGGTGCTTTACAAAATCAGGCAATCTGCAATCTGTAGCATACCCTGTGGAGTACAGATTGGTGGGGAAAGGAGGAAAAGGGGAAGGGCAGGAGAATCTGCATTGGGCCAGAGGTAAGGAAGGTTGGAACTTGTCCCAATGTATGTATCAAGAAGAAAGTAGGCCAAGGTGGGAGAGAACTCATCATCATTTATCATGCTGCATACCTGGATTCTACACAGCGTGGATGAGCCACTTCAATTGCTAACCGAGCAAACTTTGGAGAATAGCACTGTGTTTTGGATTAAGTATCTCAGTTGAAAAGGAGCCTTTTGAGATGCTTTTGGGTCGTGGTAATGATGATTTTATGATGCTTGTAAGCCTGCTCTGCCTCTGTCTGCTGAGTTCTGTGTACTCAAATTCATTAACAAGGAGACAAAGGAGGAGCATGGGCATATTTTACTTTTGCCATTCTCTGGAAGAGTTGTTCAGGGAAACTATCGAGGATAATGTAATCATTGTTTCTGCTGAAAGCCCATATCTACCCAGAATGACCTTGGCTCCAGTCCCTGATGAAAACAGGAAACGTGCTGATTTAAGTTGTATCATAAAGGTCCTGTCGTGCAGCTCTGGTATGGAGAAAATCAATAGACATAGTTCAATATATAGACACAAATAAACACAGCCTGTTCTGGTGTGCTGAGTTCCCACCAGCCCACAAATGTAAAATGATATAAAAGGCCCATTTCCTAGATAATACTGAGTTAAGATTCTGTAGTGTCTTGTCTCTTCCAGCTAGGATATTCTATGACTTCGCAAATGATATAACTAACAGGAGGTTATAATGGTAACATTTAAGGGGCAGTCATTCTGTTGAATGGACATAGAGGTTCTTCCTTAGATTTCATGCTCACATTGGAATCATAGATACTACTGGAATCCCATTTTACAGAAGGTGATACTGAGTATTGATCAAGAGATACAGAAAGGTAGGTAGAAGAGGGAAGAGACTCAGATGACCTCAGGAAAAGATCTGCCCTTAAACTTTTATTTCTGTCCTTTTTATCTTATTCATCTTTGCCATCTTATTAATCTTTTGACATCTCATTTCAGTGGCCATTTGGTCATTTAGTTTTTCTCTTTCTTTTCATTTCCAGTGAATAGCCACAATGTTTGTTCCTTTGTGTCTACAGAGACACAATTTTGGTCCATTGAATACTCCCTTGCTCAAGGAGTGGGAGGATTTACCAACCTCAATCACAGAAAATATGTGAACAAGTGCAGTTTCACACTTGTGTATTTCTCTTACCATTAATTTAAAAACAATTACTCAGAACTGAGTTTTTCTCTATTGAATAAATTCTTGTGGAGTAATTGAAATGTTATCTACATTTTTCTTGTGGCTGAACAAAGCTAACTTAAAAGATTTAATCCAGAAGGATATTTAGTGCATTGAAAATGATGAAAAACACCTAGAAGGATGGTACTGAGTTTGATATCATAGTCCATGGATAAGAAAACTGTTTGGACACATGGCCTTCCATAAGTGTACATGCACATTTGGATGGATGGTACCACATATGATGTCATATGTAGTTCATGGATAATAAAACTATTTAGACACATGGTCTTCCATAAGTGTACATGTACATTTGGAAGAATGGTAGTGCATGTGATGAGGTAGATAGGCCCTACATAAGGAAACCATTAAGATACATAAGCCTTGGTAAGTATACATGCACATTTGTGTTACAGTTCAATTTCTATGAAATGAGAACCTGTTATGGATCAAACATTTTACTTGGAGCTGTGATAGAGCATTTACTAGGTGCAATTTGGTCCATATGGAAGATGTTACTCAACAGGAAATAAAACAAAGAAGCACATAGTACTCATATATGCCATTTGATAATTTGCATATGACATGGTTGAATGTTGGTGCATGCATCTTGTTAGATAAAAAATACTCATGTAGATATATGGAACCTGTAATTTATAAACCCAAATGTTTTAAAATAATTTTTTCCCAGTGCTTGATGACCTTTAGAAATGATTTAGTTTCCTAGGTTGGGGACAAGAGTCATTTGATTGTAGAACCTTGTTGGAATAAATTCAGAAAGACTGAATTTCTTCATACATGCTGTGCCCCCAAGAGCTACTAGACAGGCATCCTTGAGCACATTATTGAACCTGATTAATTTCATTTGTAAAATAAATAATTATGCCAAACTCATAAAGATCTAAAAGGATTGAAACCTAGTGGTCATAAAAACTTAATTAAGTAGATTAGGAAGTCCTTAATCCCTGTCTGCTATTGTTATGAAGGTCTGTCTATGTTTAGGGTTAGCTGCCTACCTGTGACTACTGATGGTTTTCTCCTTGGGACCTGTTGGTGACAGACTCCCTGAAGATTCTTTGTGTCATTGTCTTTCTCAGAGAGGCTCATAGAATCCCAGTGAAGGGAAGTAGAATAGCAATGTGGTTCTATTGCTTGTCTGCTATCCATTAGCATAAAGCCAGCACAGCACAGTAAGCATCTTTCTACAGAGAGCCAGAAATGCCCTTTACTTAACACTTTTCATCATTATAAGGTGGAAAAAAATTACTAAGTTATTTCTTGGATGACAGATAAGCAGATCCCAAACAATTTTTAGACATGGGGTAAATAGATGTTCTTAGCTCATTGGGTTGCATGGATGACACAAGGAACAAAGATGCCTAGATTCCCAATGGAACCTAGGAATTAGCAACTGTTTGTTATGACCAGAGAGGTGAGCTGGTTTCCTGCTCTCCAACATGATCCAGTGTCTCCTTAGCCATTTCCTTGCCAATACAACCTCAGTTTTAAGGGCAATTGAACTACTTACATGTGATTGAAATACCTGATGAATATTGCATAAAGTAACTGTCCTACAAGATGCCAGAGAAGAGATTAAAGCTTGAATTATACTCAAGTTTAAGAAGAACGAGTCTGTGGGTAACAATGGGGCAGCTACTGATGAGGAAGGAAATAGCATAGAGCAGAGTCACTTAGGCTGGAGCAGGTAGACCAACTTGCATATTCAACACGTGGCTTATACTTTAAATCTGTGAGCATTGTGATAGTCAACCTTAAGTTATTAAAATTGTTCTTGTACAGCTGTAGGGCAAAGTCACTTCACTCAATAAATGGCAGTGACTATATGTTATGGGATCCCCTACTGTGTGGCTACCTTATGTTGTGAGCAATAGACATGTGGAGATGGACAGACTGTAGAGAGCACCTCCTATACAAGTTAGAAGGCTAATACATGTGTGTGTATGAGTGTGTGTGTGTGTGTGTGTGAGAGAGAGAGAGAGAGAGAGAGAGAGAGACAGACAGACAGACAGACAGACAGACAAAAACAGAGACAGAGACAGAGACAGAGAAAGAGACAGAGAGAGACAGAGAGAGAGATTTTTTCTGGAAAAGATGGTATCCTGTTTCCTCTACCAAGGAGTTTTCTTATTCAGAGCATTACACTCTTGAAGCTCCTTACTCTAGCATAGAGTACCTATTACAGCCATCTGTATAAATAATATATGTTAAAATGCTTTTCTGTGCCACAAATATTGACCTTGTTCAATAATTGATGGTGGAGTTCATTGCTACCCTTGAACTGTGCAGAGAGAGGTTTGTGCCCTGCCACTGTTCTTCATCTGCAATTTTCCCCTTTGTGTTTGAAATTTCCCTAAATTTCTTGATGATAGAAGACTTTCCCCTGGAGTTCTTATGTGATATTAGAAACTGTACCCAGACAGACATAGCAGAGATAAACAGAGAATTCCCAATTCTCCATGATGAAAAAAAGCTCCAAGTTTATTTTCTTTAAAGAATGTTGAGGTCATGTGTCCTCTTTATTTTTTTTTTCAAAACTTTATTTTCAGCAGAAAACCATATAACACAGGTATGATATAGTGAGCATTTCCATGTGCCTAGTTCTCACCCAAGGGCTTTATTTGTATTATTTCATTCAATTCTCAGAAGCATTTCTTTTTTTTTTATTCGATGTAATTTATTTACATTCAGAAGCATTTCTTGATTGAAGAATTATAATCATTTGTATGTGACACATAAGAAAACCTGATATACAGGGAGGTTAGCAATGTATGTAATATGTCTAGTTGCTATTGTGGGAAGCAAAATCTTATACCTTGGATAACTATGATAAACTGTCTCCATCTTTGCCATCCAAAAATGAGAAATTCTGAACCCATCCCTCTCTCATTATTATTTAAAAGAATATGCCTTTACCATTCCCTTATATGATGGTTTGAATGAGACATCTCCCTCATTGCTTTAAGCACTAGTCCCCAGATAGCAGCACTGTTTGGAGAGGTTGAGATGGTGTAGACACATTGGAGGAGGTATAGCACTAGGAATAGGCTTTGAGAGTGAAGGCATAACACTACTTTCTTCTTGATGATTGTGGTAGAAAATGTGAACTCTTAATACCTTGAACTAGTTGCTGTGTCTGCTTGCTGCCATGCCTCTCCATACATGGCACTTTCAACCCAATAAACTCTTTCTTAAGTTGCCTTGGTCACAGTATTTTATCACAGCAACAGAAAAGTACAGGGAGTTCACTTAGAAACCATTCCACCTAGGCTTTGTCTCCAGTTTATAGTTACTGATTTAATGATGTGTCTTTTAGTCAAGCTCAATATGAAGTCAATTGCAAGAGTGATACCAACTTTCTACATTACACCAATCTATCAATTTGCAGTGTGATTTTGAGGATTTTCCCCTATAATGTTCCCCTCAGTGCTTTTAATGTAGACCAGGCCTAGTGATTTAGTTTAGTTTGTGGCATACAAAGAAGTGATATTGTATTTATAGCCCATCTTTATCTCAGACTGTCTTATGAATTTCCACATTCTTACTTCAACTTTGCTCTTACCATGACAACCACTTAGGGTTAATTAATTAGTAAAGGGATGGGGCATGCTCATCTAATTCTTCTAGAGAGTTATTATAGATTAACCAGTCTACTACTGCTCAAATGTGCAGAAGAGCCCAAAAAGATCATCAGAGCCTCCAGGTGTCTTATAAATGTATGTGACTGAATGAAGTCCAGCTGAGACTCAGGACAATCTATGGACTCATGAGCAATAATGAATTTTGATTGTCTTTTTTTGAAGCAAGAGTTAACAAGCATTTCTGGCCAGTAGATACATGAAAATTTTGCTGCAGTTATATCTATTTTATAGAAATTGTTGATGATAGATTCTATCCAAGAAGCACTTTCTAGGAAAAACACTATCACTACAGAAACAGATCTGAAAAGTTAAGGAAACATATCTCCTATGAAATTCTTTAAGAAGATAGGGGGAAATGACAAACAAAACTAATGATTCTATCAAACTCCAACTTGGTAAAAAGAGTATATTGGATTTATTTATAGGGGTATGAATGACCCAAGAGTAGATACAATGCTGAAACCCTGATGCCAGTGTGAATGATGGAGCCAAACAACTGTGTCTGTGCAGCTTTCTCTAGGATATGGCTGCAGATCAATGAGACAGTCTCTTTATAGGCAGATTAGCTGGTCAAACTGTCTCCTTTACAAGCAGCTCTTTATCTTGGGAAGGAGCCTTTTGAATCTATTAAGTTTCAGATTTCAGACCTAACATGTGGGTTTTATTTAATTGTCATATCTCTAGAGCCTCCTCATACTAATAGGGAATATTCCAATACAGAGGGAAATACCATATAATAATAGCACTGAATGCTTGAAGTTCATTATAACACAGCAAAATAATTCAGTTTGCTTAAAATAATTGGTTCGAGATTCTGCCCTTCATAAATAATTGTTCATGGATTTTCTGTAGAACATAAAGAACCCTACCTTTAATGGTCCTGCTGATATTTTCCCTGTAATTTCACTTAAAATTAAATTCACTTCAAAGTTTCATGGAGGCTAAGACAAGAAACAACATAGAAACAAAACTAGGGAGAATCCTATGCATGAGAGCATGTGGGAACCAAGGTAGGATCAACAATCTAATAAGCATTCAAGATTGCCAGGAGTGGGGAATGCAGCACAAGCAGCCACAATTTTACCTTCCAGGAACTATGACTTCTAAGAAAGGAGATAGAGACATACATGCAGCATAAGCTTACAGCAACAAATAGGGTAATTTGAGACAACAATATGAACATTTTAGAAACCTACACAGAATAATAACAGAAGGAAACTGACTCTGTGGAGTTGGATTGGGTGGGCTGTTCCAGCAGGGTTCCTGGGATGTGATGCTGATCTGCTGAATGAGAAGCAGCTACCCTGGGGTTGGGTAAGGAGTGAGGGAAGATTACAACTTCATGTAGAGTGGGGAGTTGTGAGAAAATGAGGCTGGGAAAGTTAGCCATATTCTTTTTTTCCTTTTTTTTATTAGATATATTCCTTATTTACATTTCAAATGTTGTTCCCTTTCTTAGATTTCTCCCTCCCCCAAAATCCCCTAACCCATACTCCTCCCCTGCTCACCAATCCACCTACTTCTGCTTACTGTCCTCGCATTCCCCTATTCTGGGGCATCTAGCCTTCTTAGGACCAAGGGCCTCTCCTCCCTTTGATGTCCAACAAGGCCATCCTCTGCTGCATATGCATCTAGAGCCATGGGTCCCTCCATGTGTACTATTTGGTTGGTGGTTTAGTCCCTGGGAGCTCTGGGTGTACTGGGTGGTTCATATTGTTGTTCCTCCTATGGCTGAAAACCCCTTCAGCTCCTTGGGTCCTTTCTCTAGCTCTTCCATTGGGGACCCTGTGTTCAATGGTTGGCTAAGAGTGTCCCCCTCTGTATTTGTCATGCACTGGCAGAGCCTCCCAGGTGACAGCTATATCAGGCTCCAGTCAGCAAGCACTTGCTGACATCCACAGTAGTGTCTGGGTTTTGTAACTGTATATGGGTGGGTCCCTCAGAGGGGGCACTTTCTAGATGGCCTTTCCCTCAGTCTCTACTCCTCACTTTGTATCTCCTTCTGTGGATATTTTGTTCCCCCTTCTAAGAAGGACCAGAGTATCCATACTTTATTCTTCCTTCTTCTTGAGCTTCATTTGGTCTGTGAAATGTATCTTGGGTATTCCAAGCTTCTGGGCTAATATCCACTTATCATGTATGTTCTTTTGTGATTGGGTTACCTCACTCAGGATATTTTCCAGTTCCATCCATTGGTTTAAGAACTTTATGAAGTCATTGTTTTTAATAGCTGAGTAGTATTCCATTGTGGAAATGTACCACATGTTTTTTTGTATTCATTCCTCCGTTGAGGGATATCTGGGTTCTTTCCAGCTTCTGGCTATTATAAATAAGGCTGCTATGAAAATAGTGGAGCATATGTCCTTATTACATGCTTGAGAATCCTTTGGTCATATTCTCAGGAGTGGTATAGCAGGGTCATCCAGAAATATTATGTTCAATTTTCTGAGGAACTACCAAACTGATTTCCAAAGTGGTTGTACCAGTTTGTAGCCCCATCAGCAGTGGATGACTGTTACCCCTTTCTTTTTCCACATCCTCACCAGTACTTGCTGTCTCAAGCATGAAATAAGGACACATGCTCCACTATGTTCACTATTGTCCAAGGGAATTTTCAGTTCTTCCAAGTGTGTCTCCCAAGGTATGCTTTACTCTACTATGAGCATGGTTCAAGGACAGCCACCTATGTAATTCAGCACTGAGGAGAGCTCCTGCAAATATATGACCTCTGATGTTCATCAGGTTTCAGAATTTCTTATTGTCTGTCCTCAAGGGAGAATTTTACAAACCTTAAGATTCTTAATATATTAATGTGAACCCTTATTTTTTAAAATCATGGCCTATGCATTTTCTTAGAAACTATTGGTGTCATTTGTGCCAAAGAACTGTGTTCTAGCTAATTTCACATAAATAGAAATTCTTGGTGCTGTCCCCAGGCTTGGGATATTAAAACCTCCTCAGCAGTTTTTCCCCGAGTGGCTTTGCCAATGGCAAAACTTGGAAGAGATACGTTATATATAACAGTGATGCCACACGGAACTTTTCAGGCAGCTGGACACTAAAGGGGTCACTGCTTTTCTGGTTCTCATGAGAACTACCCAAACTCCACACATAAGCCACCGTATGGCACTATTCTCATTTGGGGTAGGTTTATTTTCTCCTAACAAGGACAGAAGTTGTATTCAGTCCTTTGAAACTGCAGTTCACAACAGACTCTGCTGTGTTCAAGTTCCCCCTTCTATTTACACTTCTTTTTTCTAATGAACCTCTTCTCTTAGTAGCTATTCTTTTGCAGTTTGTCCCTTGGACATCCATCAAGTATATCTTACATTTCTTATTTTTCCATTTCTTCTGCTGAAGGAGATGTTCCTATGTCTTCCCTTTCAATTATATCTTTTCTCACCTTCAAGGATTTTTTTTTTTGCTATGTAACAATTGTCTGCTGTTTTCACTGCAGCATCAACTTCTCTACTTATGTAGAATTCAACCCTTCTTTCTATCAGAGTGCTTTGCTCTTCCTTGTCAGTCAATAAATTATTCCCTTTCCTCTTTGCTTTCCCATTCTGATCCTTGCTTGTCCTTTATCTTTATTTGTCACCACATTATGAGAAAGCTCAACTTATATGAGCTTCATTGGTTTTCTTTCTGAAAATACTTTTTCTCTTGAAGTTTGATGTATATCCTGCATTTCTGTCTGGAAATTCCTTTCACAAAGGTCAAAATCATGCCATCAGTGGTATTTCTGCACTGTATTCTTAACTTCTCATGAACTTTTGATCTGTTTATCATTTTTTTCCTTATGAAATTGCACACTTCCAAGCTACTAGGATTCAGGATTTCCTACCTGTATTTCCATCGTGTTGTTTTGTTGCTGATTTTTCTCTCTTTGGTTCAATGATGCTTAAAAGTAAATATTCCCTAAGGATTTCACTTCCCTCTGGGTCAAATGAATTTATTCTTTTTTTTCAGTACTACCCACAATAGCTTTAGTCATAATTAAAGAACCTGGAAAGGGAAAAGGATTCTGAATGTAAACAAAGAATATAGAAAATAAAAAAAAATAAAAAAAATAAAAAAATATATACTGGGCTTCAAATTTGAGCAATTTATGTGGCATTACTCTTTTTACCTTTTGGTTTAAATTTAATTTTTTGACTTCTCCTGCCTACTTCCTTCTCCTGCTCAGCACTCCCATAAGTGTATCTGGTTTTAGAATGAAATTCTTGATCTAATTGGACTTAAGTTTTGTGCAGGGTAATACATATGGATATATTTTCATTATTCTACATGTAGCCATCCAGTTAGTCTAGTACTGTTTGTTGAAGATGCTTTCATTTTTCCATTAGTCTTGGCTTTATAACAAAATCAAGTGTCGACAACAACACATCTCCAGGCCCTGCAAGAGGTCAGAGGGTCTCCCGGGAGGCCAGCTGGGAGGAGTCAGTATGCTCTGGTGAGTCCAGCAGGCCCCAAGCTGGAGCCTTCAGGTGTCCGCTTTGGGATCTGAACAGCCAGGGCCACAGCACCCTGTCTCCAGGCAGTGCAGGAGGTCAGCTGTGCACTAGAGGCAGCTTACACTGGTGAGTTCAGCATTGACGACAAGACCAACTAACACCATTGAGATCTAGAGGGCAAAAGGCAAACGCAGAAACGTCACTAACAGAAATCAAGGCAATATGGCAACATCTGAACCCAATTCTCCTTTAACAGCATGTCCTGGATACTCCATCACACCAGAAAAACAAGATTTGGATTTAAAATCACTGGTCATGATGCTGGTGCAGGAACACATGAAGGACATACTTAAAGAAATTCAGGAGAAAATGGATCAAAAGTTAGAAGCCCTTACAAGGGAAACACAAAAATCATTGAAAGAAATTCAGGAGAATACAAAAGCTAATAAGGAGGAAATGCAAAAAAACACTTAAAGAACTACAGGAGAACTTTGGTCAACAGGCTGAGGTCATGAAAGAGGAAACACAAAAATCTCCTAAAGAATTATAGGAAGGCACAAACAAGCAAGTGAAGGAGGTAAGCAAAACTATCCAGGATCTAAAATCAGAAGTAGAAACAACTAAGAAAACTCAAAGGGAGACAACTTTGGAGATAGAAAGCCTTGGGAAGAAATGAGGGGACATAGATGCAAATATCAACAACAGAATACAAGAGATAGAAGAAAGAATCTCAGATGCTGAAGATACCATAGAAACCATGGACTCAACAGTTAAAGAAAATGCAAAATGCAAAAAAGCTTGTAACCCAAAATATCCAGGAAATCCAGGACACAATGAGAAGACCAAACCTAAGGATTATAGGCATATTTGAGAGTGAAGATTTACAACTTAAAGGGCCAGCAAATATCTTCAGTAAATTTATAGAAGAAAACTTCCCTAACCTAAAGAGAGAGATGCCCATGAATATACAAGAAGCCTACAGAACTCCAAACAGACTAGACCAGAACAGAAATACTTCCTGTCACATAATAATCAAAACACCAAATGTTCTAAACAAAGAAAGAATATTAAAGGCAGTAAGAGAAAAAGGCCAAGTAACATATAAAGGAAGACCTATCAGAATCACACCAGACTTCTCACCTGAGATTATGAAAGCTAGAAGATCTTGGACAGAACTCATGCAGACTCTAAGAGAACACAAATGCCAGCCAAAACTATTATACCCAGCAAAACTCTCAATCACCATAGATGGAGAAACTAAGATATTCCATGACAAAACCTAGTTTACCCAATATCTATCCAGAAACCCAGCCCTACAAAGGATAATAGGAGGAAAACACCAATACAAGAAAGGAAACTTCACCCTGGAAAAAGCAAGATAGTAGCCTTCTTTCATCAAACCCAAAAGCAGATACCCAATCAAATTTAAAAAATAACATCAACATTGACAGGAAGTAATAATCCCTATTCCTTAATATCTCTTAACATCATTGGGCTCAATGCCCCAATAAAAAGACATAGACTAACTGACTGGATATGTAAACCGGACCCTACATTTTGCTGCATACAGGAAACACACCTCAGTGTCAAAGACAAAAACTACCTTAGAGTAAAAGGCTGGAAGACAATTTTACAAGTAAATGGTCTCAGGAAACAAGCTGGAGTAGCCATTCTAATATCGGGTAAAATTGACTTTCAACCCAAAGTCATCAAAAGAGACTCTGAGGAACACTTCTCACTGGTCAAAGGAAAAATACAACAAGAAGAATTCTCAATCCTGAACATCTATGCTCCAAATGCAAGGGCACCCTCATTCATAAAAGAAACTTTACTAAAGCTCAAAGCACACAGTGCACCTAACAGAATAATTGTGCGTGACTTCAACACTGCACTTTCTTTAATGGACTGATCAGGAAAACAGAAACTGAACAGGGGCACACTGAAACTAATAGAAGCTTTAGACCAATTAGATTTAATGGATATATATATATATATATATATATATATATATATATATATATATGTAAAACATTTTATCCTAAAGCAAAAGAATTTACCTTTTTCTCAGCACCTCATGGTACCTTCTCCAAAATTGACCATATAGTTGGTCACAAGACAGACCTCAACAAATATAAGAAGATCGAACTAATCCCATGCCTCCTATCGATCACTATGGAGTAAAAGTGGTCTTCAATAGCAACAGAAACAACAGAAAACCCACATACACATGGAAACTGAAGAATATTCTACTCAATGATACCTTGGTCAAAGTAGAAATAAAGAAAGAAATTAACGACTTTTTAGAACTTAATGAAAATGAAGACACAACATACCCATATCTATGGGACAAAATGAAAGCAGTGCTAAGAGGAAAACTCATAGCCCTGAGTGCCTCCAAAAAGAAAATGGAGAGAGCATACACTAACTGCTTAATGACACACCTGAAAGCCCTTTAACAAAAAGAAGCTATTTCACCCAGGAGGAGTAGAAGGCAGGGAATCATCAAACTCAGGGCAGAAATCAATCAAGTAGAAACAAAGAGAACCATACAAAGAATCAACAAAACCAGGAACTGGTTCTTTGAGAAAATCAACAAGATAGATAAACCCTTAGCCAGAGTAACCAAAGGGCACAGATTAACAAACTTAGAAATAAAAAGGGAGATATAACAACAGAAACTGAGGAAATTCAAAAAATCATTAGATCCTACTACAAAAGCCTATATTCAACACAACTGGAGAATCTGGAGGAAATGGACAGTTTCCTAGACAGATATCCGACACCAAAACTAAATCAGGATCAAATAGATCAACTAAACAGTCCCATAACACCTGAAGAAATAAAAAGGGTCATAGAAAGTCTCCCAACCAAAAAAAGCACGGGACAAGATGGCTTCAGTGCAGAATTCTATCAGACCTTCATAGAAGACCAAACACCAATATTGTTCAAACTGTTTCACAAAATAGAAACAGAAGGAACTCTACCCAACTCTTTCTATGAAGCCACAATTATGCTGATACCAAAACCACACAAAGATCCAACAAAGAAAGAGAACTTCAGGCCAATTTCCCTTATGAATATTGATGCAAAAATACTTGATAAAATTCTTGCCAACTGAATCCAAGAGCACATCAAAATGATCATCCACCATGATCAAGTAGGCTTCATCCCAGGGATGCAGGGATGCTTCAATATAAGGAAATCCATCAATTCTATCCACTACATAAACAAATTCAAAGAAAAAACATATGATCATCTCATTAGATGCAGAAAAAGCATTTGACAAAATCCAGCATCCTTTCATACTAAAAGTATTGGAAAGAACAGGAATTCAAGGCCCATACCTAAACATCATTAAAGCAATATACAGCAAACCGGTAGCCAACATCAAACTAAATTGAGAGAAACTTGAAGCAATTCCACTAAAATCAGACACTGGACAAGGCTGCCCTCTCTCTCCATATCTTTTCAATATAGTACTTGAAGTTCTAGCTAGAGCAATTAGACAACATAGGGAGGTCAAGGGGATACAAATTGGAAAGGAAGAAGTCAAATTATCACTATTTGCAGATGACATGATAGTCTACTTAAGTGACCCAAAAACTTCCACCAGAGAACTCCTACAGCTGATAAACAACTTCAGCAGAGTGGCTGGTTATAAAATCAACTCAAGCAAATCAGTTGCCTTCCAGTACTCAAAGGATAAGCAGGCTGAGAAAGAATTTAGGGAAATGAGACCCTTCACAATAGTCACAAACAATATAAAGTATCTTGGTGTGACTCTAACGAAACAAGTGAAGGATCTATATGACAAGAACTTCAGATCTCTGAAGAAGGAAATCAAAGAAGACTTCAGAAAATGGAAAAATCGGCCATGCTCGTGGATTGGCAGGATTAATATAGTTAAAATGGCCATCTTGCCAAAAGCGATCTACAGATTCAATGCAATCCCCATCAAAATACCAACTCAGTTCTTCACAGAGTTACAAAAAGCAATTTTCAAATTCATCTGGAATAACAAAAAACCCAGGATAGCTAAAACTATTCTCAACAACAAAAGAAATTCTGGGGTGATCAGTATCCCTGACTTCAAGCAATACTACAGAGCAATAGTGTTAAAAACTGCATCGTATTGGCACAGTAACATACTTGTGGACCAATGGAATAGAATTGAAGATCCAGAAATGAATCCACACACTTATGGTCACTTGATCTTTGATAAAGGAGCCGAAAACATCCAGTGGAAAAATGAGAGCCTTTTCAACAAATGGTGCTGGTTCAATTGGAGGTCAGAATGCAGAAGAATGGGAATTGATCCATTCTTATCTCCATGTACTAAACTCCACTCCAAGTGGATCAAGGACCTCCATGTAAAACCAGACACACTGAAACTAATAGAAAAGAAACTGGGGAAGATCCTTGAGGACATGGGCACAGGGGAAAAGTTGCTGAATAGATCACCAATAGCTTATGCTCTAAGATCAAGAATTGAGAAATGGGACCTCATAAAATTACAAAGTTTCGGTAAGGCAAAGGACACTGTTAAAAGGACAAAAGGGCAACCATCAAATTGGGAAAGGATATTCACCAACCCTACCATTTGATAGAGGGCTAATATCCAATATATACAAAGAACTCAAGAATTAGACCCCAGGGAACCAAATAACCCTATTAAAAATGGGGTACAGATCTAAACAAAGAATTTTCACCTGAAGAAATTCGGATGGCCGAGAGGCACCTTAAGAAGTGCTCAACATCATTAGTCATTAGGGAAATGAAGATCAAAACAACCCTGAGATTTCACCTTACAACAGTCAGAATGGCTAAGGGCAAAAATTCAGGAGACAGCAGGTATTGGCGAGGATGTGGAGAAAGAGGAACACTCCTCCACTGCTGGTGGGGCTGTAGGATGGTACAACCACTTTGGAAATCAGTCTGGAGGTTCCTCAGAAAACTGGACATGACACTTCTGGAGGACCCTGCTATACCTCTCCTGGGCATATACCCAAAGGATTCCCCAGCATGCAATAAAGACACATGCTCCATTATGTTCATAGCAGCCTTATTTATAATAGCCAGAAGCTGGAAAGAACCCAGATGTCCCTCAAAGGAGGAATGGATACAGAAAATGTGGTATATTTACACAATGGAATACTACTCAGCAATTAGAAACAGTGAATTCACAAAATTTTTAGGCAAATGGTTTGATCTGGAAAATATCATCCTAAATGAGGTAACCCAATCACAAAAGAATACACATGGAATGCAATCTCTGATAAGTGGATATTATTTAGCCCAGAAGCTCTGAATACCCAAGGCACAAATTGCATAACAAATGACTCCCATGAAGAAGTATGGAGAGGGTTCTGATCCTGGAAAGGATTGATCTAGCATGGGAAGGGAATATAAAGACAGAGAAAAAGGAGGGAGGTGATTGGAGAAGGGATGGAGAAAAGAAGCTTTATGGGACATATGGGGAGGGGGGATCTGGGAAAGGGAAATCATTTGGAATGTAAACAAAGAATATAGAAAATAAAAATATTTAAAAAAAGAAGTCTTTTCATGGTATTTCATATTTCCTGGATATTTTGTGTCAGGAATTTTTTACATTTACCATTTTCTTTGACTGATGTATCAATTTCTTCTATTTTATCTTTTATGCCCGAGATTCTCTCTCTCATCTCCTGTATTCTCTTGTTGATGCATGCATCTGATCTTGATCTCTTCCCTAGGTTTTCCACCTGCAGAATTCCCTCAGTTTCTGTTTTTTTATTATCTATATTTCCACTTTCAGGTCTTGTACAGTTTTATTTATTTCCTTCACCTGTTTAACTGTATGTTCCTATATTTCTTTAAGGGATTTATTCATTTCCTATTTAAAGGCCTCTTTCATCCTTGTAAGATTGGTCATTTTCTCATGTTTTGGTTGTATTAGGATATCTAGAGATTACTGTAGTGGGTAGTTGTGCTTTGCAGGTATTATATTAGCATGACTTTTGTTGATTGTGTTCTTTTGGGGGCCTTTAGTCATCTGGATGTTCTTTTCTAGGAGGCATTAGGAGTGGGTTAAACCTCAATGGTCCTGGTGTGGCAGGCCTCTGATGGCTGTCTTTGGGCTGTAGGGGTTTTGGACATGCAGATCTGTATGTTTCAGGAGATTCCAGTCTGATGATGTTGGGCATAGAGGAGGCAGAAAAATGGAAGTCTCCCTAGTAGGCTGCTCAGGACAGCTTGGCTTGCCCCAGAGGGCTTAGAAAATAGGGAAGATATGTGAGGGAAGGGAAGCTTACTGGTATGATTCAGGAGTCTGATGGAGGTGGAAGGGAGGTAGTGGGAGAATGAGGGTCTCCCTGGGATGGCAGGCAGTTCAGGGCAGCTTGGCTAGGTCCAGGTAGTTCCTCAAGCAGGGAAGGTATGTCTCTTTTCCTCCTCTTTCTATAAAATTCATAGTATGACAATAAAATGTCACCACCTCTCAAAAGCTTTCTCCAACTCATCCAGACAGTTAGAAGTTTATCCATGAATCTTCTATGTTTTGTTTATACCTGTAATTTGAAGTATTTATAATGTAGCTGTATAAACACTATATGGCATATAGTTGTCCTTACCCACTAACACGTTGCTGAATGGAAAAGAGAAACAAGAAGGAAGCAACCATTTTTCTTGGAAGATTTTGGAGTGCTACAATTAAACACAACCAGCAGAGCCTGCATCTGTTACGGTCTCCAATATAAATTTCAGCTTACTTATTTGTACAAGGTCTTATGCATCAGCTCTGGATGTGGCTACTGCCATTTTCTACTTTTTAATTTTTTTTGAAAATGATAAATCAGACTCATCACAGTATTCAATTAATTTCACACAGTTGGTTCCTCAGGGGGGTTGTTCCCAATGTCCTCTAGCTGATGATCAATCATGCTCTCTTGGCTGTCCCTAAGGCCAGAGGCAGCAAGCCCATGTCATGCTCCAGGTTGTCGAACAGAATGTGTCCCCTTCCAAGCAGGAAAGGTTCCAGTGACCTTTCATGGCATTTGAGAGAAGTCATTTGCTCTGGCTTTTCTGAGGCCATATTGATCTCTGCCCAGGATTCAATTTTAGACAAACAGGCGACATAATTTATGTAAACTGGGCAGGTAATTAAACTCTCCTCCCAGCCAGAAAGGTCAGAGCAGAATATTTAAAGTTTCATTTCTAAGTGGAAGAAGAGAGAGAGAGAGAGAGAGAGAGAGAGAGAGAGAGAGAGAGAGGAAGGAAGAGGAGGAAGAAGAGGGGAGGAAAGGAGAGGAGAGGAGAGAGGAGAGGAGAGGAGAGGAGAGGAGAGGAGAGGAGAGGAGAGGAGAGGAGAGGAGAGGAGAGGAGAGGAGAGGAGAGGAGAGGAGAGGAGAGAGAGAGATAGTTATGAAATTATTAGGCCCTGATTGTTTTGCTTTAAATCAGTTTGGGTTCTTTGTCCTGAAGAAACTAGAAAAGGAAAGAATACTCATTATTAAATACAAGGATTACATAGTTACGATGAAAGATGAAAAGACATGCTACATTGTGATAAAACTCCAAAGACATTTTCCAAGTGATTTTAGAACAATATCAGCCTTAAAAGTTGCAAGTTTGACATAAATATTTACCTTATCTCTTCCTAAAACATTTGAGAATAATTTTCAAGCATGATACTTTCCAATAATTCAGCGTTCATTTTCTATAAACAGTACCGTTCAGCTCTGTAATCACAAAGCACCTATCAAGATCGGAAGTTAACTCTGATCCATTGCCACCATTTAATCTTCATTCTCCACTTAAATCGGTCCAATGTCCTAATAATGTGCTGTTTGCCAAAGAATGCATTTTAATGTTGTACTCTGATGCTATCTTTAGTTAGTCTGGAGCAATTCTTCAGCCTTCCTTTGACTTTCATGACTTTGACTTCATTGAAAATGTATTGGAGAGGTATTTTGTAGAAAATCTGCAGTCTCTTTATCCTTAAACTCTGTTCTTCACATTTGTTAGGAAGATCACTGTCAGGACACTGAGTCTTTTGACATCTTTCTGCTTTATTCACTCATGATCTCTGTCCTATTTCTTGTGATCCTTCTTGTGTATTTTCTAGACTTCATCGTTATAACATTATTCTTTTCTTTTTGTGGTTAAAAATGTATTGAAATAGATACTATATATAAAATTACATAAATGTCCTATTATTCACAAGTCCTTCAATTTATTCTTTCCTAGGTTTGTGTTAGGATGAGAATTTGATTTCTTGTTTTACTAAGCAAGTTACAATTCATTGTTCTCATTATGTTTTACCATTCTAGTTATCTTTTATTGACTTGACCCTTCAAGTTCACACATGCCTTGTCCATGTACCTTTATCTATTTCTGAGGACTCTTTTCCATGCAAATGAAGGCAGATGCTCCAGGCTTATCTGTGCTTTCCTATCCTTTGCCCAGATCTTTCTTTCTCCTCCTTTGGGATTAGCTGCAGATTCCACACGCCTATCAGTGGAAAAGTGATATTTAGAAGCAAGATGTAGATGCTATTTATATTGCAATACATATTCATTTTCATTTAATTTACTCTTCATAGGTGCTCTATGTGGGTCAATCTAAGGGCTTTATGATAGGCTGCTTATATGGTATGTTTTGAAATAAAGTCTCACTATGCAACAACTCTGGCTGTCTTGAAACTTGTTAGATAGACAAGACTGGCTTCAAATGGAAAGAGCTCTGCCTGTCTCTGCCTCCTTTAATAACTGGTATTAACAGAATTAAAATATGCTACCATGCCTTGATAATACTTCATTTTTATGTATTCTAGATATGCTTATGTATACATTTATATCTATTGAAAAACCATGAAATTACATTAATATTTTTAGCTTTACAGCTGTACCACACGATTCATTCTGGTTTTCACCCCGTTGTTATCTTCCATTCTCAAGGATGGAAATCTAATTATCTTTAATATGTTTATATATTTGATTATTCTCTCTCTGTAAAACCAAACTCCCCTCACTACTCTATCCTTTCTGCTAAGACCACCTACTCATGTGACACTCTCCAAAGACTGGCTGTCATTACCTATCTTGCCATGTTTTGTGGACAGCATCCTCATAGTATGTGGTACATGACACACCTTCCTACTACCATTGTAGCTCTCTCCACAGCATGGATGCTTTTTGTCTCCTCACGTGGGCTCCAGTATTGCAGACTCAGCTTCTTGTGGGTCTGTTTCTTAGGTGGATACATTGTTTCCTGTGCAAAGCTCTGAAACGCTCTTTTCCTATTATCAGGCTCTGAAGGTGTTCTGTAATGCTCTCTCTTTGAATGGTTCCTTCATCATTATTGGGATTAGCCAAGTCAGTAAGGTTCCTCCCTTGATTTCATTGTGCTATTGTGGGTTTTCAGACAATTAGTCTCCAGTTTAAACAAACAAACAAACAAACAAATAAACAAACAGGATGACTGTTTTCTGTTGTGTGACTGTGACTTAAATGATAATCACCTCGATATAGATGACACTTGTGTGAAACTAAGGAAATAGTTTGATGCACTCATTTTAAGAAACTTCTCTATTGTGGATCTTTAAAAATAACCACACCACTCAGTAAATGGTGCTGAACTGCTGAGAATAAATTGGAACCATGTTAGCTATAAAGATGTGGAAGTTTCCAGACCTGAGCATCTTTATTTATAGGACTAAGATTAACAAAATAGATAGTACTTTTGAAAGAACAATACAATATCTTTCAAGCACTATGACAGACAAATAAACAAGGGAAGATATGGGTATGTGGAGAATAGAACAATTTAGTTGTATGAATAATAAACAAGTTTGGCCTGTTCATCTTTCTTGCCAAATACATCATTTCTTCTATCATAAGTTGATTATTTGCATTAAACCTCTGCTGTTCTATAGCCCTTAGTTACTCCACCTATTGCTAAAGCACTTTTTTAGTTCCCAAAGTATTGCTTAGGCATGGACTGTGTCTGACAAGCTTAGTTGATCACTTATTTATATCAGTGTTGCCAAAGTCTTGGTCCCAAACAATAGTCTCTGAGGATCCAGGATCTCATGTAACTAGAAACAGTTAAAATTGGAGAAATGCATATTAGAAGTATGACCTTGGAGTTGGTTTTATTTTTTAATATTCATCTGGAACCTGGATCCATTAAAAATTGTTGACTAGAAGAAGAAGTAACATTTAATATAAACTTTCTATCCACTTTACCTATTATTTCTTATGTACACCAGTGATTTTCTATGAAGTAGAATTAACTAAGGTCAAGCTACTCTCCTGAACTTATATACCATGAAGTAGGTAGAATAACAGAGTGCTTTGGACCACTTATGAATTACCTTGGATATGGTATATTCTTAGAGCATGAATAAATAAATATCTTTTAGAATAAGGGACTAACATTCAGGATTTGGGTAGGGAAGAGATGACACTTTCAATGGGGTATGTCAAAAAATGTTTAAATAGCTACTTGCAAGTATTCTAGAAATCTGGGATAAAGCTTTTAGAAACACTTATAACAGTAGGAGCCTTAGCACTCATAGGCCTGTGGATTTAATAAAGGATCATCAGCCAGAAGCCAGAAACACAAGAACATTATATCTCTGAGTTAAATAATGCTGTTAGTCCTTGTCCACTCTGAATAGATGAAGGCAAGGAGATGTGTTCCTTGACTTCATCCTTGTGCCTCTTTCCAATGTCTTACTGATGACCTTAATTTATAAAAACTCACCAAAATCATGACTGCCAGATCTGGTTGCAAGTGGCGAATGAGGTATTGTGGGTGGGGCAGGGAAAGTTGAAGACAATCACCCAGAAAACAAGAAACTTCTCATGTATTTGCCCCTCCCCTGTCCAATGCCAACAGTTGATATATACATTGTTCTCAGTAAGAACTATGAAAATTATTTCATCAATGACAAATGAACAGTAGAAGGAACATTTAATTGGTCACTTCTCAATTATTTAGTTTTGCTTAGTTTTATTCCATCTCTCAGTTATTATTGTAGTCAATATACAATTGAAAAAAATAGCACATCAGGAAAGTTAAATCATTCAAAGCAAATGCACCTGACATAGACAGAGATGGAAAAGAAATTAGCTGGCTGACTAGAGGTTCAAGCTTTCCCCCTGATAGAGTTTTCTTAAGCCAAATATGAGTATATAAATTTTGACTGAACAATCTCTCTAGTTAGGCTAAAATCCAAACTGACTTGATGTCTGTTGTTATGATACAAGGATGTAGAAGTTCATATTTTCCTGCCTGACAGAATTATAAATCTTAGAGATATTTCAATCATCCATGGCAAAATGGCTGCACAGGTGTCTCAGCTTTAAAAAGAAAAGCTGTAATTCATTATTCATCAATTTATTCATTTATTTTTCTAACTTATTCATGTATTCAGCAGTGATTGACTTTGTTCTAAATCAGGACAACATGACTATAAATAATCAAAAGTCCTTAATCACAAGACTAAAACAATGGACAACAAATCCAGTAAGTAGTGGTAAGTGTTAATGAAGAGAATTAAATGTGTGCTGTACTGTAGAGTAACAAGGAGCTATGTTAATTGGATAGTCAGGAAGAGCTCTTCTGAGAACTTCTTTTGTTTGTTTTCTGAGACAGGTATGAAAGGACATATCTGGCCCTTCTGAGTACATTAAACACTAGCCGAAATCTGTCATGTCTGACTCAAGGAGCCAGCTAAAATGTATTAAGTGCAAGGGAGCTCCCAGAGGATCAGACAGAAAACTTGAAGAAGCAAAATCACAGTGAATTTGTGAATTGTTCAGAGACATGAAATGGGAAAACATGCAGAAGCTAGATCATAGGGAATTCTATCACTTATGCAAGGTCACAACAACTTATAGAAAGGTTTGGAGCAGAAGACTGGAATGAAGAGATGCATTCTTTGAGAGCAATACTCTGGCTGTCTTCCTGGATAATAGAGAGATTGAATTGGATCAGAAATCCCTGTTACGCCCTATTTGTAATTGCCAGATGCTGGAAAGAACCCAGGTATCCCTCAACAGAAGAGTGGATGCAAAAAATGTGGTATATCTACACAATGGAGTACTATTCAGCCATTAGAAACAATGAATTCATGAAATTCTTAGGCAAATGGATGGAGCTAGAGAATATCATACTAAGTGAGGTAACCCAGACTCAAAAGGTGAATCATGGTATGCACTCACTAATAAGTGGATATTAACCTAGAAAACTGGAATACCCAAAACATAATCCACACATCAAATGAGGTACAAGAAGAAAGGAGGAGTGGCCCCTGGTTCTGGAAAAACTCAGTGAAACAGTATTCAGCAAAACCAGAACGGAGAAGTGGGAAGGGGTGGGTGGGAGGACAGGGGAAGAGAAGGGGGCTTGCGGGACTTTCGGGGAGTGGGGGGGGGCTAGAAAAGGGGAAATAATTTGAAATGTAAATAAATTATATCGAATAAAAAAAAAAAGAAATCCCTGTTACATGTATGTTGGTTTGTTTATTTATTTACTCATTCATTTATTCATTCACATTAGATCCTGATATCACTGACTCCTCTTTTAGATCCCCCCTCACACAGTCACTCTCCCATTCCCCTTTCCCCTTCTCCTCTGAAAGGGGAAGTTTTCCCCCACCCCTCTGTGTGCACCTTTACCCTGGCTTATAAAGTCTGCAGGGCTAGGCACATACTCTCCCACTGAGTCCAGACATGGCATCTCAGTTAGGGGAATGGAATCCACAGACAGGCAACAGCTTTAGGGACAGCACCCTCCACTCCAGTTGTTGTAGGACCCCCACATGAAGACTGAGCTGCACATCTGCTATGTATGTACAGGGACCTAGTTCCAGCCAGTGTATGCTCACTGGTTGGTGGTTCCGGCTCTCAGAGCCTCCAAGTGTTCAGGTTTGTTGACTCTGTTAGTCTTCCCAAGTAGACAAAAGATAACAGAAGGGTGAATGAGGCTGGTGGCAAAGTAAACAGAAGAAGTAGTTGAAGGCTACAATGTATAAGGGAAAGGATCAACCAGACTCGTTGGTCAATGCATTGTGAGCCATTTAGGAGACAGAAATAAAGGAGAAGCCCATCCATGTGAGGAAAACCAAGGAAAGAGTAGCTTGGGAGACAAGATTGAGAACAAAACCCCGGAAGTTTGTTTTGGCCACATGAAGCTGGGAATATGAACTGAAATTGGAGTGGAGAAAAAAGCTGACAATCACATGCAGATTTCTGAATGCCAAGACTAAAGACACATTTTGAGCCTTCACACACAGACTATGAAGAAGCAATAGAACTAGATTGCCTCACCAAGGAGGAAGATGCAATAGAGGAGAGGTAGAGTCCTGAACACAGTCCAATGTGTTGAGACTGAGCAGTATATTAGCCAGCAAGGAGAACATTAGTCACCTCATGTATGTGTGACAGCCCGTCCATATCAGGACACAAAGGCCTAATACATGCTAAAGGTAGCATAAAATTCATCTTCCATTTTTATAAACAAATTTACATGTATAAGTACACAGTCCTTTGTGAAGCATTCTAGAATGTATCTATTGCTCATCATGGTTTACAGCATTTAAAAATTAGGAGTCACTTATTTATTTTACATTTTGAAAAATTTGCTTGAATCTGCTAGCTTAATAGAAGTAGGAAAAACCAGGTAATAGGCAGCATCAAAGGACTTGCATGTGAGGGACACATAGCACAGATTACTTTCCAGATGCCACTGTTTCCTATATTTCTTTATTCCAAAAGATGTAGGTCTCTTAGATGTTTGTCTTTGCCAGTCTAGTTAGATATGGTCAGCATATTTTGTTATGTTTTCTTCTTTTGCTGTATCTCAGAGGACAGTGAATGTCAACTTTGAGATTTAGGGACTTTGTTGTAAATTCTCACTTTGCCACTTCTTAGATCCATAATGTTTCAAATATCACTTAACTTTCTTGGATCTCTGTTTCTTGTGGGATAAGTTAAGGGGAACCCAGTCCACAGTGGTTGGTTATTGGTATGGCTTCTCTGTTCCTCTTCGTATTCTTCATTCCCTTCTTATCACAATATTGATGGATCACCCTATCACACTCAGGCTATTGTGGCTGACATTGTCTCTAGATTCCCACATCAGGTCATGTCATGAAGTTTAAGATTTTGCTAATCAGTGAAAACTAGTGCATTATATTTTTCAGTCATTGATAATTAGATCAGAGCTAATCACAAGACCCAATCAGACCATCCAAAACCATTAAACAATTCTATTGAGTCTTTTCTGAAATTAAAAAAAAAAAACTAGCTGTATTGGATGCTATAGTTATTCATGGACTTAGAATCATCATCAGAGTATCTGAGAATGGAACCTATCTAAAGGATTATGATTGAGAAAACGTGGGATAAAACCTATCTAAAGGATTATGATTGAGAAAACGTGGGAGGTGTCATCCAAATCCTTGTTTGAACTATGTCTAAGTCTCTCTATTTTAGCTTGGATTTTTATGCAAGTCAATAAATATTCTTCTTTGCTTTTGTCAGAGTTAGATATTTTTGTCAATTGCAAGTGTTAAGAGTTTAAACTGATAATATGATTTGAAATGGTAATGGTGGAAATATGATTAATAATAAGACATGAGCATGGAGAGCTGGCCCTGAAACTTGTATGTTATGCAGTGGCATTGGTAAGGGAGAGATGCCACTCCTTTTGCCCCTTATCACCTAGAGCAGGCAGAAGAGCTGTCCCTGAGGTCATAGAAATGGGAGAGCTGGCCCTGTCCCTCACCAGCTGCAGCATTTGGGAGAGTGAGCCCTGTAACTTGCCTGGGTATCAGAGTAGAGCTAGCCCAGCTGGCATGGGCACAAAAGAAAGAACAGGAGAGCTGGATCTTCCTCTTGCTGGCTGTGGCATTAGGTGAACTAGCTTGTGAAGTACTGAAGAGCTTGCCATGATGGTGTGGATGCAGGGGAGATGTCAGGCTGTTCAGCTCAGATAGCACCCAAGCCAAGGTCCAGGGATTTGATTTGGGCTACTCTAACATATGCCATCTATAAACTTCTGGACCACATAAAGGGGCCTGTCCTAGAAATCTCCACATACATGGCAGCAACAGTACCTCGGAGAATAGTCCTGGTCAAGATGATATTGCTAATACAGTAGAAACTAGAGGCCTAGAACCAGATCAATGACTCAGTGCAGTGAATACTTGCAAGTAAAGACATGTGGACAAGATGGGCGGCGGCGGCGGCAGCAGTAGCTAGTCCAGCTGAAGGGCCATCAGCGGTGGAACCAAGGCGATACAGGGTCCAGTTAGGCCCTGCGCCCACGACCACTGACCTTCGCTGACCAGCCGGGTGGCAAGCAGCTGCGGTTCTGCGGAGCCTTTCGCTGCACAGAAGCCACTTCAGAACTCGGCTTCCCGCCAGTCAGGAGAGACTCACCTCCATCTGGATTCCGGGCTCCAGAGATCGGACAGACTGAGGTACACAAACATAATCCTAGGCCCAACACCGCAGGGGTCTGAGCCTGACGGGCGTTGGCCTGCACCCAGGCCCTGGGCTGTTCGAGTGGCCATCGGGGCGCCAACCCAGCCAGGAGTTTTTTTTTTTTTTTTTTTGCCCTGGCCGGCGCACGCACCGCCATTTTGCCTACAGGACCCAGAGTGCCCGGGAGGGCAGAGACGGCTAACAAGCGTAGTCTGAGGCTAACAAAACGGGGGTCTAGGCCCCAAAAGGCATAGGACTGACCCCAAGAACTGGGCAGCTTGGTGGGCCATCTGTGTGTCAACCCGCCCAGGAGGTTATTAGCACAACAGACTCTCCCGGTGCTTTCGGGGAGCGCGGACGCGCACGCCCGCCATCCGGGTCACCTGGCGGACCCAAATAACAGTCATAGCCCTAGGGGAACTTTGCTCGGACCTTGGCCTCCCAGGCTTTTGCCTGGACTCAGGGCCTGGGCGACAAGGCTAACCTAGTGTGCGCCAGCACGGTTGGGGAAATCGGCTGCCCAGTGGAGTGAGCAGAACACAGGGGAGGTCACAGCAACATACACCTTCGGAGCTCCCTGGGGGTGCACACGGGTTCCATCTGGTCCACAGACACAATCTGGGGCAAGGCCTCAGGTAGAAGCCCTCAGGTCAACTCTCTCCGCTTCAGATCAACCTGGGTAGCCGCACCACATCTCCAGGTCCCTCAAGAGGCTAGTGGGGGCTTCCGGGCGGCCAGCTGGGAGAAGTCGGTGTGCTCCAATAAATCCTGCGGGCCCCAGCGGGAGCCTTCAGGTGCCTGCTTCGGGATCTGAACAGCCTGGACAACAGCACCCTGTCTACAGGCAGTGCAGGGTGTAAGCTGTGCACCAGAGGCCAACGGGGAAGGGGCAGCTTGCACTGGTGAGTCCAGCACTGACAAGACCAAGTAACACCAGTGAGAGCTAGATGGCAAAAGGCAAACGCAGGAACGTCACTAACAGAAATCAAGGCAATATGGCAACATCTGAACCCAATTCTCCTCTACCAGCAAGTCCTGGATACCCCATCACACCAGTAAAACAAGATTTGGATTTAAAATCACTGGTCATGATGCTGGTACAGGAACACATGAAGGACATTCAGGAGAAAATGGATCAAAAGTTAGAAGCCCTTGCAAGGGAAACACAAAAATCATTGAAAGAAATCCAGGAGAATACAAAAGCCAACAAGGAGGAAATGCAAAAAACACTTAAAGAAATACAGGAGAACTTTGGTCAACAGGCTGAGGTCATGAAAGACGAAACACAAAAATCTCTTAAAGAAATACAGGAGAGCTTTGGTCAACAGGCTGAGGTCATGAAAGAAAAAACACAAAAATCTCTTAAAGAATTACAGGAAAGCACAAACAAGCAAGTGAAGGAGCTAAGCAAAACCATCCAGGATCTAAAATCAGAAGTAGAAACAACTAAGAAAACTCAAAAGGAGACAACATTGGAGATAGAAAGCCTTGGGAAGAAATCAGGGGACAGAGATGCAAATATCAACAACAGAATACAAGAAATAGAAGAAAGAATCTCAGATGCTGAAGATTCCATAGAAACCATGGACTCATCAGTTAAAGAAAATGCAAAATGCAAAAAGCTTGTAACCCAAAATATCCAGGAAATCCAGGACACAATGAGAAGACCAAACCTAAGGATTATAGGCATAGATGAGAGTGAAGATTTACAACTTAAAGGGCCAGCAAATATCTTCAATAAAATTATGGAAGAAAACTTCCCTAACCTAAAGAGAGAGATGCCCATGAATATACAAGAAGCCTACAGAACTCCAAACAGACTGGACCAGAACAGAAATACTTCCCATCACATAATAATCAAAACACCAAATGTTCTAAACAAAGAAAGAATATTAAAGGCAGTAAGAGAAAAAGGCCAAGTAACATATAAAGGAAGACCTATCAGAATCACAGCAGACTTTTCACCTGAGACTATGAAGGCTAGAAGGTCCTGGGCAGATCTCAGGCAGACTCTAAGAGAACACAAATGCCAACCAAAACTACTATATCCAGCAAAACTCTCAATCACCATAGATGGAGAAACTAAGATATTTCACGACAAAACCAAGTTTACCCAATATCTATCCACAAACCCAGCCCTAAAAAGGATAATAGGAGGACAACACCAATACAAGGAGGGAAACTTCACCCTGAAAAAAGCAAGATAGTAACCTTTCATCAAACCCAAAAGAAGTTAAGCAATCAAATTTAAAAAATAACGTCAAAAATGATAGGAAGTAACAATCACTATTCCTTAATATCTCTTAACATCAATGGACTCAATGCCCCAATAAAAAGACACAGACTAACTGACTGGATACGTAAACAGGACCCTACATTTTGCTGCTTACAGGAAACACACCTCGGGGTCAAAGACAAACACTACCTTAGAGTAAAAGGCTGGAAGACAATTTTACAAGCAAATGGTCTCAGGAAACAAGCTGGAGTAGCCATTTTAATATCAGATAAAATTGACTTTCAACCCAAAGTCATCAAAAGAGACTCTGAGGGACACTTCTTGCTGGTCAAAGGAAAAATACAACAAGAAGAACTCTCAATCCTGAACATCGATGCTCCAAATGCAAGGGCACCCTCTTTCATAAAAGAAACTTTATTAAAACTCAAAGCACACATTGCACCTAACACAATAATTGTGTGTGACTTCAACACTGCACTTTCCTCAATGGACCGATCAGGAAAACAGAAACTACACAAGGACACAATGAAACTAATTGAAGCTTTGGACCAATTAGATTTAACTGATATATATAGAACATTCTATCCTAAAACAAAAGAATATACCTTTTTTTCAGCACCTCATGGTACCTTCTCCAAAATCGACCATATAATTGGTCACAAGACAGACCTCAACAAATATAAGAAGATAGAACTAATCCCATGCCTCCTATGTGATCACTATGGAATAAAAGTGGTCTTCAATAGCAACAGAAACAACAGAAAACCCACATACACGTGGAAATTGAACAATACTCTACTCAATGATACCTTGGTCAAGGAAGAAATAAAGAAAGAAATTAAAGACATTTTAGAACACAATGAAAATGAAAACACAACATACCCAAATCTATGGGACACAATGAAAGCAGTGCTAAGAGGAAAACTCATAGCCCTGAGTGCCTCCAAAAAGAAAATGGAGAGAGCATACATTACCAACTTAATGACACACCTGAAAGCCCTAGAACAAAAAGAAGCTATTTAACCCAGGAGGAGTAGAAGGCAGGAAATCATCAAACTCAGGGCTGAAATCAATCAAGTAGAAACAAAGAGAACCATACAAAAAATCAACAAAACCAGGAGCTGGTTCTTTGAGAAAATCAACAAGATAGATAAACCCTTAGCCAGACTGACCAAAGGGCACAGAGAAAGTATCCAAATTAACAAACTTAGAAATGAAAAGGGAGACATAACAACGGAAACTGAGGACATCCAAAAAATCATCAGATCCTACTACAAGAGCCTGTACTCAACACAACTGGAGAATCTGGAGGAAATGGACAATTTCCTTGACAGATACCAAATACCAAAATTAAATCAGGACCAACTAGACCATCTGAACAGTCCCATAAAGCCTAAAGAAATAGAAGGAGTCATAGAAAGTCTTCCAACCAAAAAAAGCACAGGACCAGATGGTTTCAGTGCAGAATTCTACCAGACCTTCAAAGAAGAGTTAACACCAATACTCTTCAAACTATTCCACAAAATAGAAACAGAAGGAACACTACCCAATTCCTTCTACGAAGCCACAATTACGCTGATACCAAAGCCACACAAAGATCCAACAAAGAAAGAGAACTTCAGACCAATTTCCCTTATGAACATCGATGCAAAAATACTCAATAAAATTCTTGCCAACCGAATCCAAGAACACATCAAAAGGATCATCCACCATGATCAAGTAGGCTTTATCCCGGGAATGCAGGGTTGGTTCAATATACGGAAATCCATCAATACAATCCACTACATAAACAAACTCAAAGAACAAAACCACATGGTCATTTCATTGGATGCTGAAAAAGCATTTGACAGAATTCAGCATCCTTTCATGCTTAAAGTCTTGGAGAGAACAGGAATTCAAGGCCCATACCTAAACATAGTAAAAGCAATATACAGCAAACCGGTAGCCAGCATCAAACTAAATGGAGAGAAACTTGAAGCAATCCCACTGAAATCAGGGACCAGACAAGGCTGCCCCCTTTCTCCTTATCTTTTCAATATTGTACTTGAGGTACTAGCTCGGACAATTCGACAACATAAGGAGGTCAAAGGGATACAAATTGGAAAGGAGGAAGTCAAACTATCATTATTTGCAGACGACATGATAGTCTACCTAAGTGACCCAAAAAACTCCACTAGAGAGCTCCTACAGCTGATAAACAACTTCAGCAAAGTGGCAGGTTATAAAATCAACTCAAGCAAATCAGTGGCCTTCCTATACTCAAAGGATAAGCAGGCTGAGAAAGAAATTAGGGAAATGACCCCCTTCACAATAGCCACAAACAGTATAAAGTATCTTGGGGTGACTCTTACCAAACATGCGAAAGATCTGTATGACAAGAACTTCAAGACTCTGAAGAAGGAAATGGAAGAAGACCTCAAAAAATGGGAAAACCTCCCATGCTCATGGATCGGTAGAATCAATATAGTTAAAATGGCCATTTTGCCTAAAGCACTATACAGATTCAATGCAATACCCATCAAAATCCCAACTCAATTCTTCACAGAGTTAGAAAGAGCAATTATCAAATTCATCTGGAACAACAAAAAACCCAGGATAGCTAAAACTATTCTCAGCAACAAATGAAAATCTGGGGGAATCAGTATCCCTGACCTCAAGCAATACTACAGAGCAATAGTGTTAAAAACTGCATGGTATTGGTACAGTGACAGGCAAGAGGATCAATGGAACAGGATTGAAGATCCAGAAATGAACCCACACACCTATGGCCACTTGATCCTCGACAAAGAGGCTGAAAACATCCAATGGAAAAAAGATAGCCTTTTCAACAAATGGTGCTGGTTCAACTGGAGGTCAGCATGCAGAAGAATGCGAATTGATCCATCCTTGTCTCCTTGTACTAAGCTCAAATCCAAATGGATCAAGGACCTCCACATAAAGCCAGACACTCTGAAGCTAATAGAAAAGAAACTGGGGAAGACCCTTGAGGACATCGGTACAGGGAGAAAGTTTCTGAACAGAACACCAATAGCGTATGCTCTAAGAGCAAGAATTGACAAATGGGACCTCATAAGGTTACAGAGTTTCTGTAAGGCAAAGGACACCATCAAGAGGACAGATCGGCAACCAACAAATTGGGAAAAGATCTTCACCAATCCTACATCAGATAGAGGGCTAATATCCAATATATATAAAGAACTCAAGAAGTTAGACTCCAGAAAACGAAACAACCCTATTAAAAAATGGGGTACAGAGTTAAACAAAGAATTCTCACCTGAAGAACTTCGGATGGCGGAGAAGCATCTTAAAAAATGCTCAACTTCATTAGTCATTAGGGAAATGCAAATCAAAACAACCCTAAGATTTCATCTTACACCAGTCAGAATGGCTAAGATTAAAAATTCAGGAGACAGCAGGTGTTGGAGAGGGTGCGGAGAAAGAGGAACACTCCTCCACTGCTGGTGGGGTTGCAAATTGGTACAACCACTCTGGAAAGCAGTCTGGCGGTTCCTCCGAAAACTGGGCACCTCACTTCCAGAAGATCCTGCTATACCGCTCCTGGGCATATACCCAGAGGATTCCCCACCATGTAATAAGGATACATGCTCTACTATGTTCATAGCAGCCCTATTTATAATTGCCAGATGCTGGAAAGAACCCAGGTATCCCTCAACAGAAGAGTGGATGCAAAAAATGTGGTATATCTACACAATGGAGTACTATTCAGCCATTAGAAACAATGAATTCATGAAATTCTTAGGCAAATGGATGGAGCTAGAGAACATCATACTAAGTGAGGTAACCCAGACTCAAAAGGTGAATCATGGTATGCACTCACTAATAAGTGGTTATTAACCTAGAAAACTGGAATACCCAAAACATAATCCACACATCAAATGAGATACAAGAAGAAAGCAGGAGTGGTCCCTGGTTCTGGAAAGACTCAGTGAAACAGTATTTGGCAAAACCAGAACGGGGAACTGGGAAGGGGTGGGAGGGAGGACAGGGGAAGAGAAGGGGGCTTACAGGACTTTCGGGGAGTGGGGGGGGCTAGAAAAGGGGAAATCATTTGAAATGTAAATAAATTATATCGAATAAAAAAAAACTTGAAAAAAAAAAAAAAGACATGTGGACAAAACAGTATTCTGTGAGATGCACCATGACACACTATAGCTTCTATGAGATTTTTTTTCTTTTGGGAGGGAAGGTTGCAAAGGTTGAAGGTGGATATGGAGGAACAGGGATATGAGTGGGATTGGGGTATGTGATATGAAATTCACAACAAATCCAAAAAAAGTTAACTAAAACATAATTCTGAGTACAAGTACAAATCCCACAAGGCTTTCATTAAACTGAAGTCACTACAGTGGCTTTGTTTTTTTGAGCTTTTCTAAGTGCTATTCTTTCCCATCATAATGTTTGATCTCAAGAATTGGAAACCGTAAGGAGATTTAAACAGAATAAGGTGAATTAGATTCTCAAAAACTCTTAGTGCAGCAAATGAAAATGCCAGGTATTCTGACTGAGAAACACACACACACACACACACACACACATACACACACACAAACAATGATATTCTATAAATATAGAAGTCTCCCTTAGGCAAAGCAGTACAAAAATAATATATCTTATCAGCTTAATTTAATGGAGTGTCCACAGTAGATTATGCTAATTCCAACAGTAATTTTTAATATTGGTAGTATAATACATTACTTGATAAGATTGTGAAAACTTTTGACAGTTTATTAGCCAGTGCCATTAAAACCAAATGTCAACTTTATCAACTGCTGTCAGTGAAATTAGCAATGAAACAGTCTCTAAGGAATGGAAGTTCAATTTGTGTTAGGTAATAGCATGAATAATCATTTGGATTTATATAGCACCTTTTCTCTGAAGAGTTTAAAGAGTTTATATGCTCCCTTGAAGAGAGAAAATGACCAAGCTTACTGTTCTTGTGTGGTTTGTAATCACACTGTAAGCCTTTAGTTTACGAAGCCAGATCTTTCAACAGGTTTTCAATTCTCTTTTGTAGCAGATGCTTGTGATGGTATGCCATCAAGTAATAAGAGATATATAAGTATAGTTAAACAGTCATAGAAAGCAGACAATGTAGGCTTTGAGGATTTCCTAGTCAGCAGAAGTCCTGTGCACTCATTGATAACCTGAGTTTGATTTCTGGGCCTTATAAAGTGGCAAGGGAGAACTTACTCCCTCGGATCTCTACTTACATACAAATATACTCACATATATGGACACACACATATATATCAATATACAAGTCCCAAAGAATAGGGATGCAGACTGCAAAATGCTATTTTTTGTAAATGCTATGACAACTACAATGAAGAACTCATACCTGTTATGATTACCTAAATAAGACCTAAACAAGATCAGGCCAGAAAAAATTTCTGGAATAGATGCTCTCCCAGCTTCTTCCCATACCACAGAGTTGTCAGGACATAGAACCTTAGGAAGTGTACTGGCTGGTTTTGTGTGTCAACTTGACACAGGCTGGAGTTATCACAGAGTAAGGAGCTTCAGTTGGGGAAGTGCCTCCATGAGATCCAGCTGTGGGGCATTTTCTCAATTAGTGATCAAGTGGGGAGGGCTTCTTGTGAGTAGGACCACCTTTAGGCTGGTGTTCTTGGGTTCTATAAGAGATCAGGCTAAGCAAGCCAGTAAGGAACATCTCTCCATGGCCTCTGCATCAGCTCCTGTTTCCTAACCTGCTTGAGTTCCAGTCCTGACTTCCTTTTGTGATGAACAGCAATGCAGAAGTGTAAGCTGAATAAACCCTTTCCTCCCCAACTTGCTTCTTGGTCATGATGTTTGTGCAGGAATAGAAACCCTGACTAAGACAGGAAGATGAGAAGATTGGCCACTGTTAGATTTCCTATGCTCTAATTGAGCCACTGATTGAATGTAGAACTTTGCCAAAAATTTCAATATGAGGTTGGAAGGGGTTACATTGAGGAACTAAGAGAGCAATTAGAGGGAAAAATGAGGGCCAAATATGATCATATTTTCTGTATTATCATTTATTATATGTATGAAATCCTGAAATCTAAGGAACGCAATAACAGAGAATGCACTACTATTCTTGCTTATTACACCCACAAAGGGAGCTGGAACTTTGTTATGTACAGTAATTCACAAAGAAAAGCCATGCAAATTAATTTATGAAACTAAACATAAAATGTATTTTTTAAAAATAAATATCACAGACTTATTTATCAAGCCTGAAAATGGACGCACTCCAGGTTGACATTGTTAAGAGCATTTTGGCACTGTGAGTGATGTCTTTACCTATTCCTCCAATCACTTACTCCCCCTCCCAGATAGGAAATTGTAGCTGTCATTTGGGAAACATGTTTCCTGCTCTATACCCTTTCAAATTGTTTAGAAATGATTCCCAACCTAATTCACAATGTGAGAATATGTATAGCAATGAGACTTGAAGACATGCTAAGATAGTCTGATTCTGATATATATATATATACATATATATATATATATATATATGTATATATATATATATATATATGGAAATGATTATTATTCCCCCTTTACAACAAACAAAACAGAAAATAAAACAAATAGGATATAAATATTTGGTGAAGAAAAGGCTTAAGAACTAAGATACCTAGATCATTTCTGTGAAATGGGTACATAATATACTACAAAGAGGAAAGCTAGTGTCTTTATCAATGGTACATAGCATTTCTTTTATTTTTTATTACAGACCGCTGCTGATGCTTATTAACATGATAACCTGTTCCTGCTTTATGGGTTGTTATTCTCAGACAATAGTTTAGGAATAGTAGACTCCTAGTTTTCATGGAGGTTGGGCTTTAAAAGATTCTGACTACTGCTATAATGTATTTCCATAAACACCACAGTTTAAATAGCATAGCTTTTTTATATAAATATTAACATGACAGAAAAGTGGTGCTGATTTCCTCTTGGAATCTCTTGAGGAGAGTCTGTTCTTTCCTTTGATTGCTTCAGAAAGCAACCTTTCTTTGGATCAGGTTCTAGTACTCATTTCCCCAATCAGCTAGCTTGCATGTCTCGAGTCATTCTTTCATCATTGTTCCATTTTTTTCACAGCTGGCAAGAGACTTTATTTCTAGGTTTTCTTGTGATTAGAATGGGATTGTACAGATGATCAAATATGAAACTCCATCTGGAGGCCCTGAGAGTTTGACTATGCCCATCTTTGCTAGGGCATCATCTTACCAAGGCCAGTCCGAAGTCTTCACAAAGCTGTGTATATAATTAAATTTACCCTTGCTGGGCGGTGGTGGTGCATGCCTGTAATCCCAGCACTTTGGGAGGCAGAGGCAGGCGGATTTTTAAGTTCGAGGCCAGCCTGATCTACAGAGTGATTTCCAGGACAGCCAGGGCTATACAGAGAAACCCTGTCTCAAAAAAACCAAATCCACCCCCCCCCAAAAAAAAAATTTACCCTGAAAACTACCTAATACAAGACTGATCATATCTTTCACTATTTTACTAAAGATGGAAGTAAATTTGCATACTATTTAGATCAATGACCTTGCTTAGTTTTACTTAAAAAACTAAATTGTCGCTGAATGTTTGATATTGAAGTACACAAAGAGCAAAGATTATCCTCAGCATGTCCAGAGTTGATCATGCTGATTAATTTTATAATTGTCAATGCTCAAAAGTTCACTTCACATTAATGCATAATACAAAATAGCAAAAATATGGATAGAGTCATTCTATATAGTAGTTAAAATTTTATCCTAACCTTGGAACATAGAGCCAAGGTTGTTTTGAAGTTGTGTGATACAGTACAGGAAAGTGCTTCCCGAAATATCTCAGATTCAATTTGCATTTAATTTTGAACAAATTTTAATCATTATGATGCAGGAGAGCCATCAATTACACAAATTACGCATTCAGAAAGTTGTTATTATTGACAGAATTTTGTGACTTCCATATTTAGGAACAACCTTGTGTGGACTAAAGAACGATGATGTAAGAAGCTAGGCCAAGCCCATCAGAATCAACATGAGATTCCAAACATCATACTACATAACACAGAGAAAACACCCATTAAAACAGTGTAAATTAAGCTGATGTTTGGAATATCTTTAGATTGAATTTCAATCAATGATATTGTGTGGTATGTGTGTGTGTGTGTGTGTGTGTGTAAGATTTTTCTCATTTGGAGACATTATTCTAAGAAAAAGCATATGCTCACATTAACTGTGACTCAGAAATGCATTGGCTGTGACTCAGAAAATTTCAAGTTTTTAAAAGTCCATCTAAGAACTCTAATGAGTTAAAAACTTTTCACATAATCGATCTGAAAACCTGAATTAGAAAACCTGTAGAGTTTGCTTGAGAACTTTGCTTTAATTTGTAGAAAACTTTCTCATGACCCCAGTATTTGTGAATATTAAACTTAGAGACAACCATCAACCAAAGAGTACACTTAGAGTTACCCATGGCCCCAGACACATCGGCATCAGAGGATGATCTTGTTGGACAGCAAATGGGGGAGAGACCCTTGGTCCTGGAAAAACTTGATACCATAATGTAGAAGAATATGAGGACAGGGAAGCAGGGGAGGGTTGATTGGGAAAGGGGAGATGGCTTATAGGATTTTTGAGGAACCAAGAAAGTGGGCAACATTTGAAGTGTAAATAAAGATTATACCTAATTAAAAAAAACTTAGAGAACATGGAATTGGTCATATAAATTCTATCAAACATGCAATCCACATACTTCGATACTCAAGTAATATATTGGGTATTGTGACAAATATTTGCATACCATTTGTATTACATTAGTATTATATTCAATCTAGTGATAATTTTAAGATTGAAAGAGAATATGAAGAGTATATGTAGACTTCACAATTTTTTTGTGTGTAGGAGATTTGAATGTATGGACTGGGAATCTATAGGGAATTCTAGAACCAATCCCCCATAGATGCTTCAAGTTCTTATGAACTTACATATCTGAATGTCAAGAAAGCTCAAAAACTTATTTGAAAAGAAAGACTGAATAATCAGTTGTGTATTTGCGGAGGAAATGAGATATAAATTTTCTCTGAGCAATTAGACTTAAGATCTCTAAGGCATTGCAAGTCCAGACATTCTAACAAAATAAGAAGCACTTGTTCTTAAAAAAATGGGTGATGACTATAAAAATCTGGGAACATAACTATTCCCATATTCTTTCTTGTGGCTTTTGTGAGTCTCAAAAGATTTACATTGAACTAGATATTTGGTAAATAGGTCTTAATAAATATATATTTGTTGTTAAATGCCAACTTATGGTCAATGTCTATATGGCTTCTGTATAATAGGCAGAGCATTAATTTTATCATACAGGTAATAAAAGCGAGTCAGAGGGAATTCATATATACAGGCATAAATGGGCACTGTATACATGGTGGTGCTTTAGTCACCCTACCATAGTCACTCCTCTTAATTTCCTCTTAATTTAATTTCCTTTAGCTGTAGTATGTTGGGCTTGACACTCACAGCTGTTAGGAATATCAGGATTTTTGTTGTCGTGTATTAGGAGACACTTTTGCTGCTTTAACCCTTTACATTCTTATAACACCAAGACAAATGCCTGACCTTGACAAGCACTTGTAAAGTAAATATCAATGAGAAATGTATAAAGCCATTTAATGGCCTCTCAGGAGTTTCCCTAAGTGAATCAGAGGAAATAGAAAGGGACATCTAGCTGCCCATTAGCACACACTTTGTAGAGTCACAGATGTGATACTTTATAAAGTAGATTTGCATTCATTAAAGGTCACTTTCTGTGAGTGTTTGCACTTACATGTAAGACATGAGAAGGCCACTCTACCTCATTCCTCCAATTTGTGTGCTCCATGATCAATATTGAAGTCTAGACGAGGACTACTGTAGAATCTTATCACTGCTTAATTCTCCAAAAGATTGACTGGACTTCCTGAACATCTGTGGCTAGCAGCAGTGAGATGTGTGCAGGAGTGACAAATGTCCTTATGACACATTAAGATTCAGTTATGGAACAGGATGCTTCTTGCTATTTTTACTGGAGTTTCTACTGAGATCTTCCAGAGAAAAGTTTATTTCTTAGTTGCCAAATAAAAGAAATGCTACAAGACTGAGTCATGGAGTTCAGTACTTGAGAAAAATGAGGGATACATTTGTCACATCACACTCTGATGATGGTTTCAAAGCTTCCTCTTCCTGATAGGATCCACATTTCGCATGGATCCCTTTGCCTTCTGTCTAAAATGCTCCTTGGTTTCTGTCTTGTGCAGTAAAGTTATCTTTATGCTAGAGGTTTGCAAAAAACCCTGGGATAATATCTCCTGTGAGTAATTTGTTCCCTTTCTCAGAAAAACCGAAGCGCCCACACTTTGGTCTTCCTTCTTCTTGAGCTTCATGTGGTCTGTGAATTGTATCTTGTTTATTCTGAGCTTTTAGGCTAAGATCCCCTTATCAGTGAGAGCATACCCTGTGTGTTCTTTTGTAATTGGGTTACCTCACTCAGGATGACACTTTCTAGGTCCATCTATTTGCCTAAGAATTTCATGAATTCGTTGTTTTTTCATAGCTGAGTAGTACTCCATTGTGTAAATATATCACATTTTCTGTATCCATTCCTCTGTTGAAAGACATCTGGGTTCTTTTGTGCTTCTGGCTATTATAAATAAGCCTACTATGAACATATATGTATCCTTATTACATGTTGGAGCATCTTCTGGGTATAGTCCCAGGAGTGGTATAGCTGGGTCCTCAGGTAGTACTATGTCTAATTTTCTGAGGAACCACCAAACTGATTTACGGAGTGGTTGTACCAGCTTGCAACCTTTTTTTTTCCTGAGAAACAGACAAAAATACTCACAGGAGCAATTATGGAGACAAAGTGTGGGGCAGAGACTGAAGGAAAGGCCATCCAGGGACTGTTCTACCTGGAGATGCATCTTATTAACAGTCACCAAACCCGACACTAATATGGATGCCAAGAAATGCTTGCTGAAAGGAACCTGTTATGACTGTCTCCTGAGGGGCCCTGCCAGAGCTTTACAGATACAGAGGCAGATGGTAGCAGCCAACCGTTGGACTGAGTGTGGGGTCTCAACCAGTGGAGAGTTGGAGGGAGGACTAGAGGAGCTGAAGGGGTTTGCAGCCTTATAGGAAGAAAGATGATTTTGGCCAAACAGACCCCCCAGGGATCCCAGGGACTAAGTCATCAACCAAGGGGTACACGTGGCTCCAGCCGCAATTGTGGCTGAGGAATGCCTTGTTGGGCATCGGTGGGAGGAAAGGTCCTTGGTCCTATGAAGGCTCGATAGATGCCCCAGTGTGGGGAAATGCAGGGGGGAGGGTGGTAGGTGGGAGTGGGTTGGGCGAAGTTACATCTTCTTGGAGGCAGGGGAGGGAGGATGGGTTGGGCGTTTTCTAGGAGGAGAGGAAACCGGGAAAGGTTATAACATTTGAAATGTAAATGAAGAATATATTCAATTAAAAAAAAACAGAACAAAAAGAAACAAACAAACAAACAAAAAACCCTGGGATAGTCTCTGTGGAAATACACAGTCAAGTTGTCCCTTCTGCCTCCTGATTCTTACATAGCCCTTACTATATTTTCCTTTAAACACAGGGCCTTAAGAGGCCCAAAATCTGCCCATTCCTTACACTGTAGGCTAATGATGATCCTTTCTTTTTTTTTATTTGATATATTTTTTATTTACATTTCAAATGATTCCCCTTTTCAGGCCCCCCCTCCGCACTCCCCAAAAGTCATATAAGCCCCCTTCCCTCCCCCTCTTCCCCTATCCACCCCTTCCCACTTCCCTGTTCTGGTTTTGCCCTATACTGCTACACTGAGTCTTTCCAGAACCAGGGGCCACTCCTCCAATGATGATCCTTTCTTTACCCTTGATTCTCCTGCCTCTACCACCTACTAACTGCTGAAATTATAATGGGTATCACCAAGCACAGCTGTCCCCTTGTTTTGTCTGTAGTACCTATAAATGTACCTCCATGTTTTCCTTAACTAAGTTCTAATTTATGTCTAGGTTTTACATAATTAATTTCTTACCCTCTTAATCTCCATTTCTGTATTTGTGAAGACCAGTTTCTTTGGGCTCAGCTTTAAGTAAATATGGATATTTCTCTTATTGAGCAAATGTATATTTATCATTGCCCATATCTCAGACATTATTCTAGCTAACCTCTGGCAGAAACAACAGTACAATGAGAGAGAAATCTCTTTCATCGATCTTCTGATTTATTTGCAGGAGAAAAATATAAGTACACAAATTAAATGATCAAGACTAGAAGCTTAAAGATAGACCTCCGTGGTGGGCATCAATGGAGCAGAGAATGGATCAGCAAAAGAGAACGTGACCAAGCAAACAAAGGATAAAAATCTAAAGGACAAAGGTATGGCAAATGAAATCAAGGAGAAAGAATTTGCTTTTTATGTTTGAGGAAATGTATGAGGCTAACATGGCACAGCCAGGAGTAGGAGAGAAGCTGAGGTTGTAGCTCAGGGTTCTGATCTGATTCAACTATGCAGACTCCTTGAATCATGTCCAAGGCTAAACAACTAGAAAACAGGAGAGTTCACTTTCCAAGCCAGGTAAGTCTGAGATTCTTCCTCAAATTAATCATTTTCAAATGGTATAAGTATATTAACATCTTTCATCTAACATCAATACACCATTACATTTGTGGTTTGGGTATGAATGTTCTCCATAGACTCATGTGTTGAATCCTAGATCCTTGGCTGATGATGCTACTGTGGGAGGTAGGAGAAACTTAGGAGGTGAAGTTTAGATGGAGCAAGATCACTTAAAATAAGGCCTTAGAGGGATATCTTGTTTCTGGCCCCTTTTGTCTACTCCTCTGCTTTCTGATTTTTGTAAGGTGTATGGTTGCCACATGTGACTGTTGCCATGATGGTATCTTATGTCTGTGGGGCTAAGAGGCTGTGTGACTTTCTGAAACTGTGGGTCAAATGAATATTTCCTCCCTTAAGGTGTGTATGTTAATTGTACTATTATAATGGCAGAAGCTAGCTACATTGTTGTCAAGAGAAGCAAAAGAACTAAAACACACACAAAGATGCACACATACACACAAACAGACAAACACATGCACACAAGAATGCATACATGCATATACATGCATGCATACAAGCATACATGTGCACATGTACATTCATGTGCACACATTGTTGTATTCTCTTCAGGCTGTTATGCAAGAATCCAATAGATTGAGTGATTTAAAAACATAAATTTATTTTTCATAGATCTTAAGGCAGGTAGGTCCAAGGTCAATTTACTCTGCTATATGGGTAAGGATGAAGCCCTGCTTTGCAAATGGACACATTTCCTGTTGTCTGTATATCTTCACCTGTGAAGAGAAGAATAAGAGAAAGCAAGAACTTTCATATCTTTATGGAAGTGCACTAATTTCTTTCCTGAGGGATCTACTTTCACAATTGTTCTGCTCTCAAGATTGTAATAGCTACCAAAGGCTCTACTTCTTAATGTCATTAAAGTGGAGGTGAGAATTTCCCCAAGGCAACTATCAAAAGAGCCCAACATTTAATTTTCTATATCTTAAATGGCCATAATCTTTTCATGCACATCGACAGTACTCAACATGTGACTACAAATAATAATAGAGGAGGAAAACTATTTGTTATTGACCATTTTGCATCTCCATTTGGTTATCCATCTTAAAGTCAACTGTTAGTACCATTCTCCTAAGTTCTCCACTTGTTTCTTTATCCAGTGTCTTCTCTCTGCATACATGGTATTGTATTGCCTTAAATTTTCCAGGTTGACTCCCACCTTTTTCTTTAGCTCTCAAGCTTAGTTTACTGCCAAGCTCCCATATGCCTGCTTGGGGCAAACACATCTTTTAAGTTAGCCTAGCACTGTCTGGATTTTGGTCATGAGACCAGCTTAGCCTGGGTAAATAAAAAGGTTGGCCAATTTATGCCTGTCTTCAAAATAGCTTTCAAATACTGTTTCTTCTCTTCATTCCTAATTTAATTTACTTCCCCTCCCACACTGAGACCATTGCTATTACTTTTCAAACAGCTCCCAGTTTCTACTCTGGGCCTCTTTATTTTATTATGGATTATAGTCAGAATAACATTTTGCATGATGACAAATCTGATTATGTAATTACCTAATTACTGTCATTTAAACAACTTCAATGACTTCCAGTTTTCTGTATTGTAAAACAAAATCTTTAACTGGTTAGTGTTTTCTACTATGCCTAACTTCCTTATTTTCAAAGAGCTATCTTTATTATTATTATTATTTTTATTATTATTATTACTAATTATTCCATTCATTTACATCTCAAATGATATACCCCTTCCTGGTTACTCCTCTACAACCCCCCAATCCCACATCTGCCCTCTCCCCCTCCCCTTTGCCTCTATTGGGATGCTTCCTCTCCTACCCACCCTGTACTACCCCACTGCTCCAACATCTCCCTACTCTGCGGCATTAAACCTCTACAGGTCCAAGGGCCTCCCCTCCCATTGATGTCAGACAAGGCCATCCTCTGCTACATATGTATCAGGAACCATGGATCCTTACCTGTACACTCACTCCTAGGTTGGTGGTCTAGTCCTTGGGAGCACTGGGTGGTCTGGCCAACTGACATTGTTCTTCCTATGAGGTTGCAATCCCTGTCTCTTCTTCCCAGTTCTTCCTCTAGCTTCCATACCAGGGTCCCTGATCTCAGTCTTATGGTTGGTTCCAAGCCACCACATCTGCATTGGTCAGTTGAGGGACCTTTTTGGTCTCTGCATCAACTAAATGCTCTTCCAACATGTCTGTCTCTCCTTGTTAGGTATTGCATCTTTTATGAGATCAGTCTTATAATTTAACTTCTCAGTTTCAGTCTGAGCACTTGATACTGACATAATATTAGGGGCTTGACTCTGAAATACCTCCTACACATTTTTATGTGAATACCTGTTTCCCAACTGGGGTCATTGTTTTGGAAGCCAGGGGGAATTTTAGGAGGTAGGGATTGGCCACTGGGGATAGGGCTGTGAAGGTGATAGTTCTACCCTGTTTCTAGTCCCATTGTTTTGTTTCTTGCCTATACCAGGGGCACAATGCCCAGGACACAGATGAAGTCACAATTACTGCTGTGTTTTCCTCGTCATGAATGATTGAAATCTCTGTAAAACCATAGGTTCAGATAACTGTTCCTCTCTTAAACTGCTTCTGTCAAGTATAAAAGAAAATAAGCAACACAGGTTTCCAGGACCTCTGGCATACATTCACTACGTTTCTCTATTACAAGATCTAAAAGCAGTCTTAAAACATATCTACTTGTATTTTTTTAGTAGTTTTTCTCTAGGCAGATTTTAGAACTCATAAGAGTGAGGATAAAAAGTAACTTGTATTTACATAAGTCTGTTGTCTTTCCCCAGGTATAGTTATCACATGGCAGCGTTCTAGTGAACACTGTCAGAAAACCTTATGTTTATCACACTGTGGACCTGGACGCTGATGCCATGCTCCAGAAGCATGTCTTTCAGCTCAAGCTGCTACTGCACATACACATCATGGTCACTTTCTAATGGTATGGGTTTTATCTCAATTTTCATTAGATAAAAAGTAAAATGCCTGGAGGCCAAATCCTGGGCCAAACAGGATAAGAAAAATCCCTAAGTTAGAATGATTTAATCAATGGTTTGTACTCTGTTCATCTGTACTGTCCTGTAGGTCCAGGGTGGTCTTTAGAGCCACAGTCTTATATTTGTCATGATCCCAGGATATCTGAGAATTGCTGCTCTCATTCCATTTCTAGGCCACTATACAGAGGATATAAATGCTAAAGGGTCTTCTATTTAACCACGTCTTTGTCTAGTTAGGATAGTCTAGAAGAAGACTCAACACTTCTTTCCAGACTACCAACTAAAATAGTGACGTGACAATGTCCAGCTATGGTGAAAGTAGAAAAGTATGATCTTTTTATGTCAATGAAAACAAAACAGATCTGGATGGAAGAAATAGGTAGGTAATTTGCAAAAACAAAACAAAACATTACATTTAGGACTAGAGGAATAAATTGCTTGAAAATTAAGCATTGCTGTCTTCCACGCATGTGGTTTCAAGGCAATGGATACCCAGGGTTATACCAAAACTGAATGAAGCCTTAACATGAATAATATTTTGCCAAATGGCAGATGATTAGAATATGTTTTTCAGGACATCAACTTAGGCATTTATCTATTTATTTAATGGATAGTATATTTGGTCTAAAAATTATTGCTCTTTCTATTGATTGAGCTTGGATGTAATGGTAAACTCTACTGATTATCGGTTAGAGCCGAGTTGTTTATTATTGATGCCAGGGCACTGTCTCCAAAACTGGGAAGATTGTATCTGGCCAGTCTTTCTCTACAACCTTATTTTGAGAGGCATAGGAAAGCAGCAATGTTTTACAAAGTCTCTCTCTCTCTCTCTCTCTCTCTCTCTCTCTCTCTCTCTCTCTCTCTCTGTGTGTGTGTGTGTGTGTGTGTGTGTGTGTGTATGTGTATGTATGTGTGTGTATGTTCATATAAGGATGAGCAGACATGTATGTGTGTTCAAGTTTGGGTGCCCATGCATGTACATATGTGTGGAGACAGAGGTTGAAGCCAAGTGTCTTCTTCCATCATTGTCTACCTAATTTATGGCAGCAGGGTCTCTCACTTGAACTCAGAGCTTAGCAACTTGGCTAGTCTTGCTAGCTGGTTCACTAAAGGATCCTTGATCCCTGTCTACTGAACACTGAGATGACAAGTGGGCTATCACACTCTCCTGGCATTTATGTTGTTATTGGAGATCTGAACTCAGCTGCTTCTGATTTAACCATTCAGCCATCTTTCCAGTTGTGTATCTAACTGAGGCAGGAACTGAATATGTGTAGAAACACTATGTAATCTCTGAAGAACTATGGAAACATATATGTTGCGTTATTATGTACTAGTTACTAAAAGAAATAAAACTGAATCTGACATAGATAGTAGAAGAGAGGCTCAGAGTGACCCTTTTTTGGGTATTCACCTCAGTGTGGCTCTGTTGATTTATATTCTTGGAAACAGGATCATGAAAGCCTCTGTGTTTAAGACATATCGATGCTATTCCTCATTTGCATATTATGGATTGCCACCAACAGTCACTGAGTGGAAATCTTTATGAAAAAAAAATGGTACTGTCACAGAAGGCTGTGCTAGAAGAGCTTTTTGGTTTTTTTAACTGTCTTTTCTGAATACTTGTGCCTTGGTCTCTAGGCTGGGGGAAATGTATTTCAAGAAAGCAACTTTAAATTGCCATGCAAACAACAACAAAACGCATGACAAGTTGCTCTTGTTTAGTCCTGATGCACGTAAACCAACTATAAAATCACATGGAGAGAACTGAATAATTAGTACCATTTGAATACAGACAGTACATGAGATGAAATTAAGAGTTGTTTGTTGGGTCTTTTAGGTGCATTACTGTCATGGTGCTAGGGAAACTCTATAAACAAAACATGACCTTATCAGTCAGAAATTCAGGCTGAAGTATTACACCCCAAATGACCTGGCATCTGGGATTTGCTTTAAGCCATTCAAACAAGGAATCAAATAAACAATCAAGACTGAAGAGATAGAGTTTCATAGATCAAAGATAATATTGGAAAAATCCTTGTTACCAAAGATGGGTACCTGAGGCACAGGGATTTATTGGGGGATATCAGTGCTGCTTTTAAAAGACTTGTAAAACCTGCATACTATAAGAACTAAAAGAAGTATAAGAAATTGCCTTGAAAGAAGATGAAGTCATTCCTGGGATGTGGAGGAGCATCAGGAAAGTCCTTTTGAACAATGAGTTCTTTTGGAACCTTCTTGTAGGAGGTTTGTGCCAAAACTGGGATGGCTGTGTTCCACCGAGAGTCTGTTCCTTTTGTGAGTAGAACTGAGGGATATATCCAGATATGTGGTCACAACACAAGTGTTCTTCAGGAAAATTTAACTTATTCTAATAACTAGGCAAAGAAATAACGAGAGTCGGTAGGAACAGGCAACTAACTTTCAATCACTGCAAGTGATTGGAAAGTCAAGGTTTGTTCTAGTCAATCTCTTCCTTATCTTCTTTTCTGGCTCAGACCCTTGAAGGCTTTGACATCCAGTAGACCCATTTATTTGAACACATGCAAGATATCTGCACATCTGTTTTTGACTCACAACTATTCTTTTATCAAGTGAAATAGACAAATGGCTCACCAAAGCCATCTAAAAGTTTTGGTGATTATAAGAAAAGCTAATAATAGAAATTACAAGCAGTGCTGTGAAGTGGATTGCTGTTGGATTTGTTCTTCTATTGATAGGTTCTATCATTTATTCATATATATATGAATATATATATATGAATATATATATATTCATATATATTCATATATATATATATATACCACACACACACACACATTTATATCTCCAAAACACTACAGTAGGTAGTACTCTAAGGTAAGTCATTCAAGGAATTTGCAGTTTAGTGATCCAAGTGCTTAATGCCTTGTTATAAATAAAGACTGAAGAGAAAAATTGGTAGTGGTGGTACAGTTTGTTAAATCATATACTGAAGAAAAGACAGCTATTAATAAGACCATTCTACATTTTTTTCTGTCTTAGGTAACTATTGCCTTTTTCTGTTCTTTCTTTTCCCAGCTTGGATCTACATGTATATATCATCCTTCAATTAGGATGAAATTTTCTGTTTGTGTGTCAACTAATTTGATGTCTTTTTATTTTCTTGCATAAACTGGCTCCTTTTCCATATACTCAGTAGGGCCAACTCTTCTCCATTCTTTAACACCTAATTTTTGCATCACACTCCTCAGTGCGGCATACATTTCCTTGCTGCCTAGAGGGGGAAAAGATGCTCTTTTATAGACATCTGTCATAGTATTTAAGATCAGTGTGGTTGTTTTGTTGTTGTTGTTTGTGTGTCTGGATGTTTTATTGAACTCTGAAATGGTAACAGCAGATTCTATACATAAAACATTTGCAGCATCAGTAACTCAGATGGTGAATGGTGCAGAGAAGATGATCAATACATATTTATTAAACAAATGAGAGAATGAGCAAGCCATGGCAGCAGAAGCTCTCTGAAGTAAATAATGGGTCCCTTTATCCACTGAGAGCAGTATACAGCAGTTCCTTCCATCAGAGTCATGGGATTTCAAAGTGGGAAGACATTTTGGAGCTCATCTATTCTAAATCATAATTCAGTACATAATGCAAGGAACTAGGCTTTCTTGACATGCACTGAATGAATTTCCTTATTCTGTGTTGGTCCAGAAAGACAAATTGTATGGCCAAAGTATATGATGGATACAGACTGAGAGAAGTCTATGAAAAGTCAAACATTTTACAAATCAAATTATCTGCCTAGGAGAAATGACCATATTCTTCTTTAATGTCCATAGTGTTTAATACTACATGCTCCTTTCCCAAGTTTGGATTCCTGTCACTTGCTTTAGTTTTTAAGCTTTTCCATGGTATTTATTAATTTATAACACACCATTACATCTATTCATTTATCAGGAACATTGTTTATTATCATCTGTCATCTGACTCCATGTTCCATTCTCTACAGAAATGTATGCCTCACTGGTTTGCTATGTTCGCAGCATATACTTAGCCATATGCATGATGTTTTTAACCAGAGCTCATTAGACCTTCTCTGATGAAGAAATTGTAAATGTTCAATGACTAAAGAAGGATCTATATGTTGCCCTACTGTGCATGAACATCTTGTGCCATGAGTCCTTCATTATGCATGCTCTGCACTGCTGAACTGCTCCGTATTCTGCTCACTGAGAGGACACTGCTGAGAGGACTCTTGGATGCCAGGCAGAGTAAATGGCTATAAAGTTTCCCAGTGCTCACAGCTTCTATTCTTATCGCATCATCAACTGCCAACAAACAGGTCATAGGCTGGACCACATTCAGAAGAAAAACTAATTATAAGGCTGGACTCCAGAGATCCTGACCCAGATTTGAATATTCTCTGTCTTCTTTACTAGCTCTGCGAATTTGAACCAGTTTTCCTAATATTAGTAGCATTCAGTTTACTCCCATTCAAAATGGAAACAGTTAAAGGTAACTAACGGAATGTTGCTTCAGATACAAGATGGGTTCCTGCACATGGATAGTTAAGAACACACACAGCTGGCACAGTCAGTGCTTGCTAAATGTCAGCTCTTATTATTGCTGCTTGACATTTCCTCAGTCAGGAACACACTCTTCACATCCGGGTTCATGAATTTCAAAGCTTCAGTGTCATCCAAGGATGCCATCCTGGGAAAACAGGCAAGCTGTGAGAGAGACCAAAGGACCAGTGTACTTGTTCAGGCCATAGGCAACATTTCTTTCTTTTGACTTTTCTGATAAGTAATACTGGGGGCTATTTTCTTCCTCCAGCCCAGAAAAAGAAAACCTAAGATAAAAAGGGGTGTCTTTTACTTGGATTAGAAATTTTGGTTGGTTTTCTCTACCTTCCCATGAAGTTTGCACTTTTATGTGGCATTGAACATGTCCCGAAAGATGTGAGACTGAGGAAGAAGAGCATCTAGCTCAGGATCTGGGTGACGTCAGAATCTCAGCATTTGCTATAACACCTTGTCTTGCATCAGCACCTCAGTGGAGCAGGACTGATCTCTCTCTCTCTCTCTCTCTCTCTCTCTCTCTCTCTCTCTCTCTCTCTCTTCCTTCCTTTTATTCCTTCCCCTTCCTTCCTCCCTTTTTTCTTTCTTTCTTCCTTTCCTTCTTCCTTCCTTCCTTCCTTCCTTCCTTCCTTCCTTCCTTCCTTCCTTCCTTTCTTTCTTTCTTTCTTTCTTTCTTTCTTTCTTTCTTTCTTTCTTTCTTTCTTTCTTTCTTTCTTTCTTTCTTTCTTTCTTTCTTTCTTTCTTTCTTTCTTTCTTTCTTTCGAGTTGCCAGTAGCAATATCCCATAAAGATATGTCCTCTTAGATGTGAAACATTTCTAATTTTTAAAATATTTACTTTTGCTAAATGGATTTATGTATTAAAAGACCAAGAAATCTCCTCAGAATATCTGGTAAATATATGACTTTCATGCATTTAAACCTGCAGAACAGAGTATAGCAAAGAGGAATTAGGCAATAGATAGGAAGCATAAGGGTTTGAGAGATGGCTCATCCTAATTAAGGGCTATACATTCTGTTGCAATTTGTTTAGCAGATTTAACTAACATATGAGAAAAAGTAACAGATTATTTGCAACCATATCACACACATACATTACAGACTCTTGTATACTACATTCCAGAGACTTTGCAAGGTCTTATTATGCTTTAAATAATTTGTTTCCACTTAATGCACTGAGAGATATCAATGCTATTCCTGTTTTAAGAAACAACCACAACAACCTAAAATGCAAGCAGGTTAATTAATTATCCAAGGTTACTCAGTTTACAAGCGTCAGGACTAGAATTTCTTATATTTTTCTATTCAGCTTTTGGGTATTTCATATAATATGTGCCCTTTATATTCTTTCTATTCCTAAATATCCTCCAAGATATCTCTCTGCCCCCTCAACTTCATGATCATTTTCTCATGTTTAAAAAAATGCTCATACTAAACAAAACACAGTACAATTTGCCACTACTCCTTAACAAAGACCCAAAACAATGGAATATGATTTGTGTTGAACATAAGACTTGACCTGAAGTGTGCTTCCTATACCCATGTCATGTCATTTAGGAAAACTAATTTTTCCTGTGTCAGCAGTTGTCAATTGCAAATAACCTTTTGCATAGGGGTAGAGTTTCATGTCCACTTGCCTTTCTACATGACGATAGTTTGTCTAGCTTGAGCTTGTATATGTCTTGTGCACAATTTCACAGTCTCTTTGCGTTTACATGTCCATAAACTCTGTTGGATCTGGACAATGCTGTTATCACATAATTGTCCAAGTCCTCTGGCTCTTACAATTTTTTTTCATCTTCTCTTCTGAATAGATTCCTGATCATTGGGGAAAGGGTTGTGTTATAAACATTTCATTTAGTGTTGAGAACCCTGGTATATCTTATTTTATGTTCACTCTCCAGTTTTATACAGTTGTGTTCACACAACTACTATCTACAACAAAAAGCTTCTTTTGATGAAGGTTGATCTATTGGCTATAACTATATATGATTAGGACTCATTTTATTCTTATAGAACTGAAATTTAGACTCTGTTACTAAGTCCTGTATTCTCTACTACTACCCTCAATAAAGTGGTTGTAGATTTATCTCAAGCAAAATCTACTAAGAGAAGCACTAGGAGTACATTTTGATGGTCATCTAAAAGACAATGGGTATTTGATAGGTGTGTTGTGTGGCTCTGGATTGGTAGCTTCCCATCCATACCATAATTTGTAGTTCTCATAAATGCTACCAGATGAAAAAAATCTATTCACTGGTGTTAGGTATGTCAAGGCTTGCCTGCTTCCAATCACGTGTTGCTCCTCAGCCCCTCTTCAGTGGCTCAGCTTGATTATGCCATCTTTCCTTTTCCTAGAACCTTCCGCTATTCACAGCTGCTCCCATTCCTAACTCTATTTCTCTTACATCAAGATGGAAGGAATATTCTAAGATGTTTTTACAAGAATGCCAGTAAATCTGCCATTCATAGTCCTGGGGCAGTGAACAATACCAACCATCCTCAAACTGAACAAAAGTTGTGGATACTACTTTGGGAGGACTGTTTGTTATCTCTTTATATAATTCTGATGGGAGAAGTTTAAAATCAATGAAAATTAGAAAACAAAAAGCAACTGAAAGATGACAAGAAATCACATTCCTTGTAGAATTCTGGGACTGTGTTATGTGACACATACATGTGCATCCTGGATACACAGCACTGAACCTGCATATCCTAAATACATTTTCTTATAAAATAAAGGTCCTTATTACTCTCCCTATTCTGTGTGTATTCCAAAGATAGCTAATGTTTATGTGATAATGTTGAGTTTAAGTTTTTTCACTTGATTCTTATTAGACTATACTGACTCAAGATAAACCCACCAATTTTCTACTTTAGCATAACACTTTCTTCTGTAATAGAAAACACATTTCTGCTTTTCTGTTCCCTTTTCAGAAAACACAACAGAGTTTCATGTCAAGCAGCTTTTTTTCTAAGGTTATTTTAGGTATCAAGATTTCTCCCCAGACCCTAAAAAAACAAAAAACAGACCATCCAAAAACATTGATCAGTAGCAGAAATTGTATGCTTCAATTCTTCCTGACATAGGGCAGGCAGGACTTCCTCATAATTTTGATAAAGATTAGCCTTGACACTGCCTACTTCTCAAGTCACCTTCAAACTGAAGGGCAATAGCAAATCTCTAGGTGTGATTAAGAACCTTTTAATAGGGCAAAGTTTAGCAGGAATGAAAACACAGTCTGCATAAAACCATAAATAGTTGTGGTTTTTCAACTTTTAAAAATTCAGATTGCTAATCAACTCCTTGCCCAAGGATGGAAGGTGTACTATTTGTACATGTGCCAATCAAATGGTGCCAAACGTTAGGCTCACACAAGACTTATCCTTCTGCAAAGTAAATACGGCTCGTTATTGGTTATCACTTCAACTACAAAGAGCTCTGAGCCGAGCACTATTGATCCAGGTAAAAGAGATAAAACCCAAAGGACTTAGTGTGCGTGTTCTTTTGCTTGAGGCAACTTCCTTCCCTCCAAATGCACATTTCACAGCATCATAAAATGGTCGATGGGAGTCCCACATGACCACGGCAGTTATTGTCATTGCCAATAACAACAACTTCTGAGAGGCTGTGGGTGAGAAGTAGGTACAGTATTTGCTTTGTACAAGGAACAGAAGCTGAGGAGCCAGACAGGTCGATTTTTTTTTTTTTCAAATAGCATTAGTGTTGCCGCCTCTTTTCTATTGAGACCCTAACAATACATTTCTGAAGCTATGTTAGTGTCCACAAATTTAGAATGGTCACGTTTTCCTGTTGAACTCAGCTTTCTATGATTGCAAATGTCTTTGATGATAACTCTAATGATGAGCCCACTTTAAAGTCAATTCTGCCTCTGTTTGAAGATACTAGTCCCATGTTGGGTGTCTTTTGATGTACACATGGCACACCCTTTTCCCGCTTTCTGTCCCACAGCTCTAACATCTTTGTAAATATGTTTCACAAAAATCCCACCACTGGGTCTTTTCTTTAAAATCTAGACTGACAGTTTTTGTCAATTAACTTGGATGAACAATAGATTTATATGTAATTTATATGTAATTGCAAATAAAGCCATGCATAAGCCCATGCCTTCATATTCATTAGTACTTCATAGCTCCTCATTTTTCTTTTCATATTATCATCTGGGTTAATCAAATATTTTTATGACTATTCTGTTTCTAGTATCTTTTGTAGGTATTTTCTCTATTACTCTGTTTATTTCTTTAAAAATCTTAAATAAGCAGTACGTAAAGAAGGAAAATATCTAGTGTGGAAAAATTCTTCTGAAGGCTCTTTTTTGATGGAAATTCTGTGGAGCACAAGCCTCTTTTTGTTGCTTGTTGTATATACATGTGTCATCTACGTATGAGTGTATAAATATGTTTGCTTATGGGTGCCTATCTGAAGGCTGAACCAGGGCATCAGGTGGCTTCCTTTTTTTCTCACATTATTGCCTTGAGACAGGGTCTTCTGTGGTACCCATTGCTCAGCTGAATATGCTGACTGGCCAGTAAGCTCTTAGAATCTACCTGTACTCAGCTTTCTATTCCGGAGTTATGGGGGCATGCATCTGTGCTCAGATTTTACATATTTACTGGGAACCGAACCCATGTCCTCATGCTTACAGAATAAGCACTCTAATATATTAAGCACCATCCCCAGACCATATATTTCAAAATAGTGTTTGATAATCTTCATGTCATCATCTCTGGTAGCTCACGTACCACCGGGTTGCAATAAGTCAGATATTGTTAAATATGTACATTTTTCTCTTTTCTTCACTGAAGACCATTGGACTACACAAGGCCAAGCCTTTGCCTATGTACTGGATTGGCAAGTGTCTTCTGAGGACAAATGATAGGTTTTCAGTTCATTTCAGACCTGATTTTTCTCTCTTTAGAATTCTGTCTTTCAGTATTCTGAGCCTCCTAGCTTAAGAATGATTTTACCGTTGTAATATTTTTATAATTCATCATTTTAAGTGGAGCAATGATTGCCACTCCTCTCTCAGAAGCAAACATTGTGACTACAATTGCACATCTGAGATGCAAAGGCTTATCTCAAGGTTAGAGGGCAGGGTTGGATTGCGCAGTTTACATTCCCACTGGGACCTGTGTGAGTGATTTAACCACTGGACCTTTGTTAATTCTCTTGTAAAATGGGATTAATGATTCAACGTAACTTTAAGGTCATTGTGAGGATATAAGATAATGAATGCAAAATAGTCCACATGATGCCTGAACATAATGATTTTTTAAAGGTTAGTTATTCTTATAACTTGGATATGCTTTAAGTTTGTTCCCTAAGGGTTTGCATGTTGGGAGCCTGGTCTTCAGTGTGTTGATTGCCTTAGGAAGATATGAGAATCTAATAGGAACAGAGTGGTGGGAATTCTGTTACTTCCTGTCTGGTGACCAGATTTTTTCCTCTAATAGGTTCCTCATTATGCCATTGGCCTTGAAGTCTTAACTAGAGCCAAATATGGTAGACTGATGTTCTTAAACCTATGCAACTATGAATTTAAAAAGCCTCTATTCTCACAAAGAGGTCTATCTTAAGTACCTTGCTATATTGTTAGATCAACAGAGTGTAGACCAACATGCCTATTATTAGACAATATTGATTATGCTACATAGGAGCCCAGACATCATCAATTCTGAATAATTTGTTTAACTTTACGGCTATTGCTTCATTGTGAAGTGTAGCATTAGTGATAATATGTCATCAATGATTACCTTTTCATGGCATAGAGGATAAGGCTTGCTTCATGAGGGGTTCAAGTGACAACAGTATAGACCCCGTAAACACTGACTTGCTAAAGTATCAGTTGTAACTAAAGTATAAGTTATGAGTGTGAAACTGAGATCAAGTCTCTGGGACATTTAATTTAACTGATTGCAAGTCATTCTTTTCATATGAAAATGAATTGCTCACAAAGGCACATCAGGTGATAAGGTGGCATCTTATTATAATTACTGTGCCAGGGTTGCATATAGGCTTCTGGTTCTTCAACAAGCTTCAAGAATAAAGATGTGCACATATTAGTGTCATCATCTGCTAATACACGCTGAGAGTTGTATCAGTTGATTTTCATTTTCCACCTGACAATGTGTATTTGGAATCACCTAGGAGACATATCTAGGAGGTTTTGTGTGTGTGTGTGTGTGTGTGTGTGTGTGTGTGTGTGTGTATGTGTGAGCCTTTGCAGAAAGGTATAACTGAGGAGAAAAGATCTACTCTATAAGTGAGTGACACCATCCCATAGGTGAGCACCACATACTGAATAAAAAAGGTAAAGGGAGAAAGTTACAGAAAGGTGATGACATTCCTATGACCCTGTAGCTGTAAGCCATTGCTACCCCCACACCATCCTCACCAAGACAGTCTGTACCGTCACCAAACTATGAAACAAAATAAGTCCTTTCTTCCTCAAGTTGTTCCTTGTCTGGTATTTGTTTATTTGAATTAATTTTATCAAAAATACTTCTTTGAGAAAATACTGCCTTATATCCTTTCAATCTTTCTTTTTTATTCATTAAAAATATCTCATTTCAAGAAATGATATTATGTGTTTCTGTCTGTACCCAGAGATGACCCTGTGCCACAGCTCTCTATACTCAGATCCCACCAGGAGAAAGCTGCTCTCCCAGGATGCTGGCACACAGGTAAGACCACCACTTCTGCTCAAATACCTGGCCCAAGAGGGACCTGCCTGGAACCCTCAGGACACAGGAATCTAGAAGCAGCCTGGGACAGGATCCTTCCAGTTTCCATCTGCACCCAGAGCTGACCCTGTGCCCCAGCGCTCCATACCCAGATTCCTCCCAGCAAGAACTGGTCCCCCAGGAGTACAGACATACAGGCTTCCAGGAGGCACAAGTCACAGGCAGAGACAATAAGAACAGATAACATCAGAGATAACCAGATGGCAAGAGGCAAGGGCAGAAACATACACAAAAGAAACCCAGGCTACTTGGCATCATAAGAATCCAAGTCTCCCACCACAGGAAGCCATGGCTACTACAACACACAGAAAAGACTGATTTAAAAAATCACATCTCATGATGATAATAAAGGACTTTAAGGAGGACATAAATAACTCCCTTAAAGAAATACAGGAGAACACTGGTAGACAGGTAGAAGCCCTTAAAGAGGAAACACACACACACACACAAAAATTCCTTAAAGAATTCCAGGAAAACACAATCAAACAGATGAAGGAATTCAACAAAACCATCCAGGATCTAAAAATCAAAATAGAAACAATAAAGAAATCTCAAACGGAGACAACCCTGGAGATAGAAAACCTAGGAAAGAGATCAGGAGTCATAGATATAAGCATCACCAACAGAATACAAGAGATAGAAGAGAGAATCTCTGGTACAGAAGATACCATAGAAAACAATAGTCAAAGAAGATGCAAAATGCAAAAAGCTCCTAACCCAAAATATCCAGGACACAATGAGAAGACCAAACCTAAGGATAATAGGTATAGAAGAGAGTGAAGGTTCCCAAATTAGAGTCAGTACATATCTTCAACAAAATTATAGAAGAAAACGTCCCCAACCTAAAGAGATGCCCGTGCACATATAAGAAGCCTTCAGAACTCCAAGTCAGAAACAGACTGGACCAGAAAAGAAATTACTCCCATCACATAATAATCAAAACACCAAATGCACTAAATGAAGAATATTAAAAGTAGTAAGGGAAAAAGGTCAAGTAACATATAAATGCAGACCTATCAGAATTACACCAGACTTCCTGCCAGAGACTATGAAAGCTAGAAGATCCTGGGCTGATCTCATACAAACCCTAAGGGAACACAAATGCCAGCCCAGGCTATTTTACCCACAAAAACTCTCAATTACTATAGATGGAGAAACAAAAATATTCCATGACAAAACCAAATTTACACAATATCTTTCCAAAAATCCAGCCCTACAAAGGATACTATATGGAAAACTCCAACACAAGGATAGAAACTACACCCTAGACAAAGCAAGAAATTAATCTTCTTTCAACAAACCCAAAGGAAGATAGCCACACAAACATAATTCCACCTCTAACAACGAAATAACAAGAAGCAACAATCACTATTCTTTAATATCTCTTAACATCAATGGACTCAATTCCCCCCCAAAAACACAGATGGGCAGACTGGATACTTAAATAGCAATATACAGGATGTACAAAGAACTCAAGAAGTTAGGCTCCTGAAAACCAAATACCCTATTAAAAAATGGAGAATAGAGCTAAACAGAGAATTCTCAACTGAGGAAATTCCAATGGCTGAGATACACCTAAAGAAATGATCAATATCCTTAGTAATCACGGAAATGCAGATCAAAACAACCCTGAGATTCCACCTCACACCAGCCAGATGGAGGAGATGTACAGATTGTCACAAAATTGAACAGAGGTGTGTAGCAATGGGGGATGGAGAGCTGGGGGCAGTTAACAACCATAAAGTCCCAGATGCCAGGAAAGCAAGAGCCTCCCAGGACCCCAAGGGGATGATATTAGCTAAAATACCCCCACAAAGGGGAGGGAGAACCCGTTGAGACCATATCTAGAGTTTAGGCATGGCCTCCTGGTTGAGGCATGGGGCCACACACCCATCTCTAAAATTTTAACCTAGAATTGCTCTTGTCTAAAGGAAATACAGGGACAAAGAGTAGAGCAGAGACTGAAGGAAAGGCCATCAAGAGACTGTCCCACCTGGGGATCCATCCCTCATGCAGACACCAAACCCAGAAACTATTGCTGATGCCCGGAAGTGCTTGCTCACAGGAGCCTGATACAGCTGCCTCCTGAGAGGCTCTGCCAGAGCCTGACCAATACAGACAAGGATGTCTGCAGCCAACAATCAGACTAGGCACAGGGACCCCAATGGAGGAGTTAGGGGAAGGACTGAAGGAGCTGAAGGGGTCTTATCTGGCATCAATGAGAGGGGAGGCCCTTGGTCCTGTAAACGCTTGATGCCCCAGTGGAGAGGAATGCTAGTGCAGTGAGGCGGGAGTGGGTGGGTGGGGGAGCACCCTCATAGAAGCAGGGTAAGTAAGGATAGGATAGGGGGTTTGCAGAGGGGAAACCAGGATAACATTTGAAATGTAAATAAATAAAATATCCATTAAAAATGAATTCCTTGCTTAAAATAAAAAGAAATGATATTATATAGTAGCTGTCATGTTTTTCTTTTAAATATTACTTAGCCCAAATAAAATCCTGAAAATCTTGTAAAATCATAATTAAAATCAGAGCATTTAAATTTATTTATTTTTTCTTATAATATGGTATATTATTATACCGTGCCCTTTCCTTCTTCTGTACTCTCCTATATACTCATCTTTGGTCATTTTGTCAAATTCATGGCCTCTTTTTCAATAATTGTTTTATGTCTATGATATATTTGTCATGTAATGCCATTTATGGCCTGTATAACTACATAAATGCATAAATATAACCTTAGTTTATATAATGTTACTTGTACATATGTTTTCAGGGATGGGCATTTGGTATTGAACAACCAATTGGTGTACCCTACAGTCAAAACCTGTGATCCACTAAAAAAAAAAGGTGAATATTTGAAAACTTCACCTTGGAGGTATCATGGATTTATTTACCTCTTAATCTTGTTCTCTTCTCTCAATCTGAGATGTCACACTTACCAAGTGCCTATATGTCACAAATCCCAATTCTTCTCGAATATTTCAGCACATTAAATGAAGCTACAAGAGTTTGCTGAAGTTTCAGAAATGCTCAAAAACTTGTTACATATTGATCCATTAATGACACTTGTGCTCTTGTTCTAAAGAGGAGAACCTGGATAACAAATGAATTTAAATGACTCATGACAGATCAATGTATAAACTGATGTTTATTTCAGAGTCTAACGTTTTCCAGGTGAATGGGTGACCTTATTGTCCTGCAGGCAGGGCCAATGTAAAAGAAGGTAATGAATATCTTCCCTTCTCCATCACACTTCCAATGGCCCCAGAATCCATACTAGAAAATTTCCGTCTTTCTGGGTGGACACTTATCACTAATCTACTCCACAGCTAGGCCTTTTCCTCTCCAGAGGCCACCTTGATTTTCACCCTTCATTCTTACCAAGGTTTCAGGAGAAGCACAGAAGATATTTTGTCTGCCTGTGCTACACCTCAATGACTCTCTATTTGTTCCATCATCAGCACAGACTGTTCATCTACTTTGAGCATACTTTGTGGTTTTTTTCCTGTGGAACTTACAGCCCTAGTAATAAAGCTAGTGTTCAGGGAGGAGTAGAGTGAATGTGACTCTTTCAATGAAGCTCAGAAGCACAGCCCTTGCTTGTCTCTTGAGGTTGACAGCTGCATTTTTCTGGAAGCACTCTGGCCTGTATGTGTTTTATTCATGTGGGCCTCACACGATGAGATAGATTTAATCAATGGAAGTCAACTACCACACATTAGATCCTAGAAGTCTCTGTTCTTGGCACTTTCTGAACTCTGAGAATTGTTGATTTTTCAAACAGGAGTGTCAACATTTGTTTGGTTCAGTGTCTTGTCCTTGAGGAACCTGACCCTGCTAGGGATGAGTCAACTGAGGTTGACCAAGACAAAGTTTCTCCACAAGATCTAAACAAGTGCTAGAGAAAAAGGAGGTGAGGCTCTGTTAGATTTGATTTTCTCTAACAATGACTGTTTTTTTTTGGTTTTTTTTTTTTGCCTCAAGCAAAATCTTATGTGGAAACCGTAGTAAATCTATTAAAGGCATTGGGGTGACAATGTTGCATAACTTTTGACTTATTACATTCATTTTTACTTTCAATAAATGCTCCAAAAATTCTGAAGGCTTTATTTTTTGAATGAAATGAACATGTGGAGTTGAATATCAGAGATGATAGTTACTTCACATTAGAGGCAGTGTTCAATTACTTTTGGCTGTTCCATATTTTTTGTTCTACTGTGTCAAATAAGTCTTCATTCCATGGAACAACAAACGTAAACGTTATAGTTAGGTAAGGTTTTGGCTCGCACATTTCTTTGAATCCTTTGGTTAAACTGAATGAGAACTTTGAGTCTTAGTTGAGTCACTGTCATCTGAAGACTCTCCATATGCATTATTATAAATATATCAATTAGAGAGATCCACTGCCTATAAGAACAAAACAAAACATGATCCTCTGATGATCTGTGTAACATGTAATATCTACCATTCTTATTGGAACACATACCCCAAACCATGGTGAAAATAGTCACCATCTATTATCTTTATTTATCCTTCCCTGATGCTCAAATACAATAGAAATATACAACACCAAGAGACATTTGTTTGTGCAAATATGTATAGTTCTACATCCCAAGAAACATAGACTTCAACCAATAATCTTTCTAATGAATGATTTATTCCCACACATTTTGATTGTATACACAGGGAAAGGAATAGAGATTTTCTTCTAAATTCTGCCACAGATAGCAAAAGATCATCCAGTACAAGGCCAGTGAGATTTCAAACTCTAAGAAACATTCAGTATATCTGCTGCTACTGTTATAAAAGTTTATAAATATCCCTGAGTAAGCACACGTACCAATAGATGTTTGAGTCCATTGGATGTGTATCACTGGGTCCAAGTTTTAAAACACTGAAACATCTTTGGGGAAACTTTGATCTAGTCTGTCCTCTGGCTATTCAGGGTAATGTCAGCTTCTCCATTTGTCCTATGTTGTCTATGCTCCTCTCTTGTGTATCCTCACTCTAGAAAACTCCTTGTTTTAACATGCTTGTTTAGGTATCTAAATCTTATTCTTTTGTTCCAGTCAAAAATCAGTTCCCTAGTTTGGAGTGCCCTCCTCCCAAAGAAATGTTCCTTCCAAAGTAGCTCTTTCTATGATAGTCACCATCTAGTATCTTCCCAGCACCATGCCTTGCCTGTAAGTATGGCATCTCTTCTCTCACTTTATAAAATATATTTCAATGGTAAAGCAAATCTCTGGTTAAATGCTTCAATTCAGCAGAACACTCTTATATACTGCTGTTTTAATATTAGGGTTAGGGCGAGGGTTCACCTCATTCCATTATTATTATTTTTTCATTCCATTATTATTAAGAAGTATCCCATTTAGGACAATACAAAATGTGTTCATCCTAGACATGCTTGTTTTATAAAGCATAGTGTATGGTACATAATCAATGACTCCCACTTGCACTATGAGTTTTTGACAAGTAGTTTGGCAGTTGATTAGGTAAGGAATATGTCTTGAGTGGTCACTTAAACAGCACATATGCTCAAAAGTAAATATCTCAGATCAGAAATTAGAAATATTTGGTTCCTATTTCAGATCTCATTGTGCAGCAGATCAAATATCCCTAAATGGAGTAGGAAAGGTATGTTATCAGCATGTGTTTGGTTATATCAGATAACAGAATACTTTCAGACAAAATTGATTCGTTTCTAGAGATTTGCAAAGATGTGCAGAACTAATTGGTGTTTCAAAGCATTGACATAGAAGAGATTTTGGAATTCCATAAGAAAAAGTTGTGAAAAGAAGCAAAATCTACCAAAGCTATGGGTAGCTACTGCTACAAATATTTGGTTGTGTCCACAAAGATTGGGTATGACATCCTTGCCAGTTAATATCTATGGTCCTTACCCTCTCTGAAGACAAGTGTCCTCATGTATAAAATATGTGATATCAGTAGTTCAAATCAAGTCTTCACATCTTCTCTGGTTTGGTGAAAGAGTTAATAAATTATTATTATTATTATTATTATTATTATTATTATTATTATTATTTTGGTTTTTTTCAAGACAGGGTTTCTCTGTGTAGTCCTGGCTGTCCTAGAACTCACTCTGTAGACCAGGCTGGCATCAAACTCAGAAATCAGCCTGCCTCTGCCTCCCAAGTGTTGGGATTAAAGGCGTGCGCCACCACCACCCTGCTTTAATAAGTTATTTTAAAGTACAGTGATTAATTGTACTTTAAATCATGGCATATTTTACCATGTCAGTAAAAAGCCTAACATATGACATGAGGGCTAAGGCACTGCATGGAATATATAAAGAGCTAGCGTGAGCCTTTCCCCTGAGACAGAGACACGGCTGTTGTGACTTTGTCTCTATTTTAGACCTTATGAAGTGATACAATAATGACTGTTTTGCTTCTATTCCAAAGTCACATGAATGCTATTTTCTAGATGGTTAGCACTATGCAAAAGAGAGAGTTTTGAGAGTTTGTCTGAAATTAAGTGGTGGGCTTTTCCTGTCCAAGTAGAAGTCCCTTGAAAAATAGTCAGAAAGTCTTTTTGTCAACTAGCAAAATAATACCCATATGACCCTAGGACTCCTGATCTGTTTGTATATATGAATGAACAGATATTGAGGGCAAGAATGAAGGGAGATTGGGAAGAAGTGCATTTTGGTACCTACTGTCTATCAGATTGCGTCTCATGATGACATTTATTTGTCAGGCTATGTTAGTTTATTTTCCCTACTGCTGTGGTAAAATTTAAAAAAAGAAACTACAAAAACTTAAGAGATAGATGATATGTTCCTTTATAGCCGGGAAAGCATAGGGGTAAGAGCCAAAGGGAGGGTGGGTTTTCATACTGCATGGACAGATCGTCAGAAGGGAAGCTGGGCTATAAAACCGTAAGGCCCACTTCCTTCCAGAGTAATGCCATCCCCCAAGGTTCTATAACTTTCCCAAACAGTGCCACCAGCTGGAACCAAGTTTTCAAACATGGTATGAGCCATAGGGTATGATACAAAGCCAAAGACATTACTTTGCTTGCAAAACAAATTCGGAAATGAAGGCTAAGAGAGCTTACTTATTCTAGGCAAAGGACATCATGAGTCCTACAGGATTCCCATTAGAACTTTGGATCCTATGAAGCAACACCAAGAAGGCTTGCTCCATTTGCGAAGTTAGACTTTAGGTCCTTCGTCATCACAAACTGAAGATTATCAATAACAATTCATTGTCCTTTCTTTTGAAACCTACTCATCCTTGCCTGCATGCCATCTCACAACTTGAGGCCACTTCCGTGGCTAACTGGAGAAGGGTAAAAAGTGGATCTTCATCTGGATTCCTGTCTCATGTGTCCTTCACAGTCTGTGGTCTGCTTATGTAGTAATAAAATAACCTTAAACTGAATTCCACCCAACATTCTCAGCGATCTTGAGACCCAAACACATCACCTGTGGTTTGGCTTAGGAGTGGGTTGCTGTGGCAGCACCAGTCCTGACCATTCATCTTTCATTGCATTACATGAATAATTCTTATCCATGTTTCAGGAGCTTGGCTAGCTGGCTCTCTTAGGGTGGTGTGAAAAGGTAGATCTATTCTGTAAATAAAAAGACTAATTCTAAGAAAGAAGGACTTCTTTCAAATTCCTTCAAAATTAAAGGGAGGGGGACATGCAGCTACATAGAGGCTTTGAAGATCCAAATCTCACTAAGTATCCAGTCCTAGTGGAATACAGTGGTTGCTGACTTTCAAATGTTTTTTTTTCCTCCTCCTTTGTTGGCAAAGGGGCTAGAATTGATGACTAACCAGTTCTTTTATCTTCAAGGACTATTATTTTCTCACAATGACCTTAGAGTAGCCATGGCATTTATGATCTTATTCATACAGGCTCTCTGCCCAGAAACATAGGGGAATGAATCTTTCCTTAACATGAAGAGTATTGCTTGACTTCAGAGTAGTCTACTTCCTAAGATAGGTTAGATTTTTTTTCTGTTAATAATGCCACATGTTAAATACATGTGGGTTTCCATTATTCTTTGTAAATCTCTATCAAATGTTTTGTCTCCTCATTGGCCTTCACAAGACTAGGAAAAGACATAGCATGGCTTTCAAAGTGTTTCCAAAAGTTTTCCCTGAGTCCACTAGAGAGGTAGAACGCTCGGGCTGAAGTTCTGTCTGATCACCCTTGGTGATAGTACGTAGTTATTAAGGATTCGGTAGCTTCCTCAACACAGTGACTGTTATTTTGTACTACTGTAGGCAAGAAGAGCACAGTGTAGACGCCTGTCTTCTGAGGACTTGATAAACCGGTCTATTCATCACTAATATGTGACACGTTGGTAGGTAGGTCACAGCACACTTTCCTTTCTTTTCATCTCCATTGCAAGTAGGTTCTACTGTTATTACCTACCTAAATTAAAAGTCTAATTATATTTTGTCAAATTATTACTTACTTTTTGTTCTTGCACAATAATATTCCTTCAGCTTTATCAAGATCCAAACCACAGATGCGATACATACATGTTAAAAATTAAATTTCTCTTTATTTAGGTCTAACACACAAGTTACATGTTCTAGAAGTGTTTACATGTAACAGAGTTTTCAAGACAATCATTGTATATATAAATATATATGAAGATGAAGTTCAAATATTATCTAAAATAATATGAACTAAGTAAATTAATAATAAGACATTTAAATAACATTAAAACTGAATTAAAATGATGATTATATTATTAAAATATTTGGGGGGCAAATATAATACTTTATAATATAATTATGACCTTCATTTATTTGCTCATCACATTGTTTTGCTGGCATTATTTATTTCCTCTATGGTTATAAACATACATTATAATAGGTGAATAATATTCCACCATATAATCAATTACTTACCAAGTAGAATGTGTTTTATATTTACATACATTTTCAATAGTACATATATATTTTGAAGGAAATATGCTCATTTGAGAAGAGACAAATTCTGTTTTACATTTTAGACATAATGCTAACAGTCAACATGAACTTTATATGCCTCAATTTTCTATATGTATAAACAGAGAAAATGTAGTTTAACGTATTTAGTATCACACCTTTAAGGTGTGATAAAGATCACACCAAATAGTGATAAAGAAAAGGGAAGTAGGCTAAACAGTGTACCACTCAAGATTTATTTGTTGAAGTCAACTCCCCAGTGTCATGAGATTTGGAGGAACTATCTCCTGGAGGTGATAATGCCATGAAAATGGATTCTCACAAATGGATTAAAGACATTATAAGAGACCTCAGAGAGCCCCCTTGCTCTTTCCTTTATATTAAGACATAAAGAGAAGTGAGCTGTGGCTATGTTGTGAACAGATATCTTAACTGGATTATAAGCCAAGTGTTTCAGTGCTGAAGTTTTGGTCTTCTCACTATGAATAGTAGTAAGTTTCTATTATTGATATGTTACTCAGGCTATTGTATTCTATTACCCTAGGCTAACTGGATTTTTAAAAGGATGCAGTGAAACTAGCTTTAATGGGAATAGGAAACATTTGCTTCTCTTATGGGGGACCTGGGTTCAGTTGCCAGCACCAGCATCAGCATCAGACAATACACAGCCATCTGTCCAGTCCAGGGGTCACACATCCTTCTCCTGACTTCCGCAGGTGGTGTACACACATGGTGCACATACAAACTGACATATGTGCATATACATGATAGATAGACAAAGGGGAGACAGACAGACAGACAGAGAGGGAGAGCGAGAGAGAGAGAGAGAGAGAGAATAAAAGCCTTTAACAAGTTTTTGATGAGTACTAAGTAAAAGAAATGATTCCTGCTTCTGGTTTAGGAAGAGTGCCCTCTCCTTACATTATGGAACCCAGGACCAAGACCCATCTAGTATGTACTAGTGCTACTCCAACTTTTTATGATGGTTAGTGTGATCAGAATGGGTAAAGGCATCATAGAATTTAAACACACTGAGGAAATCAGCAGACCCATTACCTTTTAAGGTCACACCACACTATAGTGTTCATTGGGCATGACTGTTCCTCTCTCTATTCATTACTTTTGTTTTGGGATAGACTATCCTGATAAAAAATAATTAAGGGAGAAAGGGTTTATCTTGGCTTATAGTTCCATCATACTAAGGAAGCATGGCAATGGGGAATGCGTTGCCTTGGTCATGTTGTTCCTTCAGAGCAATGAAACCCTTACTAAGATGACTGTTATTTCCTGACATTGGTGCTTTCATATGCCTGCTTTATATGTGCTCTATATGTGTTATATCAGAGCAGAAGTATTAAGTCTATAGCAAAAATACATTCAAGATTCATAGAGCAGGTTTTAATGTGTGCTAGAAACTCAGCGTAGGTAAACTGAGGCTCAGTGAAGTGCAGTGGTAGCTCATGGGAACCTCACGTGTCCAGGACCTGGACATAGAGGTTTCCCACTGGAGGCTCCTGTTTCTCACCTCTGAGCCTTACTGATTCTCCACACTTTTAGAAAACACAACCCAAATGTCCTACGAGCTCCATTGTTGTAGAAAAAAACAGACTGGGGTTAGGAAATAGGAATGAAGCAACCTCGTGTTACTCGGAACACTCAAAGTCCTGATTCAAAATGCATGCCACCATAAAGAGACTGATTCTTGGGTCCTGATCTGGGTTTGCAGCTGTTCCTCCTACCTGACAAAGACCAGGGAGCATAGCTGAGAGTGTAGGAGTGACAAAAAACAATTCTAGTACTTACCTTGCATGATGTTCAAATAGTTTCCTACTTCTGCCTCAGCCTCATCACCTATGAAACTTGGATGTGGTTTTTATAATCCCCTATTTACCTGCCAGTGTTGTCAAACTTTACCCCCAAGGTTCAGGTGTATATTATTTCTTATCTGGAGAAAGCTAAATGCTTAAAAACGTACTGATTCCAGCCTCAACCACAGCTCAATGGTCAGATTAAAGAACTAATGGGCTACTTAGATTAATATGAAAACAGATATGGGTGTTAATAGAATACCTTTACTTCATGCCTTAGGTAGGAAAAGTATCCTGAACATATTGTCTAAAGAAGGTGATGCCTAGATTTAGCATCTCAAGAAGGGAGCAAGCCCTCCTACAGTATGAAGTCACTAGGCAGTCTGTCCAGTGATATCAATATCAATTTCTGGTACTATGATTCAATCATCTTTAAATGGTTCACACCTGTTGTTGCTATATGTGAGGCTAAGGCTTGGATACTTCAGCATCAAAACAAGAATGGTTGCCCAGATACAGAACAAAGATACAGTATCCATAGCCACTTGTGTCAGGCTCCTGGAGTGCTTAGCCACATTTCAACTCAAAGAGTCTACAGGTACACTAGATTAACAATTAAATGAAAGAAGGGCATCTAAACGAAAGGCCTAGAATCTTACAATTAAAGGAATATAACCTATAAGCAATTTTTTTCTATCTTCTAGCCATGAATATGCTATGCTCCTATTGAAAATGTCCCGTGGAATGGGAAATTTACTATTTCTGAACACCCTCCGAAGTCTAAACAACTCTACCTGCTAGATCATCATGACTTTCCTATAACAGCTTCCACTGAGACAGCCATCACAGTTCAATCATTTGTCCATGTAGCTGTCAATTCCTTCCAAAAAGCCTTAAGATGTCTGCTAGATATGCTGGCATTCACCTATAATTCCAGCATTTGGGAGCAAAAGGCAGGAGAATCAAGAGTTCAAGGTCATTCTCAGCTATATAGAGAGTTTGGAAATAGCCTCTGCTGCTCAAGCACCATCTTCAAATACTAAAAATGGTGTGTATCTATTTATGTATGCATTGTGTATTCATGTATTTATGTGTCTATGTATATATGTGTATATATGTGATATAAATATCTCTTCTTCCATATACTTTTGCAATATTTTACAATATTTTTATTCTGAAGAATCTCAAATTTTACAAAGATCATTGTCAGTGAGAAAGAATAAATTTTATTGAATAATTCAATTAATCAAATATAAATGTTTAGAAACATGACACAAAATATTATAGAGGACAGGGGATTGAGCAAGAATACTTTTCTTTCTAAAATTTGTGCCATCTTTCCAGATTCTACTGTCTGTGAGTTGCAGTGAGTAATTTCAACTCCCCAAATTCCTTCTCTGGTCTTTAAGATGTGGGTGTATTCTGCAGCTTCACAGTGTTTTTTATAAGACTCAGATACAACAATGTACATGATGCTCATTGCAAACTGTAAAGTACAATATGTCTATTGATTATCTCTACAAGAGAAGGAAGATGGCAAACTGCCCTATTACTGAGGAAGAAATCACTATTAAAATAATTACTGCAATGTGCTAAGACTGGTAAGCTATATGCCAAGGGAAAGCTGAGGAAATGTTAGAAATTTCCCTACAATTAACTCTAGCGAAGGAAGGCAGCAACTGTATTTTTATTTTTGAACATTTCATACACGTGTACATTGTACCTCACCTACCATTTGGTACTTTCTGCCCCAGCATACCACTATTCCAACATTTTCATATCCTATTTAAAAATGCATGTTTATACTCCTTGTAGTCCTATACAAAATGCTCATATATTCATGGGTATACAGTCATTTAAGCATGGATGGACAACTGACCTGTGTCTACCCCTTCCCCCAAAGTGACTCTTCCTCTTCTAGTAGCTGTCAGCGTGTAGTAGTACTGCAGCAAGTGATGGGGACTTGGGAAGCCTTGGTCTTGTGAAAATCTTGTAAACACAGTTCCAGTGAGTTAATATGTGTAAGAGCATGGCATGCCCAGAAGACCGCATTTCACAAGACTTGCCCTCATCCTCCAGCTCCAAAATTCTTTCCAGTTGCTCTTTCACAATGTTTTCTGACTTTGGTACATATAGAATATTGATACAGATATTCCAAGTTATAGTATTTACAATCACATATTCTCAGCAGTCTGAATAGTAATGTGTTTCTGCATTAGCAACTTCCCACTGTAGAAAGGAACTTTTCTGAACAAGGTTAGAGTAGCCTAATTCCACAGTGATAAATATTCAGAAGGCAGTTTGGCAACATGATCACTTAGCAAAACATTAATAGGGCCTATGACTTTCAGAGCTATGGGTTTTGATCATGATCACAGTATGAGGCATGAATTCCATCCTGTAGAACAGAAGTCACATGTAGTCAAGAGAATGGTTGGTAAACCTATAAACATTATTACTACTATTGTATCATCAGGAACATCTTGCCTTGCATTTTGGCATTGTATCCTTCAAGGTTCATAGCTGAATAAGACAATTGAGTTATTTTGTTATCGTTGTTGGGGTTATCTTTTTTGGGGGGATTTTGTTTGTTTGTTTGTTTCCAGCAACCAAAATATCACATTCCAGCATTATGAAAGCTAGGTATCAGTAGTTTCCTGATCAACTCAGATTGGTTTCTTTGTGTCCTGCAGTCAAATTATATGATGTTTTCAGCAGTTGAGGATTAATAAATAGCTTCCGTGGGTAACTTAGAACAATGACAATAGTAGGTGTTGTTTTAAATGGGTCTGGATCTCTCATGATGTATAACTAATAGGAAGATAACCTATACCCATACATGAGGGGTGACTGTGCTTAAATTTTTCTCTTTTAAGTTCTATTTTATTGTCTTATAATATAGAGAAATTATTATAATATAACTATCCTAAAATTTTATTCCATAAAGGAAATCAAAGCAAAGAATGGCTTAAATGTAAATGTATCATTGTATGTCTGCCTCTGTCACCCTATGCCTATGCTGGTTCACGGTCATGGACTCTAACCACAGGTTATATTTATTTCCATGACAGCTCTTAAGCTCTGCCTGCCTAGGAAGACAGGGTGACTGGCAGATGACTATTATACTTTTGAGAGTATAAAAGCTAGTTTTATTAATGGTAACAGGACAGTGTATGTATATTGAGATATCAGCTTTATGTAGTCATACACATATAAGGAAACTAGCATTAGAATTAACTTGGGCAGTGTTCTACTTCAGTTCTTATCTGTGTCACCTTAAAGAAGTCACTGACAGTTGGAGTTTGAATAACAACAGCCCCCATAGGCTAATATACTGGAATTCTTGGTTCTTAGTTGGTGGAACTGTTTGCAAATATTAGGGGGTATAGCTATGTTGGAGTTGTGTCATTGGGGGAGCATTTTGATGTTTCAGAAGACTTTAATCCCTCTGGTATGCCTCCTCCCTCGGCCTCCTACTTCTGGATTAAGATGTTATAGAGGTCAGCTGTGTGTGTATGCCTTTGTTTTCCTATCATGGAATCCAACCTTCTTAAACCATAAAACAAATTTTTTATTTATTTTTTTAAAATTTTCTTACCAGGCTGTTTTATCATAGCAATATAAAGGTAACTAAGACACTGACCCTTTTCAACACTTTCTTTGTTTGTAAAATGGATCCAATACCAGCAATTTCGAAGCTGCAGTATAAGTATTGATGAACCAATACAGGCAGAAGTCTCAAATTCAACTATACTCCAGAAGGTTTGTGAAATTTGTAGATTTTCTGCTTGCTTATTCTGGATCGTCTGAGTCTAATATTCTTAGGTCTCTGGTTCTATACCCAAAGTAGGGGGATAAGGTACTGATTCTGAACTGTAGCTCGGTTGTGACTGAGCGAAGTTAAAAATGTAAGGCAGGACAGGGAAGTTCCAGGACAGCCAGGGCTACACAGAGAAACTCTGTCTCCACAAACTACCAAAAATGCCCGTAAGGCAGATCTATAGAATGAGGTTACCCATGGTTTAAGACATTTTATTGCTATGTGGAGGGGTGATGAAACATGGATTGGGATAATGAAGAAATTAAAAGAAAAGAATTCTAGCATTCATTTAATAATCATCTGTTCCTTAGAAAAGGAAAACTGCACATTATGTTCCCAACCAAAAGTGTGGGAAATATGGTAGTAGTTGCCTAACATGTTCATGAATCTGCTTTTATGAGATTCATGATACAGAGTTTCAACAATGCTAAGTGACAGAATTCTTCATGAATGTGTGTAAGAAATTTATTAAAAATAGCTCAGTCAGTGCATCCAAAGCATTTTATTACAACTGACTTTTGTTTTTTTCTATATTCACAAAGCTGCCGAGGAGTATGGAGAAGTTATAAGCTGCTGAACTGGATAGGAATTTCATGGCAATCATTCATGTTAGAAATCAGCTAACAGTGTCTTCTTTTCCTGGGCTACTTTTGTAAATAAAGCTTCGTTGGAGCATGACCACATCAAGTTGTATACATATGGTCCATCACTTCTTTTGTATAGTGGAAGAATTAGTTGGAACAGAGATCTTAAGACTCATTCTGTATAGTATTTACTATCGAGCTTGGTAATGGAAGGTTTCCCAATCTTACCTTCTAATGCTCTTGGCATACTAAAAGACTTGAGAAAGCTCATATCCAAGAAATCTTCAGTTTTGAACTTAGACTTTCTGGGTAGGCAACTCCAAGCTGGTATCAATGATACCTACTATCTCTTGTCATTCACATCCATATCTAATATTCTCCAATAAGCCTGGACCATACTGATTTCCTTTTTTTAATGAGGAAAATAGAAAGTGAGGACATGCCATTTTGGATATTACATCATAAGGGGGGGGGCATTTCTCTGAGGCACTCCCTGATTCTTCCCTGGTCCAGACTTATCAGCTATTATGTTAGAAATGTGTGGAAGAAGCCTCTAGGGAAGACGTGTGGTAAGAATCCAAGTCCTGAAGTGACTGCATGTGTACAACAGAAAGTGGAGCTGGTTTGTCTTCTAAGAGTCATGTGAGTGAACTTGGAAACTAACTTTCCAGTCTCAGTTGATCCTGAGAGGATTGAAACATGACCAGAAGCCTCAATGTCCCTCATGAAAAATCTGAGCCAGAGAGACATTCTACTAACCTCTAGCTAAGTCCTTGAGCACCAGAACTGGGACACACACACACAAAACACTTGTGACTTTAAATTGCTAAGCTTTGATGGAATAATAAAGCAATGGGTGATTAAACAACTTGAAAAAAATCCAGCCCTTGCAAAAGCCCTGGTGAGAAGATATTATGTCCAAGGCAACTTATAAAATAACACATTTAAATAGGTTGTGCTTACAGTTTCAGAAGGCAAGTCCATGACCATCATGTCAGAGTGCATGGAAGCAGATAATTGAGCATGGTAGTGGAGCAGCAGATAAGACCTGCTTCCATATTATCTGAAAGCTGGAAAAGAGAGAGAGGGAGAGAGAGAGAGAGAGAGAGAGAGAGAGAGAGAGAGAGAGAGAGAGAGAGAGAGAGAGAGAGAGAGAGAGAGGTGAGTGGGGGAGAGAGAGAGAGAGAGGGAGGGGAGAAGAAGGGGGAGGGGGGGAGAGAGAGAATATTTGGCATGCCTACAATCTTGACTCAGTGTATTACCTCTATCAACAAGACCACACGTCCTAATTTTTTCCAGAAGAATTCCACCAACCAAGGCCCTCAATTATTCAAGCCTATAGTGGCTACTATGATTCAAAATATGCCATTCTCCATTCTTCCAAACATAGTTTGATCCCATGGTATGATCTCCTGGATTTTACATTACCTTTTCTCAGGTTTCAAGCCTTCACAGATTAGAAACTACCTCTTTCAAATTAAGAGAAAGGGAAATTTTGATTCTGTCCTGACCATGGGTTAAAATCTGAAGGATTTTGATTCATCATCATTTATCTGATGCAATATTAGGTAACCATCTTAGAAAAATGGCTTCTTCAGGTCAAGGGTCCACTCTATAATCAAGAATAATGCTTATGAAAAATCACTGTAATTAACTAGGATTATACACATCAGATTTCCATCTCTATCTCAGTGAACTCATTTTCATTTTCTTTAGAAGTAATGGAAGTAAAGAGACACAGGTCAGAAGCCCTGGTAATACTACTGCATGTATACCTAAAGATGTATAATGTAATTGATGCTTGTTATTGTCAGGAAATGCCTTGTGTGTGCAGAAACTTTATTAGTGATGTACTTTTTCCATATTACAAAGTCTTTTTAATTGAGTCAATCTACAATAATTAATAGTATAAATGACAAGAAATTACAACACAAGAATTCCCCAAAGCTTACCTATTATTCTCTGTCGTCCACTGGGGCTAGACATTGAGCAAAATATTCAATCCAGTGATGCCTTTAATAGGCCTTTCATTAGCATTCCTGTCAGGAAGGAATGTTAGCTCATACCTGAGTGGGCCCTATGACAAGCCAATGGAATTTGCTCATTGGAATTAAAGACCTGTGAGTTCACACAGCATAGAGACCATTTTTTTGGTTGTATGAACCTGAACATGAATTTCTGAGCCCATTTCTTCATCAATAAAAAAGTTCACATCATGACTAGAGAATTAAAAATATGTACAATATCTCCCATAGTACCTGCTTCACAATCAGCACTGAAAAGTATGTTTCTAATAGGCTTACTTCCTTCATTCAGAGCCCACCAGAGTGGGACTGTATTTAGCCACTTTTATGCTTATATCTGATTATATTTCTGTTTTGTTATCTTTTCCCCTCATTCATTCTTTCTGGTTTCTTTTTCTTTACTTTTCTTATATTTCACTTTAAACTGACAGGGACTTTCTTTGACCTGAATGACACAAACCTTTGTAATTTTTATATTCATGACTAAGATGTATGGAGGTTAATGAAAACTCCAGTTTTGAAGACTTAGTTGTCAAGTGATTATCTGAAAGAAACCCACTCGGCAGGAGAGTTTAGCAAAGCTGGTTGCTGTCAGTGTTTGTCGTGTTGAAGTTATCTTGGAATTCAGCTACATATATTTGTTTATGTATTGCCTGCAGCTGCTTTTCCAACACAAGGACACTATGAAGTAATAGAAACACAGTCTATGTAGTCTCTAAAATAAGTTCTAAAATTGTTACCATGTAGCTTTCATAGAGAAATGTTTGCCCACTCTTGATCTAACCACGTGTTCTCTAGAGGCAACTTCAGGAGATAGACCTCTAAAAGTCTCAGCTCAGATATAACTTTTATACAAGCATGTGAAACTTGAGAACACAACAAACAGATCCCATCATTTCCCATAAGGACATGGCAAAGAACACTTTCAGAATCTAGAAGTATGATCCCAACACAAGTAAAATTAGTTACCTAAGGCCAAGAGGAGCAGATAGGCATACATTTAAGACTTGGAGTAAAAATACACCAACTTGCTTCAGACTTCTATGGTTTTCAAAGGATGTGACTTTGAACAAATGTCCTTGTCATTGAATTGGTCCTTTAACCTATAATATAATGATTTCAGTAATTCTTTCCTCAGAGAATATTTTTGAAAGAGTAAATTAGATAATATACTCCATAAAGTTTAAAGCTTCATATACATGTTATTTTTGTGATTAAGATGTAGACACTCAAAATTATTTATATTATTATATTTATTTAAACAATTAATATAAGGATTACATCTCTAATATTGTTGGCAGATTTCTAGGCATGTACACCATGGAGCATGTTGATTGAAGAATCAAGCATGAGTTAAACTTTTTCTTGTCTAAAGTCCTTATTATATTTTTGTTTTAACACAAATGGTGCATTAGGCCTTTAAACTAGCAGGTCAACTTCCCATATAGACATTTTGCAATTGCTCTGCTACTGGCAATATTCTTTGAGCTTGGAACTGCCTTCTTATCTCAGAACTGCTGAGAACCATATCTGAATACAGTATTTTCCAGTCTTCTTTAGTATAACATGTCTATTAGACAATAGATAGGGATCCTGGGCAAACATTTCTGTTTTGTTCCTCTTGTCTCTCTGGACTTGGTAAAGTAGTGGCACTCACCATCTTGCCAAGCAGGAGTCTATATATAACATCCCTAAGAAGGCCCAGGAAGGATCCAGTTTTTATGCCTCAGGAATGGGTAAAAAAGGGAAAATCAGACAGTTAAGATGACAGAAAAGGAAGTCTCTGCCTTAACGGGAAGAATGGTGTGAATTCAAATGAAAAAAAAAATTATGATTCTGGGAAGATGTTGGCAGAAATCCCAGCTCTCCCTTTGTGTGAATGGTGTTCAGTTCAGTTAGGCTTTCAGCCCATGATGTGCTCCAACTGTGATGTGCGCCTGTCATGTCAGTGATTGACTCTCTGCCACTTCCAATGCTCACAATCTAAAGAATGGTGGCAACACACCCAGGCAGCCAATTTGCAGTGACTGATGTCATTCTGACACAAAAGCATCATCAAATACAAACTGACCTGCTGAAAATACCTCATGTGAATAAGGTGTTGAAGACCCAGGTTATCTCCAAGACATGATACTCAAGGAAGATCTCTGCCCAGGGGTGTGAGGCACACACAGTCTCTGCTCTTTGTCTCACATTTAGTTCCAAGACTACCTGTGAGTAGATATTATTCTAGCCATTTCATGTAGTAAGTGTAAAACTAGGAAGAAAACGCAGGGCTACTCACACTCTTTCTGTCTTAATGGGTTTTGTTACATGAGTTCTGAATTCACTTGAGAGGTATTTTTGTTTGTTTTTGTTTTCTTTTGTTTTTCTGTTATATTCTTTTCCTAGTTCCCTGATATCTTTCTGTTTTTCTTCCATTTATTTTTCAAAGAAATTTTCTTTTGTAACTATCTGGGTTCCACTGCCACCCTTCAATAAAGTACTTTTCTCTTGGTGGTATAAGGATTTGAAATGGGAGTGAGGAAAAACTTACTCTGGCTTACTCACTACCTAATCCCAGGGTCAAAACTTTTTTTTTATTAGATATTTTCTTTATTTACATTTAAAATGTTATCCCCTTTCCTCATTTGCCCTCTGAAATCCCCCTATCCCATCCCCCTCCCCCTGCTCACTAACCCACTTACTCCTGCTTCCCTGTCCTGGCATTCCCCTACACTAGGGCAAGGGCCTCTCTTCTCATTGCTGTCCAATAAGGCCATCCTCTGTTACACATACAACTGGAGCCATGGGTCCCTCCATGTGTACTCTTTGGTTGGTGATTAAGTCCCTGGGAGCTCTGGGGGTAGTGGTTGGTTCATATTGTTGTTTCTCCTATGTGGCTGCAAGCTCCTTCAGCTCCTTGGGTCCTTTCTCTAGCTCCTCTATCGGGGACCCATAGTCAAAATTTAGTCACAGAAAGTCACTAAAATAATTTAGACATCTGGATTGATGCACAAGGGAGAGCTCCTCTATATGAGCAGAGGTTTGTTCAATTTTCTCTTCAGAGAAGCAGAGAGGAATTCTTTCTGGCTTTGTTGATTGTGCAGAATGTGTTGCAACTACTCAGAAGTTCTGCCAAAGTTGGAGAGCTGTTGTTGAACATCCATAAATAATAGTGCAAGGCCATGGCCAATCTAACCTTATTTACAATATAATCTTCATGTTAGATTCAGATATAAGGCCAATATTTGACAATCTTTTGTGCCACATTCCCTTCAGCAACAAACAGTTGATGGGGGACTTCTCTGTTATCCATGATAAGACAAGACAAGACAAGACAAGACAAGACAAGAATACTGCTGGGAGAAACAGCTTATTGGCACCCAGGGAATTATCTGACTAGCAATCAAACCACCAGGTATCCTAGATTCCTTGGATGTTGGCTTATGTGGCCAATGGGAAGGGCTGTTGGTGACTGTCATTAGTCAAAGCCAAAAGCAGCTCTGCTTGTGATATGGAATCCGAAATCTCATAGGTGGTAGAGCTTGGTGATTAGTGTCAGCCTGAATACTGGTTGAAGAAATACCAAAGATAGGATAAAAATTATCAAAGAGTAATGGTGTGATGGGGCTTAGGGTTCAATTAAAAAATATAAACAAGTCATCTCTCTTTTGACACACAAAAAACCCACAATATACTTTGAAAACTGACATACTTTATTTTTCCCATGTTCTAAGCACTGGAATGATGTTTATTCATCTATATAATCACCCCTCCACTACTTTTGGACTGACATGATCATTTCTTTCTTTTCTTTCTAATTTTTTTATTCGATATATTTTATTTATATTTCAAATGATTTCCCCTTTTCTAGACCCCCACTCCCCGAAAGTCCCATCAGCCCCCTTCCCTCCCCCTGTTTTCCCACCCAACCCTTCCCACTTCCCTGTTCTGGTTTTGCCAATACTGCTTCACTGAGTCCTTCCAGAACAAGGGGCCACTCCTCCGTTCTTCTTGTACTTCATTTGATGTATGGATTATGTTTTGGGTATTCCAATTTTCTAGGTTAACACCCACTTATTAGTGAGTGCATACCATGATTCATCTTTTGAGTCTGGGTGACCTCACTTAGTATGATGTTCTCTAGCTCCATCCATTTGCCTAAGAATTTCATGAATTTATTGTTTCTAATGGCTGAATAGTACTCCATTGTGTAGATATACCACATTTTTTGCATCCACTCCTCTGTTGAGGGATACCTGGGTTCTTTCCAGCATCTGGCAATTATAAATAGGGCTGCTATGAACATAGTGGAACATGTATTATTGTTACATGCTGAGGAATCTTCTGGGTATATGCCCAGGAGTGCTAGAGCAGGATCTTCTGGAAGTGAGGTGCCCAGTTTTCAGAGGAACCGCCAGACTGATTTCCAGAGTGGTTGTACCAATTTGCAACCCCACCAGCAGGGGAGGAGTGTTCCTCTTTCTCCACATTTTTGCCAACATCTGCTGTCTCCTGAATTTTTAATCTTAGCCATTCTGACTGGTGTAAGGTGAAATCTCAGGGTTGTTTTGATTTGCATTTCCCTAATGACTAATGAAGTTAAGCATTTTTTAAGATGCTTCTCCGCCATCCAAAGTTCTTCAGGTGAAAATTCTTTGTTTAACTCTGTACTCCATTTTTTAATAGGGTTATTTGGTTTTTTGGAGTCTAACTTCTTGAGTTCTTTATATATATTGGATATTAGCCCTCTATCTGATGTAGGGTTGGTAAAGATCTTTTCCCAAACAGTTGATTGCCTATTTGCCCTTTTGATGGTGTCCTTTGCCTTACAGAAACTTTGTAATTTTATGAGGTCCCATTTGTCAATTCTTGATCTTAGAGCATAAGCTATTGGTGTTCTGTTCAGAAACTTTCCCCCTGTACCGATGTTCTCAAGGGTCTTCCCCAATTTCTTTTCTATTAGCTTCAGAGTGTCTGGCTTTATGTGGAGGTCCTTGATCCATTTGGAGTTGAGCTTAGTACAAGGAGACAAGGATGGATCAATTCCCATTCCTTTGCGTGCTGATCTCCAGTTGAACCAGCACCATTTGTTGAAAAGGCTATTTTTTTTCCACTGGATATTTTCAGCTCCTTTGCCGAAGATCAAGTGACCATAGGCGTGTGGGTTCATTTCTGGATCTTCAATCCTGTTCCACTGATCTGCCTGCCTGTCACTGTACCACTACCATGCAGTTTTTAACACTATTGCTCTGTAGTATTGCTTGAGGTCAGGGATACTGATACCCCCAGAATTTCTTTTATTGTCGAGAATAGTTTTGGCTATCCTAGGTTTTTTGTTATTCCAGATGAATTTGATAATTGCTCTTTCTAACTCTGTGAAGAATTGAGTTGGGATTTTGATGGGTATTGTGTTGAATCTCTATATTGCTTTTGGCAAAATGGCCATTTTAATTATATTAATCCTGCCAATCCATGAGCATGGGAGGTTTTTCCATTTTTTGAGGTCTTCTTCCATTTCCTTCTTCAAAGTCTTGAAGTTCTTGTCATACAGATTGTTCACATGTTTGGTAAGAGTCACCCCAAGATACTTTATACTGTTTGTGGCTATTGTGAAGGGGCTCCTTTCCCTAATTTCCTTCTCAGCCTGCTTATCCTTTGAGTATAGAAAGGCTACTGATTTGCTTGAGTTGATTTTATAACCTGCCTCTTTGCTGAAGTTGTTTATCAGCTGTAGGAGTTCTCTAGTGGAGTTTTTTGGGTCATTTAGGTAGACTATCATATCATCTGCAAATAATGATAGTTTGACTTCTTCCTTTCCAATTTGTATCCTTTTGACCTCCTTATGTCGTCGAATTGCCCGAGCTAGTACCTCAAGTACAATATTGAAAAGATAAGGAGAAAGTGGGCAGCCCTGTCTAGTCACTGATATTAGTGGGATTGCTTCAAGTTTCTCTCCATTTAGTTTGATGCTGGCTACCGGTTTGCTGTATATTGCTTTTACTATGTTTAGGTGTGGGCCTTGACTTCCTATTCTTTCCAAGACTTTAAGCAAGAAAGGATGCTGAATTTTGTCAAATGCTTTTTCCGCATCCAATGAAATGACCATGTGGTTTTTTTCTTTGAGTTTGTTTATGTAGTGGATTGCATTGATGGATTTCCGTATATTGAACCAACCGTGCATCCCTGGGATAAAGCCTACTTGTTCATGGTAGATGATCGTTTTGATGTGTTCTTGGATTCGGTGGGCAAGAATTTTATTGAGTATTTTTGCATCGATGTTCATAAGGGAAATTGGTCTGAAGTTCTCTTTCTTTGTTGGATCTTTGTATGGTTTTGGTATCAGCGTAATTGTGGCTTTATAGAAGGAATTGGGTAGTGTTCCTTCTGTTTCTATTTTGTGGAATAGTTTGAAGAGTATTGGTGTTAAGTCTTCTTTGAAGGTCTGATAGAATTCTGCACTGAAACCATCTGTTCCTGTGCTTTTTTTGGTTGGAAGACTTTCTATGACCCCTTCTATTTCTTTAGGGGTTATGGGACTGTTTAGATGATCTATTTGGTCCTGATTTAATTTTGGTATTTGGTATCTGTCTAGGAAATTGTCCATTTCCTCCAGATTCTACAGTTGTGTTGAGTATAGGCTTTTGTAGTAGGATCTGATAATTTTTTGGATTTCCTCAGTTTCTGTTGTAGCATCTCCCTTTTCATTTCTAATTTTGTTAATTTGGAAACTTTCTCTGTGCCCTTTGGTCAGTCTGGCTAAGGGTTTATCTATCTTGTTGATTTTCTCAAAGAACCAGCTCCTGGTTTTGTTGATTCTTTGTATGGTTCTCTTTGTTTCCACTTGATTGATTTCAGCCCTGAGTTTGATGATTTCCTGTCTTCTACTCCTCCTGGATGAAATAGCTTCTTTTTGTTCCAGGTCTTTCAGGTGTGTCGTTAAGCTGCTAGTGTATGCTCTCTCCATTTTCTTTTGGGGGGCACTCAGGGCTATGAGTTTTCCTCTTAGCACTGCTTTCATTGTGTCCCAAAGATTTGGGTATGTTGTGCCTTCATTTTCATTAAATTCTAAAAAAAGTCTCTGATTTCTTTCTTTATTTCTTCTTTGGCCAAGGTGTCATTGAGTAGAGTATTGTTCAGCCTCCATGTGTATGTGGGCTTTCTGTTGTTTTTTTTCTATTGAAGCTCATGCTCCCTGAAAGTGCCGGGAGAGTCTGCTGGGCTAACAACCTCCTGGGTGGGTTGTCTCACAGATGGCCCACCAAGCAGCCCAGTTCTTGGGGTCAGTCCAGGTCCTGTTGGGGCCTAGACCCCCGCTTTGTTAGCCTCAGGCTACGCCTGTTAGCTGGCTTTGCCTGCTAGAGCTCTCTGGTGTCCTGTAGGGAAAATGGCGGTGCGCACTGGCCTGGGCAAAAAAACCTCCTGCCTGGGTTGGCACCCTGATGGCCCTCCAGAACAGCCCAGGGCCTGGTGCAGGTCAACGCCTGTCGGGCTTAGACCCCTGAGATGTTGGCCTCGGGTTATGTTTGTGTACCTCAGTTTGTCTGATCTCTCTGGAGTCCGAGAACCAAGATGGAGGTGAATCTCTTGTGACTGGCAGGAGGCAGAGTTCTGAAGTGGCTTCTATGCAGTGAAAGGCACTATAAATCCACCACTGCTTGCAGCCCGGCTGGCCAGCACAGGTCAGTGGTTGTGGGCGCAGGGCCTAACTGGACCCTGTGTCACCTTGGTTCCACTGCTGATGGCCCTTCAGCTGGACCAGCCACTGCTGCTGCTGCTGCCGCCCAGTTTCTGGCTATCTTCTTTCTTTTCTTTAGTCATACTGTTTGATATGAGGCTTGTGTTGTAGGACCTTGCTGTCCTTTGGCTGACTGGTGGCACTGGAAAAGTTGATACATAGTCAATGCAGGAAAGAAGCTGGAACAGTTCAGAACAAAGTACTGTTGGACATTCAAAAGCCTGTGAGAATGAATGATGAGAACATGAACTCAATTCAAGATGATGTCTAATCATTTCAACCTGCACAGTCAGAAATAAGCACAGTGGACAAATGTGGATCTTGTTCTCACCTGGGTCTTAGGCAGAACAGAACTCAATGCAAACTGACCCATCAGGGTACCAACACATAGAAAGTGAAGGCTTGTTATTTTCTATAACTTCAAATGTAGGAGGTCCCTTTGGATATGACTTCCATGTGTTCTCTAAGACTAGTATCTAGGGCGGCGGCAGCAGCGGCAGCAGTGGCTGCTCCAGCTGAAGGGCCATCAGCAGTGGAACCAAGGCGTCACAGGGACCAGTTAGGCCCTGCGCCCACGACCACTGACCTTCGCTGACCAGCCGGACAGCAAGCAGCTGCAGTTGTGCGGCGCCTTTCCTGCACGGAGGCCACTTCAGAACTCGGCCTCCCACCAGTCAGGAGAGGAGGATCCATCTTGGTTCCGTACTCCAGGAATCGGAAAGACTGAGGTACACAAACATAATCCGAGGCCAACACCTCGGTGGTCTGAGCCCGACGGGCGTTGGCCTGCACCCAGGCCCTGGGCGGGTCGGGGGGCCATCGGGGTGCCAACCCAACCAGGAGGTTTTTTGCCCAGGCCTGCGAGCGCGCCGCCGCCATTTTGCCTGCAGGACGACAGAGAGCTCAGGCGGGCAGACCTGTAACAGGCATAGCCTAAGGCTAACAAAGCGGGGGTCCAGGCCCCAAAAGGCACAGGACTGACCCCAAGAACTGGGCGGCTTGGTGGGCCATCTGTGAGTCAACCCGCCCAGGTGATTGTTAGCAAAGCAGACTCTCCCGGCGCTTTCAGGGAGCGCGGGCGCACACGCCCGCCATCCTAGTCACCTGGCAAACCCAATTAACAGTCAAAGCCGTAGGGGAACTTTGCTCGGACCTTGGCCTCCCAGGCTTTTGCCTGGACTCAGGGACTGGGCGGCCAGGCTAACCTTGTGTGCGATAGCCCGGTTGGCAGATCGGCTGCCCAGCGGAGTGAGCGGAACTCAGGGGAGGTCACAGTAGCATACACCGTCGGCACTCCCTGGGAGTGCACACGGGCTCCTTCTGCTCCACAGACACAATCTGGGGCAAGGCCTCAGGCAGAAGCCCTTAGCTCTACTCTCTCCGCTTCCGGATCCAGATCAGTCTGGGCGGCAGCATTACATCTCCAAGTCCTGCAAGTGGCTAGCTGGGCTTCCGGGCGGCCAGCTGGGAGAAGTCAGTGTGCTCCAGTGAATCCAGCGGGCCCCAGCGGGAGCCTTCGGGTGCCTGCTTTGGGATCTGAACAGCCTGGGCAGCAGCACACTGTCTACAAGCAGTGCAGGAGGTAAGCTGTGCACCAGAGGCCAACTGGGAAGGGGCAGCTTGCACTGGTGAGTCCAGCACTGACAAGATAAACTAACACCAGTGGGATCTAGATGGCAAAAGGCAAACGCAGGAACGTCACTAACAGAAATCAAGGCAATATGGCAACATCTGAACCCAATTCTCCTCTACCAACATGTCCTGGATACCCCATCACACCAGTAAAACAAGATTTGGATTTAAAATCACTGGTCATGATGCTGGTACAGGAACACATGAAGGTCATACATAAAGAAATTCAGGAGACAATGGATCAAAAGGTAGAAGCCCTTGCAAGGGAAACACAAAAATCATTGAAAGAAATCCAGGAGAATACAAAAGCCAACAAGGAGGAAATGCAAAAAACACTTAAAGAAATACAGGAGAACTTTGCTCAACAGGCTGAGGTCATGAAAGACGAAACACAAAAATCTCTTAAAGAAATACAGGAGAACTTTGGTCAACAGGCTGAGCTCATGAAAGAGAAAACACAAAAATCTCTTAAAGAATTACAGGAAAACACAAACATGCAAGTGAAGGAGCTAAGCAAAACCATCCAGGATCTAAAATCAGAAGTAGAAACAACTAAGAAAACTCAAAGGGAGACAACTTTGGAGATAGAAAGCCTTGGGAAGAAATCAGGGGACAGAGATGCAAATATCAACAACAGAATACAAGAGATAGAAGAAAGAATCTCAGATGCTGAAGATTCCATAGAAACCATGGACTCAACAGTTAAAGAAAATGCAAAATGCAAAAAGCTTGTAACCCAAAATATCCAGGAAATCCAGGACACAATGAGAAGACCAAACCTAAGGATTATAGGCATAGAGGAGAGTGAAGATTTACAACTTAAAGGGCCAGCAAATATCTTCAATAAAATTATGGAAGAAAACTTCCCTAACCTAAAGAGAGAGATGCCCATGAATATACAAGAAGCCTACAGAACTCCAAACAGACTGGACCAGAACAGAAATACTTCCCGTCACATAATAATCAAAACACCAAATGTTTTAAACAAAGAAAGAATACTAAAGGCAGTAAGAGAAAAAGGCCAAGTAACATATAAAGGAAGACCTATCAGAATCACAGCAGACTTTTCACCTGAGACTATGAAGGCTAGAAGGTCCTGGGCAGATCTCATGCAGACTCTAAGAGAACACAAATGCCAACCAAAACTACTATATCCAGCAAAACTCTCAATCACCATAGATGGAGAAACTAAGATATTTCATGACAAAACCAAGTTTACCCAATATCTATCCACAAACCCGGCCCTAAAAAGGATAATAGGAGGACAACACCAATACAAGGAGGGAAACTTCACCCTGGAAAAAGCAAGATAGTAACCTTGCATCAAACCCAAAAGAAGTTAAGCATTCAAATTTAAAAAATAACGTCAAAAATGATAGGAAGTAACAATCACTATTCCTTAATATCTCTTAACATCAATGGACTTAATGCCCCAATAAAAAGACACAGACTAACTGACTGGATACGTAAACAGGACCCTACATTTTGCTGCTTACAGGAAACACACCTCAGGGTCAAAGACAAACACTACCTTAGAGTAAAAGGCTGGAAGACAATTTTACAAGCAAATGGTCTCAGGAAACAAGCTGGAGTAGCCATTTTAATATCAGATAAAATTGACTTTCAACCCAAAGTCATCAAAAGAGACCCTGAGGGACACTTCTTGCTGGTCAAAGGAAAAATACAAAAAGAAGAACTTACAATCCTGAACATCTATGCCCCAAATGTAAGGGCACCCTCTTTTGTAAAAGAAACTTTATTAAAACTAAAAGCACACATTGCACCTAACACAATAATTGTGGGTGACTTCAACACTGCACTTTCCTCAATGGACCGATCAGGAAAACAGAAACTAAACAGGGACACAATGAAACTAATTGAAGCTTTGGACCAATTAGATTTAACAGATATATATAGAACATTCTATCCTAAAACAAAAGAATATACCTTTTTCTCAGCACCTCATGGTACCTTCTCCAAAATCGACCATATAATTGGTCACAAGACAGACCTCAACAAATATAAGAAGATCGAACTAATCCCATGCCTCCTATCTGATCACTATGGAGTAAAAGTGGTCTTCAATAGCAACAGAAACAACAGAAAGCCCACATACACGTGGAAACTGAACAATACTCTACTCAATGATACCTGGGTCAAGGAAGAAATAAAGAAAGAAATTAAAGACTTTTTAGAACACAATGAAAATGAAAACACAACATACCCAAATCTATGGGACACAATGAAAGCAGTGCTAAGAGGAAAACTCATAGCCCTGAGTGCCTCCAAAAAGAAAATGGAGAGAGCATACATTACCAGCTTAATGACACACCTGAAAGCCCTGGAACAAAAAGAAGCTATTTCGCCCAGGAGGAGTAGAAGGCAGGAAATCATCAAACTCAGGGCCGAAATCAATCAAGTAGAAACAAAGAGAACCATACAAAAAATCAACAATACCAGGAGCTGGTTCTTTGAGAAAATCAACAAGATAGATAAACCCCTAGCCAGAATGACCAAAGGGCACAGAGAAAGTATCCAAATTAACAAACTTAGAAATGAAAAGGGAGATATAACAACGGAAACTGAGGAAATCCAAAAAATCATCAGATCCTACTACAAGAGCCTATACTCAACAGAACTGGAGAATCTGGAGGAAATGGACAATTTCCTTGACAGATACCAAATACCAAAATTAAATCAGGACCAACTAGACCATCTAAACAGTCCCATAATGCCTAAAGAAATAGAAGGAGTCATAGAAAGTCTTCCAACCAAAAAAAGCACAGGACCAGATGGCTTCAGTGCAGAATTCTACCAGACCTTCAAAGAAGAGTTAACACCAATACTCTTCAAACTATTCCACAAAATAGAAACAGAAGGAACACTACCCAATTCCTTCTACGAAGCCACAATTACGCTGATACCAAAGCCACACAAAGATCCAACAAAGAAAGAGAACTTCAGACCAATTTCCCTTATGAACATCGATGCAAAAATACTCAATAAAATTCTTGCCAACCGAATCCAAGAACACATCAAAACGATCATCCACCATGATCAAGTAGGCTTTATCCCAGGAATGCAGGGTTGGTTCAATATACGGAAATCCATCAATACAATCCACTACATAAACAAACTCAAAGAACAAAACCACATGGTCATTTCATTGGATGCTGAAAAAGCATTTGACAAAATTCAGCATCCCTTCATGCTTAAAGTCTTGGAGAGAACAGGAATTCAAGGCCCATACCTAAACATAGTAAAAGCAATATACAGCAAACCGGTAGCCAGCATCAAACTAAATGGAGAGAAACTTGAAGCAATCCCACTGAAATCAGGGACCAGACAAGGCTGCCCCCTTTCTCCTTATCTTTTCAATATTGTACTTGAGGTACTAGCTCGGGCAATTCGACAACATAAGGAGGTCAAAGGGATACAAATTGGAAAGGAAGAAGTCAAACTATCATTATTTGCAGACGACATGATCGTCTACCTAAGTGACCCAAAGAACTCCACTAGAGAGCTCCTACAGCTGATAAACAACTTCAGCAAAGTGGCAGGTTATAAAGTCAACTCAAGCAAATCAGTGGCCTTCCTATACTCAAAGGATAAGCAGGCTGAGAAAGAAATTAGGGAAATGACCCCCTTCACAATAGCCACAAACAGTATAAAGTATCTTGGGGTGACTCTTACCAAACATGTGAAAGATCTGTATGACAAGAACTTCAAGACTCTGAAGAAGGAAATGGAAGAAGACCTCAAAAAATGGGAAAACCTCCCATGCTCATGGATCGGCAGAATCAATATAGTTAAAATGGCCATTTTGCCTAAAGCACTATACAGATTCAATGCAATACCCATCAAAATCCCAACTCAATTCTTCACAGAGCTAGAAAGAGCAATTATCAAATTCATCTGGAACAACAAAAAACCCAGGATAGCTAAAACTATTCTCAGCAACAAAAGGAAATCTGGGGGAATCAGTATCCCTGACCTCAAGCAATACTACAGAGCAATAGTGTTAAAAACTGCATGGTATTGGTACAGTGACAGACAGGAGGATCAATGGAACAGGATTGAAGATCCAGAAATGAACCCACACACCTATGGCCACTTGATCCTCGACAAAGAGGCTGAAAACATCCAATGGAAAAAAGATAGCCTTTTCAACAAATGGTGCTGGTTCAACTGGAGGTCAGCATGCAGAAGAATGCGAATTGATCCATCCTTGTCTCCTTGTACTAAGCTCAAATCCAAATGGATCAAGGACCTCCACATAAAGCCAGACACTCTGAAGCTAATAGAAAAAAAAACTGGGGAAGACCCTTGAGGACATCGGTACAGGGAGAAAGTTTCTGAACAGAACACCAATAGCGTATGCTCTAAGAGCAAGAATTGACAAATGGGACCTCATAAAATTACAAAGTTTCTGTAAGGCAAAGGACACCATCAAGAGGACAAATCGGCAACCAACAAATTGGGAAAAGATCTTCACCAATCCTACATCAGATAGAGGGCTAATATCCAATATATATAAAGAACTCAAGAAGTTAGACTCCAGAAAACCAAACAACCCTATTAAAAAATGGGGTACAGAGTTAAACAAAGAATTCTCACCTGAAGAACTTCGGATGGCGGAGAAGCATCTTAAAAAATGCTCAACTTCATTAGTCATTAGGGAAATGCAAATCAAAACAACCCTAAGATTTCATCTTACACCAGTCAGAATGGCTAAGATTAAAAATTCAGGAGACAGCAGGTGTTGGAGAGGGTGTGGAGAAAGAGGAACACTCCTCCACTGCTGGTGGGGTTGCAAATTGGTACAACCACTCTGGAAATCAGTCTGGCGGTTCCTCCGAAAACTGGGCACCTTACTTCCAGAAGATCCTGCTATACCACTCCTGGGCATATACCCAGAAGACTCCCCACCATGTAATAAGGATACATGTTCTACTATGTTCATAGCAGCCCTATTTGTAATTGCCAGATGCTGGAAAGAACCCAGGTATCCCTCAACAGAAGAGTGGATGCAAAAAATGTGGTATATCTACACAATGGAGTACTATTCAGCCATTAGAAACAATGAATTCATGAAATTCTTAGGCAAATGGATGGAGCTAGAGAATATCATACTAAGTGAGGTAACCCAGACTCAAAAGGTGAATCATGGTATGCACTCACTAATAAGTGGATATTAACCTAGAAAACTGGAATACCCAAAACATAATCCACACATCAAATGAGGTACAAGAAGAAAGGAGGAGTGGCCCCTGGTTCTGGAAGGGAAGTGGGAAGGGGTGGGTGGGAGGACAGGGGAAGAGAAGGGGGCTTGCGGGACTTTCGGGGAGTGGGGGGGCTAGAAAAGGGGAAATCATTTGAAATGTAAATAAATTATATCGAATAAAAAAAAATATATATATATATGAAAGTCAAAAAAAAAAAAAAAAAAGACTAGTATCTATAATGGTCACAATCTCCTATAGTATCCCACATCTTTAGTATAGGAAAAAAACAAATGGAATTATTTTTTTTCTTTTGGATATGAATTGTCTACCAAATAGTGCCCAGTTGATGGATCTGATCAAAATGTGATCAGACTATGAGAGTTCTACTCAAACAATGCATGAATCCACTGACTGATAATCATAATCAGATGATCTAAGAGATGTTGAAAAATGATATTTGGAGCCTGATTGAGTAGGAGTAGGTTGCTGAGGGTATGCATTTGAAAGAGTATCTTTTCCTGGCTTCCTTTACTCTTTGCTTTATAGAACTTGAGATGAGGAGCTTCCTCAGCCACGGGTTCCCACCATGATGATGTTCTGCTTTCAAAAGCTCCATAGCAATGGATATAGCTGATGAAAGCCTTCCTCCTTTTAAATGAAAAGTCAACCTAAAACAATTATTTTGTCCTTTTGCCAAACACAGCTTATTACTAATATATTTTATTACCAATGCCAATATTGATTATTCATACAATGTATGTAAAGGAATTTAGCAGTTTGTATGACTTTATGTCCATTATCTCTTTGTGGTTTTTTTTTGTTTTGTTTTGTTTTGTTTGTTTGTTTTTTTTTGTCTGCACAACCTTCCTGCATGTTTTCCTTTTATTCCACTGTGGCTTCTCTCTCCTCTCCTTCCCTCCTCATGGTCCTTTCTGACCCAAGCCCAAGAAACCTCAACCCCACCTGTATTAGTTTGGGTTCTCTAGAGTCACAGAATGTATGGATAGTCTTTATATAGCTAGGGAATTTGCCAATGACTTACAGTCTATAGTCCAACTCCCCAACAATGATCAGTAGTAGCTGTGGATGGAAGTCCAAGGATCTAGCAGTTTCTCAGGCCCACGAGGCAAGAAGGTAAGGAAGAGTGAGAGCGAATCTTCCTTCTTCCAAAGTCCTTATATATCTCCAGCAGAGGGTGTAGCTTAGATTAAAGGCTGTAGGTCTCCAACAGAGGGTGTGGCCCAGATTAAAGGTGTGTGCATCCATGCCTTTAATCCCAAATGATCTTGAACTCAGAGATCTCCTTGTCTTAGCCCTATGCTTCAAGGTCTCCATGCCAAGATACAGGTCAGAAACTTATATCTCTGAGCCTCCAAATTAGGTGAGCCTTCCAATTCTAGACTGTAGTTCATTCCAGATATAGTCAAGTTGACAACCAGGAATAGCCACTACACCACCCGTGTCTCTTCTGCCCATCTATGGGCTGTTGGAATCTTTATTCATTAATCAGAATTAACATGGGGGCAGAGTCCCAGGGGGCTACATACAGACTATATGTCTTGGGGGACCACATAGCATTAGAATACAAGCAGCAGTAGGCCAATCCACTATACTTCCTGATGGCAGATACAATGTAATTAGCCAGGCTTCTAGTTCCTGCCACCATACTTTCCCCACCATGATAGACTGAAAGTGTAAGCTCAAACAAATCCTTTTTCCTTTACTAGTTTGGGTCAGATGCTTTGTCACAGCAGGAAGATAAGTAACCAATACATTTTTCCAGCTACAATTCCTGGTTAAGAACTCCTATGAATACATCATGATATTCAGTTGGGTTTCAGTTCAGTTGTCTCCTCTAATGCAGCTTTTAGGCAACCAAGAAGTATTACTTAGTATGATAATGCAATTGCAGAAATATAGAACTCTGTGCAGTTATAGTGCAGAGGCAAATCAATTGCAAGGGATCTGCTCTATTAGCCTTGGAAAAGGGAAGGACTTGTTAGTGGTCATAAGTAAGGCTTATGTCTCTTATCCTCTGAGAGACTATAGAAGAAAGGTCTCAATTGGTAGGGAAAATTTGAAATTCCTAAGAAGAGAACAATTTCATAATCTGGTACTGGTGAAATACTGGTACTTTACAATTAGCAATAGGAAATATCAGTCAAGGGTATTATCACATACTTCATGGTTACTCTATTTTCTGCATATTATCAGGAGAAGGTAGTGAACATGAACAGAAATACATTTCAGACTTCTCTATGGTCCGGATTATATCTCAAATGTGTGGAGCTATTATTTCCAGTAGATACTACCACCCTCAAATAGAAAAAATGGCTGAATGGAATGAAAAACATTCATATTTATTCAAGATCTGCCCCAATTTCATCTATAACCAAGGTTATTTCTTTGCTTGTAATATTTCCCACTATACCAACTAGTTTATTTTATCTCATCTGAGTGGGAGTGTCCTTTTTAGCCTCCTATAATATCAGTTGTTCCAAAATTGTACAAAATATTAGATTTCTGGATCTTGTCCTCTGTTCTGCCTTGCTGAATCCAAGTGCTCCCTGACACCTATCACATGCATAGAAGAGAAGTTTGGTAAGTATAAGAAACCTCAGTTCACTAACAGATTGAAGAATATGTGTCTATTGACCCCAAACATAGTGTCTAATGAGTTCAGAGGTATGACATTTATTCTTCCCTAGGGCCCAGCTTTAAAATGTTTAAATGTTAACCCTGGGAGAGATTTGAATCCTATCAATCCAACCTCATGGTACTTGACAAATAAGATAAATGAAACTATACTGGTTCAAGGCTACAAACTTTGCTCAGCTTCAAGATCGTTGACCATCATTTTCAAAATCAGTGCACAGTGGGAGTCACGAGGTACAGCAACTGGAAGGAAAAGCTATGGCTTACATCTGGACCATGAATAGACCTTATAACATGATATGCTTGCATGAATAAGTCAATTCTCATTTCTAGAGGAAGATTTTGAGTATAATAAAAATGGGTTATCCAGTCACTTTTGTTAGGAAACTCACAATGCATTTGTGTGTATTCTGGAAGGGGATAGGCTTCAGCAATTCAACAACGTCCATCCAGTTAGCTTTAGTGATCAAGTACAAGGCTTCTCAACAGGGGCTTTGAACATTTTAAAGATCTAATTCCTTTGATAAGATGGAAATCATTTGAAATGTAAATAAAAATATATCGAATAAAAAAAAGATGTTAAACATCTTTTGGCTATTTATTTACAAAGATGACTATTGACTCTACTGTTAACTCTTGCTTTCTGCTTCTTGGAAATTATTTGAGAATCCAGCTTACTCCTGCAGAAATCCATGTACATCCTCACAAATAAATGCAATCTCAATGGGCAGGCATGCACATATCTGAAGAGCTCATCAAAGCAGAAATGAGTCTGTTTGAATTTAACAGAGGGGAAAAGAATAAATAAAACTATGCTGATGTTTTACAGGCATTTTAATGTTGTAGGTACATGACTTAGTCCAAATGATCCAAAAACTAGATAAGACCCCTTTATGGAAATACAAGTTTTGAATATTCTATAACCTCTGGTTTCCCTTCATAAATAAGGTCAATCTGTATATCTTTATAAATTAATAAGTTCCCAACTTTGGAAATCACACTTTTACAAATAACAGCTATTTGTGTAACAAAGTCAGACTGAGTGGAACCTGGCTAGAAGGCTGGAGAGCAGAATCCATAGTAACCTCCTTTCCTATCTGCATAATTTTGCAAAGGCCATGAATGATTTTTTAAAGACTCAGGTTGCTTATTTATGAAATGGAGATGGTCATAATTTAAACTGTGATAAAAGTAGTGTACCCAGTGCTACAAAATTGGTTCATGGCTTGCTTGATTACAACCTGTGCCTATAATTTGCAGAAATTATTCTTCCACTGAATGGACCTTGCACAGGCCTGGTAGTGAGAAATGACAGCATTTGTATTTTGAGACATTGAGATAAGTTGATTTCTAAGAGTCCTTCAAACTCTAGCAATTATATAAAATTACTTTGTATGCAAAACCCTATGCATATATATGCACACACATTTTCCATATATGCATACATAGTATCTATATATACATAGCATTTCACTTAATTCTCAGCACACTCAGGAAATTTGCATATGTCATATCCATTCCCAGAGGAAACAGCCAAGTCTGGCAGAGAGCTAACAGTATCCAAAGTCACAAATTGCAAAGGAGAACTCACTGAGATATGAAGATGACCTTGGAGCTTGTCAAGAACCCTTAGGGATTCATCATGTGGTACAGTCATCTCAAAAGCAGCACCATAATAGGTTAAAGAGGCACTCAGGGGATATCTCAAAGGCAATGAAGTCTCTGTGTCATGCCCTTGTAGTGATTACAGCAATGTTTACTAAATCCAATCCTGTGAAATATACACACACATGAATATAAATAAACAACACATGATCTCTTTCTTTTACTCCATTTAAGCCAAGAAATAACTAAAAATTGGCTATGTTGTCTCCAGAGAGGATAGCATCTTGTATCTGTATCTCTTACATTCACTAGGGCTCCATGAATCTTATTTTAAATTGAGCTGTCTTTTTTTTAAAAAAAATAAATTACATTTACATATTTATTCTGTGTTGTGGGTGTGTATTGTATGTTGTATATATGTGTGTATGAGTGTGAGAATGTGAGTTTGTACATGTCATGCAATAGGTGTGGACACTAGAGGAAAGCTTTCAGGAGTTGGTACTTCCTTCCACTATATGGATTGATCAAGGTTTGCAACCAACACATTTACAACTCAGCTGTCTTGCCAGTTCTCTAGAGGCTTTCTTAGCTCTTTGTAATTGCTCTATTACTTTAGCCTTTCTGTTGGGAATTCACTTGAATCTTAACATACAGGAGCTAAAAGAAAAATGTATTAATTGAAATTAACAAATCTGTAGCATATATTAATTATACATGGTAGTGTGTCTTATGATGTCTCATGTTTATAATGCATTTTGAAATATTTTTCCTGTTATCATTTCTTGTCCACTTCTCACTCCTCTTGAACTTTTTGTCATTCCAATTAGTCTCTGTATCTTTTCATTGCTGTGATTAAGCATCACAATCAAGTCAACTTATAGAAGAAAGTGTTTGATTAGGCTGACAATCCAGAGTCATAGAGTCAGTCTATAATTGTGGACAGTTGAGTGTTCATATCTCCATCTGAAAGAAGGAGCAAAGAGAACCAGTCTTTTCTAACCTCAAAGCCTTCTCCAGTAAAATATCATTTCCAGCAAGGTCATACCTCTTAATCCTTCTCAAACAGTTCCATTAACTGGGGACCAAGTATTGAAACATGTGTGTACCAACAGAGGCCCTGTTCATTCAAATCAACAAAGTCTCCCTTCTACTTCCATATCTTTTCTTTGTGATGACCCAATGAGTTTATTTAGTGTTGATGGCAGGAGTATGGGTAAGAGGTAACTTACCACTTACTGGTGGCTATGTTATTGAAAAAAAGTATTTCTTTTTTAAGCACCCATCAAATGCCCATTGATCCTTGGAAGGGGGTGAAACTTCATGAGCTCCTCCCCATTACATGACAGAACATTGGCCTGATTATGTACAAACCATGCTCAGGTGATCACGGCTGCTTTAAATTACTGAGTATGACTATCATACCACACCCAGAAAATAGCATAAATTATGCTGCTTCCTTGTTCTCATTGAGTAAGCACATGTCTGAGGATGTCTCTTCTTCCCTTAAGAGTGAGAGAGGTTCTTCTTGCCCTGTTGAGGCTGTCCTTTCTTTATTCCCATGACCTCATGCATCAATGCAACATCTTTTCTCTGCAGTTGATAGGTGTGAAGGAGTGCATTTGTCCTATGCCAATGGCTGATTATTTGACTGTCAGGTATACAAATACGCTGTTGGCCCAGAGGTTCATAATGTTTGTTTACAGCAATTCACGATTGGCTTCAGTTTTAAAGCTGCTTTAGCCAAAAAGCACACCAGTAAAAAAATCATCTAAGTAAGACGTACTCCTGAGGCAGAGAAGGATGCCAAGGAGATGGGAGGAGAACAAGACTGAAGGAGTATTTAAAATATGTGCACTAGCATATTATTCATTTATCTTCAGTGACAACTCTCAGTGGGTTATGCCATGCTTTAGCAAAGCAACTTTGGCAGTGAGATAGCTGTCTCTTTTATAAAAGGAAAAAGATATCTTTAATCTCATAAGGATTGGGCTTTGTCCAAAGAGGGCTGCATTTCTAATGTTTGCTAAAAAAGAGATGTATAGGACAGACCTATTTATAGCTTACCCCAAGGCACTGGAAATGATTTTACATTGAGAAGAAGAAAGATAAATGAACATTTATAGAGTACCCATGATTCTTCTAAGATAATGGTCAAGCTACCAAACTGACATGTCTGTGAGTGTAGCAATTACAACCTAAATTAACTATGCAGTACATTGTGCTATCCTCATAAAGATTAAATAAAATTAGGTATATAAGTTCACAAGATGCTTTCTAGCAAGGGCTAGGTAGCATTGGCAATTGTTACCTCTTATTCTACTGGAGCTTATGGAGCATGGATGTGGCCTTGGTGTCTTGAATAGGAGGCATATGCTGGAAGATCAAGTTCAGAAATTCTGTTTGGAAATGCATATAGTAGCCTGGTACAAAAGGAATTTCCCCATCTTGTCTACCACTAGTGCACAGGTTTGGAAACAGAGCTAGACCTGTACTAAGTTGCAAAATTTTTAATAATTACTGAAAAGGATGGTAAGTCGGTGATTATCAGCTCTAATCACAGATGAGGAGACTTTCAACCACTTGAACCAAGTAAGAAAATCTACGATGCCATTCATTGCGTTTGAGTACACAGATTTTTTTTATCTCTGTGATTGCTATTCCTTTTGTTCTCCTCTGTTTCTTTGATGGGGTAAGCTAATATATTTATATCATAATTTGATATTATTCCAACTGAGCAGAAATTATGCCTATCTTATAGTTCAACTGTTGAACCTGAGCAGCGTCAGTTTGGCAGTTTGGTGAAAGGCTATTAATTATCTGGGGGAAAAAATCTGCCTTGATAATCACCTGTGTCTTCTTTCTTGGATGTCTCTTCTCTCAGCACCATTGTGGACAAACAATGGAGCTCAATCCATACATCTACTGTAGTGGTCTACAGTGACCAGAGACCACTGTCAGCCTCCAGTGCATGGATGTATATATTACCCAGTACTTAATTTGCTCTAGGTTTACATTCACTTACTCAATAACTGTTACTTGACTCCTTTCAAGGAAAAACCACTGAACTAAGACCAAGAACACAAAGATAAAGCTTGTCCTCAGGAAGTCTCTGTTTAACAAGATGGATTTATGTGCCATTGCAATCCATTGAGAGAAGAGTGATGACAGTAGATTTTGTAGGTTACAAGGAAAGCACTAAAGCAGAAGTAGTGGCGGTGATTTAGCCAGTCCAAGGGTCCTTCCATGTTTCAGTATAGGTTTGGACATTTGTCAAGTATGCATGTAGGATGGATTGTAGGGGAAAAGAGATGACAGCAGATACAACATACTAAACAAAGCCAAGTAGGCAACTACCTGCACTAATCAAGCTCTGAACAAGCATTCACGTGGGAGATGGGGCTATGTAAAGCTACTCAGAGGCAAGACCATGAAGAGAATATGTAGACTAATTCATCATTTATTTGGCAGTTAATAGAAAACCACTGGCAAGGTGAGAATATGATTATTTATGTGGCACAGCATTTGATTTATCCTGATGCTGTCCTCATTTAATATTTAATGACCCAGCAAGTCTATACAGCTACTTCTGGGGTTGTATCTCACCTCTTTTCTTTCCTCACATTTCCTTATATGTTTCCCTAACCCAAATTCCATCTTTTCCACTGAGATGGCCTTCCCATTATGCTGTTCTTCCCTTAATGCAGCCTTTATGGAGCTTAAAATGACAAACTTCCACCAGGAACATGCTAAGAACTTGACAGGAATTCAGTATACCCTTTATAAAATGAGTGTATTAAGTAGCAATTAAAGTTCATACTAGAGTTTGTTATCTATACATTATTATTAGAGCCTTTATATTTTACAGTTATTTCATTTGTGTTGTAGTGTTCAAGGGGTAATGGCATAAAAAAATACACATGGAAAGAAGAGAGGAAGGCAAAGAGTTAAAAATTGTAGACAAGCAAGAGTCTTCAGCAAATGAAGGTAGCTTCCATCAAGCCAGACCACCTGTTTCATCACTGTGACCCATGTGATGGAAGGAGATAACCAACTCCTGAACATTCTCTTTTGACATCCACATGTGTCATGTGGCTCATGTGCATGTGCACAGCCACCTCCACACAATAAATGAATGATTAAATACATGTAATTAAAGAAGAGAGCTAAGGCTCTAGAGCAGTAGCATGAAGTGCTATGTTCAGTGAGGCTACGGTGCTAGTTTTATAAACTGGGGTTATTCATTTCAAGAGAAAAGGTATTGTTATTGGTTGAGTAGTGTTTCTTCAAAATTCACATTTTTATGTCCAAATTCTTACTGCTACAAAACATGGCATGGCTTAGAACTAGTGTCATTGCAGATGTAAAATGATGCCCATTCCCTAGTAGGGTGGCTTCTTCATGTAGTCTTTACTGTTGCTGTCCTTACAATAATAGTCAAACATGAAGTCATGCAATTGTGCACTGGAAGAAAATGCTGTGATTACTTTGACAGAAGAATATAAAGATTCCCTGAATAGGAACCTGAAACTGGTCCCCTGTTCTCAGTCATCAGAAGAAGCCAGCCCTCTGAACACTGTGACTTTGGTTTTCGGGCATCCAGATTGATGGAGTGATAAACTTATGTTTACTTCCTCTAGTCACAGGCACTTTTTGGGAAGGTCTTAAGAAACTAACACAAACAAATAACTTTGGTGTTGAGCTTTGGATGGTAGGTTTGTACAGCTGTCTCTCCTGGACACTGACGGTGCCTCACCCTTAACACACTCATGGAGCCTTGGTGGGCTTATTACATCCTTTTCCCATTAAGCAACTTATTTATTCACATTACATTTTGATTGTAGCCCCGCTCTTCTCCCAGTTCTCCCACAAACTGAGAGAGGGAGAAGGGGGAGTTCCCTATTGGGTAGCCATCCACCCTGGCACCTAAAGTCACTGCAGGACTACACACATCATCTTCTACTGAGACCAGACAAGGCAGCCCAGTTTATGGAAACTGGATCTACAGGCAGGCAACAGAGTCAAGCTAAGACCAAGCTCTAGTTGCTGGGGTACCTTCATGAAGACCAAACTGCCCATCTGCTTATATGTGCAGGTGGGCATAGGTCTAGCCCACATGTGGTTGCCTAGTTCAGTCTCTTGGAATGTCAAGGGTCCAGGTTAGTTGCCTCTGTTGGCCTTCTTGTGGAATTCCTATCCTCTCTGGGCTCCTCAATCCTTTCCCCAACTCTTCCACAAGACTTACTGAGGCAGTTTCTCAGAAAATTGGTACTATTTCTACTGCAAGAGTAAGCAATACTATACCAATTTCTGGGCACGTACCCAAAAGATGCTCCACCATATCACAAGGATACTTGCCCCACTATGTTCACAGCAGCTTTATTTGTAATAACCAGACACTGGAAGCAATGTAGATGTCCCACAACTGAAGACTATATAAAGAAAATGTGGTTCATTTATATAATGGAATACTATTCAGCACTGAAAACAATGACATCAAGAGATTTGCTGGAAAATTGGTGGGACTAGAAAATATCATCCCGAGTGAGATAACCCAGACCCCCAAAGGACATGCATGGTATATACTTACTTATAAGTAGGTAGTAGCCATAAATTATAGGATACCCATCCTAAAATCCACAGTGCCAAAGAAGCTAAATAATAGGGAGGACCCAAGGGAGGATGCTTAAATCTCATTCAGAAGAGGAAATAAAATAGTTATCAGAGGTGGATATAGGGACTGAACCGGGTAGGAGATGGGATTGGATAGGGAAATGGTATGGGGAGGGTCAGGTTTAGGGAGAATATGTGGGGGGCATCTCTAGGACATGCCAGAGTCCTGGAATGGGGAGGCTCCAGGGAGTATATGAGGGTGACTGTAGCTGAGATTTCTAGCAGTAGGGGATATGGAGCCTGAAGTGGCCATCTCCTGTAGCCAGGGAGGACTCCTAGTAGAGGAAAAAGTACAACTCACCCATAAAACCTTCCACCCCCCCCCCCCCGCCCTCTCTGGGAAGAACAATGATGTTAGCCACCCAGACACCCCAGGACTCCCAGGAACTCAACCATCAACCAAGGGTACACATGGTTCTAGCATCAGTGGGAGGAGTGGTCCTTGGTCCGGTGAAGGCTCAATAGATGCCCCAACAAAGGGAAATCAAGGGGCGTGGGGACATGGGAGTAGGTCAGGTGGAGGGGCATATACTTGGAGGCAGGGCATGGGAGGAGGGATTCGGGGTTTTCAGGGAGGGGAGAAACTGGGAAAGGTTTTAGCATTTGAAATGTAAATGAAGATTATATTCAATTAAAAAATAAAAAGTGCAGGGACAAAGATGGAACATAGCCTGAGGGAATGAATGTTTGACCAATGACTGGCCCAACATGAGACCCATCCTTTGGTCAAGAAGCAATCCTTGACTCTATTAATGATACTTATATCACTTCTGATAGTTATGCTTGCAGTCATGAGCCTAGCATAACTGTCCTCTGAGAGGCTCCACACAGCAAGTGCCTGAAACAGATACTAAGATCCACTGGACAGTTGGGAAAGCTTATTACATTTTTATCTTGCCAGAGTCACCTTAGATTACCAGGGCAGCTTTGCTGCCCATAGGCAGGCATTAGAAATTTGCAGTCTCCTTGCAGATACCTAGTGACTCTAATCCATGGCTGAAAGCTGTGAGAGTAAGATTTAGCAGCCCATCAACATCCAAAGAAGACTCCACATTCAAGAGTTATCCAGCCCCAACCCCATTTCCAAATGAAGCTACCTTCCAAAGGCATTCATTTGCAATCCCTTACTTTGCCATCCCATTCAACTGCGAGAGGAGACTTGGTCTTCAATCCTGGGGTCACTATTTGCTCCAGGAAACCCCTATATAATATCCTCCTCAGCTTCATTCTGTACCCAGCATGTCTAAAACTGAAGCACAAAAATCAGGCAGTGATAGCTTCACTAACAGTGAAAGTAGGGTTAGTAAATGCCAGCCAAAGGAATGGTTGAAAGACAGAATGACAAGATGTCATTTCCTCTAGGAGACAAAGAGATTTGTATAAGAGAGAAAAATAACATAATAGAGGTAGTAAAGAAGATGCAGTAAAATTCCTACACAATCTTGGTGTCCTTTGAACACAAGGAGTCATTGATTGTTACATCATGACCATAGTTGCAAGTATGGCTCAACAGAAATTGTAGCAGGTGGGTTTTATAGTTCACATGCTCTGGTTCATAGTGTATACATTTTTGTCTTCTCACTGTACTCTGGGAGTTAAGGCAATGTATAACTTGTAATAAGGAAGTGACTTTTTCACCTGCAGAATTTGGCTCAGTGTTAGCTAAATGATCTGGAATTTAAAGTCATCTTTTTTTCCTCCTTTCTTTAAAATGTCTAAATGCTGTGTTGATAAATGTCACACAGAATAACGAATGTGATGGAATGTGTTAAGGATAATGGGAGTTACTTTCTAGTTCGCCTGAACCATGACTTGCCTGCATTTAGCAAGAATAATGAATGTAATTTAATACAGCACCTTTGCAGAGAAGTGACTCAAAACACTTTCAAAGTGAATATTAAGATGCTGAATTATGCAATAAGGACACAGACTTAAGTCGCTAATAATAGATCACATACCAGATGACACAATGCAGCAGAAGGTACATTTCTAAAGTGAGCTTTAGGTAGTTATTTGTGAAGGAATGAGCACAGAGCAGTTGACATGGAATGAGGAAAACAAAGGTCAGAGAGAGAGAGAGAGAGAGAGAGAGACAGAGACAGAGACAGAGACAGAGAGACAGAGAGAGACAGAGAGACAGAGAGACAGAGAGACAGAGAGACAGAGAAAAAGAGTAAATATCTGTGCTAATGATTGGAGTCAGTGCAGGGCACCTGCGAAGGGTACATATTGGAGCCAAAGTCATGTGGAACAAAGCTTGATGTATTATTTATTATCTGCATGGCTACAAACAAGCTCATTTCAAATTTGATCTTTAAGGTTTCTGCATGTGATACACACACACACACACACACACACACACACACACACACACACGCACGCACGCACACAGGCACACACACATACAGAGTTTTCTGGAAGCTCATCAGTTGTATACATTTCAGAAGATCCTCCAGTAAAAGGTAGTTTCATTACTATTTTTCTTTTTATCAAAGTAAAATAAGAGCCTCAGTGTCTTCTACACACTTTCCTGCTGCCAATCTTATCATATATATCAGGGACACTACTGTATAAACCCACCCCAATTCCCTTTCTCCATCTTAAAGGATGCAGTCACAGATCACTTGTAGAACTTGAAGAAAATAAGGTATGGGGACTGATGGGACTTTCGGGGAGTGGGGGTCCAGAAAAGGGGAAATCATTTGAAATGTAAATAAATATATCAATAAATTTAAAAAAAAAGAAAAGAAAAGCTTATCTATTCCAAGAGCCTTGTTTTCAGTAATAAATGGCACCCTGATACTATGAAGCTATTGGTTTGAAATTGCACATTTGTAGGCACTGTTTTGTTTCAGGTATTCTGCTTATTACTACACATGAATTATTTTACCCTCTTTATATCATTATGAGGTCTATATACTTATGTATAAATGACAAACTGGGGTGAACATAGAGGAAATAGTTTGTAAAAAGACTCAACTGATCTTTCATGCCTAGCCCATGTAGCTCCTTGGCAGGAAGATGGGGAGTCGCTGACTCCCTTTGTACTCTGTTCTCCAATTTTCTGTTCTGTCTTCATAGGGCTAGATAGTGAATCAGGCTTTATTTTCCCAGAACTTACATAAGTAGGCTATGCCATTCTTTTTCCTAAGATTTCCCCCTGTCCCACAAGAGATAGGGAAGTTGTGAGAATACTGCAATTCAGCAGTGACTTGTTTTGATAAATGTTAAGAACTTTTGCCTTGGATCTTTCCCAATCTCCTTTGCTGCTCTTCAACTCTGTGCCAAGAACCTGAGTCAGACAAATCCCAATTTTAATCTTGTGTCCCTAAGCAAGACTTAAAAGGCAATTTGCAACTTGTTCCTATAAAACATAGGTTTATAATAGTAGCTGCGGGTAGTCTTCATGAGTATCAAATGATAAACAAGTAAATGCTTTGAAAACCAAAAGTGCAAAATATTACCTACTTTTGATATGCCAAACAGAATTAGAAGCTCTGTCTTTCACCTCAGTCTTTGAGAGAGCTGTAGCTGTTAGGGAACTGTGTCTTGAAGACATGACCAGTGTGCAGTCCTTTAAAATCTTTACAGGCTTTTGTTTGTTTGCTCTGTTTTAATACATGCACAGGAAAAACTACTGGTTCTTGTAAAATGGTGGCTAAGGAACTGATAGAGAACACAGAACCTTTGAATCATGCCACTAATATGACTTCACCAGTCAACAAAGTCCTCGGCTGTAGCCTCTTCCAAGAAATCAACATGTCAAAAGAAACAATGAGTCCTCCCCATGAACAGGAGCAAGCCCACCAAATTCTTCAAGATTGACTTAAAGCAGAAGTCTCCAAGAGAACCTCCTCACATTTCCCTCCTTCTCCATTTATAAAAGAAAAGGGTATGGATAAAGGCATTCCTGGGACCCAGTGAGCAAAGAGGCTCATCTACCCAGGACGACCCATAGAGATCCAGATGAGATAGTGAATTGACTGCCTGTTGTAAATAGAATCATCTCCTGTCCAGCCAGCCAATAGTAATTTTCTTTTTTTCTCTATTTTATATTTGCCACTTTATTTTAGGAGATTAGAATTTTAGCATCAATATTAAGTATGCTCTTTAAAAATTTAGCTCTGATCATAGTGAGAACATAATATGGAAACATATTTTTAATAAGTGTTAAGCTTAGTACTTGCACAAAGACTTCTTTCAATAAGTTCACATTTTTTTTTTGCCTATTTTTCTAAACAGTAATTGCTCTATTTCTTTTTTAAAATTAGGTATATTTTTTATTTACATTTCAAATGTTGTCCCTTTTCCTAGTTCCCAAAAAATTCCATAAGCCATCTCTCATTCCTGAAGGAGATACAAAGACAAAAGTTTGAGCAGAGTCTGAGGGAAAGACCATCCAGAGACTACCCCACCCAGGGATGCATCCTATATACAGTTACAAAACCAAGACACTTGTGGATGCCCACAAGTGCTGGTTGACTGGAGCCAGATACGCTATCACCTGGGAGGCTCTGCTAGTGCATGACAAATACAGAGGGGAATACTCTCAGCCAGCCATTGAACTGAGCACAGGGTCCCCAGTGGAGGAGCTAGAGAAAGGACCCAATGAGCTGAAGGGGCTTGCAGCGCCATAGGAGGAACAACAATATGAGCCACCCAGTACCCCTAGAGCTCTCAGGGTCTAAACCATCAATCAAAGAGTACACATGGAGTTACCCATGGCCCCAGACACATCAGCAGCAGAGGATGGTCTTGTTAGACACCAAAGAGAGGAGAGGCCCTTGGTCCTGGAAAACTTGATGCCATAGTGTGGAGCAAGAGTAATTTTCTAAAGTGAGATATATTCAGAATTTTTATTTGGACTGGACCCTAGGAACCAAATAGTGAATAGAATAGTTAGTCTCTGGCAACAAGGAGGGTGGGGTGGTTTGCTGTCAGAAATCCAAGGGAAAACAGATCAACTGTGGAATGCTAGGTTTGGTCTTAGAGATCTCAGAGCCATAGTCACATGATCAAATGGTTGTTTGTTTCTTTGCACCCTTTTCAGTGCTTTCCCCATAGCATCTTGGTCACTCTCAACTTCGTTTGAGTCAGCACTCACTCCTCTTATGCTATATGTTTGCTATATCTCAAGAACCAGGTTTAGAGTAGAAAATGTAGGAAGCCAACAACAAAGACATATTCACAGGTGCATCCTGCTTCATCTAATCCCTACAAAAGCATTGTGAATCTGAGACCCTTGTCTGAAAAACAAAAGAATAAATGAAGCATCTTCTGTAGTCACATCCCATAGAGCTTTGCTTCCTAAAGCTTTTAGACCTCTCATTCTGGGGTTTCCAGCCAGTACCAAGCTATCTTCCTTACCATGTACCTTTCTTCATTCTTTTCTTGACAACTGTTATACTCTCTTACATATTTATTTCCACAAGCCTTTGTTGTAATTCAGTTGCCAGGGATGAAAAATGTTCTGGGGAACTTATAAAGTCATTGATCTCAGGAGCTAAGATGGCCCATAGACCAAAGACCACACAGAGCCAACAGATCTTGCCGATCAGATCTTTATATGCTAAGAATGAAAATGGAGGAAAGTAAAGGACAGACAGACTGACTAGAAGAATTATCCTTCTCAATGAAGTACCCACGGAAGACTCTACCGAAGGAACACTATCTGAATGTAGGCTAAAAATTGCAGACCAGGGATAGAAAGGGGAAGCTAGGCAACAGCCTTGGGTCCACCTTGAGAATAGAAACACAAGTCAAGGCTTGGTGAAGAGTCAATATAATATATCAGATAAGAACACATGGGCAGACATAAATCCTGCTGGTAGGAACAATATTCTGAGCTAATGACTGGCTTACTCCCATAAGTAGAATCACTCAAATTCTCTGTAATTCAGTCTGTTCTTCTCTAGTAGGGTCCTGATGAGAGCATTCACTTCTGGTGTCATGTGAGGATTTTAAATTGAAAGCAGTACCTGACACACATTCAACAAGTACCCACTGTTTCTCACTACTTCAGAGTTAATATCATTATTGATTCTGCTTTTATACTTTCTTCCTTTGAAAAACAGCAGGAGTTGGTTATATACTTATTTCTTCAATAAAGTGTGAGGAAGGCCAATAAAATAAAATCAATAAAAGAGGAAGCTGTTCTGGCTGACTCAAGGGAGTAACAGGCAAGCACACCATCTGCTCAACCCCACCCAGGCCCCATGGTGGTCCTGAGGAGGCCCTGTGCATCAGCACTCAAGTTAACTACTTTCCTGTGAGAGCTCAAAACAGAGAGATTAGAATCAAATAAGGGCTAGCTACGTCAGTATCAAAAAATGAAAATTGTAAAGTAAAATATCTTGGCTCTTTTAAATAAGACCTTTTCTTCTCTATGTCTCTGTTTCCTTTTCTCCTTCCTTCCTTCCTTCCTTCCTTCCTTCCTTCCTTCCTTCCTTCCTTCCTTCCTTCCTTCCTTCCTTCCTTCCTTCCTTCCTTTCTTTCTTCCTTCCTTCCTTCCTTCCTTCCTTCCTTCCTTCCTTCCTTCCTTCCTTCCTTCCTTCCTTCCTTCCTTCCTTCCTTCCTTCCTTTGAGAAAAGAGATTACCAGGCGATACCCACCAAAGCCACCCTTCTTGAGGTAGTTCCTGGAGCCTGTTTATTTTGCTCAGACTTAGTCACAAGTTGAGAACATTCTGTGGGTTTTACTGGAACTCAGTATCATGGCTCATCCCAACTCAGATTGCTCTGTCTGAGACTGCCAGGGACCTCCCCTGGGACAATGGCTCAGAATCTCAGGCTGCACAAGAGACACAAGAGAAAGCAGGTCTTATGATCCTTCATAAGCCTTGGAAATGGCCTCTCTGTCTATTTCCAAAGGCATGCCGTTAAACTAGGAAATGGAAGAGGTATGTCGACTCATGTTTGGTATTCCCTGGGGATACCTTCTACTTTCTTGAAGCCTGGTAGTTTGTCATTTTGTGTTTCTAGATATGTTTCTGCCACCCAGAAATCAACAAAGTTATGGTATTATTCCTTGTATGTACCTCATAAACTGTTGTGAGAGTTGGGTGTGGTTAGCTCAAATATAGGTTTGTTGTAAAGAGTTTGATGGTTTCTGATGGTTTTCTTAGCTTTAGCTCACTGGAGCACTTAGCAACACCTCATCTTTTTGGAGTTTCTGAGCCTCACCTTGTGTGTGTGCACAAAGACACTTTTGTTGTGTGATTTCTTACATGTAGAGGGAGCACAAGCACTTTCATACCTAGAACCTGGTATGGTCCCATCAGACACTGTGAGGCAGAATTTTTAGTCTTCCTTTAGAATAGGAAAATGGGACACAAAGTCATTAACTAAGTCATATAGGCTCTCTCAGTGGGTAGGCATGAGAATGTCCGTAGGGTGATAGCAGGTGGTCCTCTTTTTCTATTCAGTTTGCTTTGCTTTAATGTGGCAGCCCATCGAATTTTAACATAAAGATCATTGCATCTCTCATAAGATGTTAGTATCCTTCATATTCTTCATACTTATGGTTTACTTATTCAGTTGAATTTTAAGATTCAGTGGAAAGAGAAAGAGACAGAGGCAGAGAGACATAGAGAAAGAGACAAAGGTTGGGGGGGGGGACACTGAGTCTTTATGGGCTGCACTTATAATGTGTATGTTTGTGTTAATGTGTAGAGAAATGGAAAGAAAAAAACAAGAAGCCAAATTTCTGTTTGATCTGGTTTCAGTTTCCACAGCTATCAAATGAAAAATGTATAGCGAGTACTTCTAAAGTCCTTACCAGCTTGTAATACTGAACCTCCATGAGAGGAAAAGTGAGATGTCCTATTCTCTGTCACTCACTTTTATTCTTAAAGACCTTTGTTTCTCCCAAAGTCAAATTGATTGAAGAAAAAAATCTGGTGGGGCACCAGGAAAAGGGCCTAACTTTTGATGTACACACTACCAGGAGGAGACGTGAGTCTAAAAGAAAGCTGTTTTGTTTTATGCAAGTTTCTCGGGATGTTTCTTTGGTGGTAGGGTTGATATAATGTAGCATCACTGGTTTTTAGTTGTTCCAGATTCCCACACAAACATAATGGTATGAATGGTGCTTGGTTGGACCAGAAATAACAATGAGTATATGAGGTTAAATTCCCCATGCCTCGAGGGTAGTGTTTGGGAAGAAGCAGTTTTCAGGATCAGAGCATGAGGGTTTCTAACTTGTAAGAACTTGGTCATCAAGAAGCAAGCAGCAATGGATGAAGTAAGTGGAAGTTTCTTGAAGCACCCACTTTGTTCATGAACTGAGCATGCAGAGTAGTGGTAGTTTGATAAAGGAAAAGAGGAGGTACAAAGAAAGCTTAAAGAACAAAATTTTAGTGACCAAAAGCTATAATTATACTAGGGATATTCCCTGAAAAAACTGATCAGGAAGTATCTGTCACAGATAATTCAGCGAAGTATGGTCTTATGGCTCATATCAAGCCAGATTTGGCCAAAATATGCTTATTTATTACCAGCATAGAAAAATCTATTTTTTTTTATCAACAAGAATCAATTAAGGAAAGGGCTTTAGAGCCTACTATATCTAACTTACCTTACAACAAAAATTATATTAAAAACCTCATAAAATAGTGAATATTTTCACTATTTTTCAGGCCTTTAAATTCTCTGAAGACCAGTAATTAGAGCCACAGCAAAACGATATGTAAGGTCTTATTATGTCAACTATAATATTTATTTGTGGTATGGCCTTGTGTGTGTAGAGGGAAATCTAGTTTTATGAATGTTAGTTTTTTTCTTTTTTGAAAAAAGTCAGCACTCTTCCAACTTCATAAGGGATATTGTGAAAATTAAATAAGATTAACACAAGCCTAACACAAAGAAAGTATTCAATGAATGTTCACTTTTAATATGTTTTATGTAAACATATCTCATTTTAATTCTGCAAGTAGCATATGTGTTAGTCTTTAGTACTCCTAGTTAATGTATGGGCAGATTGAGCCTAAGAGAATTTAAATTATGTTGACCATGGTAACAAAACTAATGCATAACAGAGTTGGGAAAAAAGCTTAGCTTGATCAAACTGCAAAGCCCAATTGTTTTCAATTAAATCATGGTGACTTCGTGCTAAGAAAATTTCAGCTTTTTAGCTACTGAGAAATGGCATAATATAGTTCTTAAGCTTATGAACCAACACCGTCTTTGCAGCATTATGAAAATTAAGTGAGATAATAAAAATAAATATTTTTCACAATGGGCATATATTTGTCACATGTATGAGCACAGAGAAAATATTCAATAAATAGTAACTAAATTGATGGCATTTATTTTGCATATTTGAAACAGCACAGAACATGTCTGCTTCCACCTTAGGACTCTATGGGTGTACAAGGATTCCTCTGTATCCACTTTTAGTTGTTCCTCCCCTTTCTCAATGTTCTCTAGCTGCTTGTCATGTCTTCAGACATGGGTCACTTGGGTATTGCATAACCAGAGGTCCCCAGCCCCTGATCACCTAGCTTCATTTCCCTTTTTCAACCAACAAATGAGATACTACCTTGATTTTCTGTTGACTTTCAAGAGAGAGCTTAAATGCATGGCTAAGAAACTTAACTGGGGTGAGGCCCACAATGTGGAACCATTGGATGAACCCTTAACACTGTAACTGCAAGAACCACTCCTGGTTTTGTCGATTCTTTGTATGGTTCTCTTTGTTTCTACTTGATTGATTTCGGCTCTGAGTTTGATGATTTCCTGCCTTCTACTCCTCCTGGGTGAAATAGCTTCTTTTTGTTCTAGGGCTTTCAGGTGTGTCATTAAGCTGTTAGTGTATGCTCTCTCCATTTTCTTTTTGGAGGCACTCAGGGCTATGAGTTTTCCTCTTAGCACTGCTTTCATTGTGTCCCATAGATTTGGGTATGTTGTGTCTTCATTTTCATTAAGTTCCAAAAAGTCTTTAATTTCTTTCTTTATTTCTTACTTGAAAAAGGTATTATTGAGTAGAATATTGTTCAGTTTCCACGTATATGTGGGTTTTCTGTTGTTTTTGTTGCTATTGAAGACCACTTTTACTCCATAGTGATCTGATAGGAGGCATGGGATTAGTTCTATCTTCTTATATTTGTTGAGGTCTGTCTTGTGACCAATTATATGGTCGATTTTGGAGAAGGTACCATGAGGTGCTGAGAAAAAGGTATATTCTTTTGCATTAGGATAGAATGTTCTATATATATCTGTTAAATCTAATTGCTTCAATTAGTTTCATTGTGTCCCTGTTTATTTTCTGTTTTCCTGATCGGTCCATTGAGGAAAGTGCAGTGTTGAAGTCATCCACAATTATTGTGTTAGGTGCAATGTGTGCTTTGAGCTTTAGTAAAGTTTCTTTTATGAATGAGGGTGCCCTTGCATTTGGAGCATAAATGTTCAGGATTGAGAGTTCTTCTTGTATTTTTCCTTTGACCAGCAAGAAGTGTCCCTCAGAGTCTCTTTTGATGACTTTGGGTTGAAAGTCAATTTTATCTGATATTAAAATGGCTACTCCAGCTTGTTTCCTGAGACCATTTGCTTGTAAAATTGTCTTCCAGCCTTTTACTCTAAGATATTTTTGTATCTTAGAGTGTTTGTCTTTGACCCTTAGGTGTGTTTCCTGTGTGCAGCAAAATGTAGGGTCCTGTTTCCTTATCCAGTCGGTTAGTCTGTCTTTTTATTGGGGCATTGAGCCCATTGATGTTAAGAGATATTAAGGAATAGGGATTATTACTTCCTGTCATTTTTGATGTTATTTTTAAAATTTTATTGGTTAACTTCTTTTGGGTTTGTTGAAAGAAGGTTACTATCTTGCTTTTTCCAGGGTGAAGTTTCCCTTCTTGTATTGGTGTTTTCCTCCTATTATCCTTTGTAGGGCTGGGTTTGTGGATAGATATTGGGTAAACTTGGTTTTGTCATGGAATATCTTAGTTTCTCCATCTATGGTGATTGAGAGTTTGGCTGGGTATAGTCATTTTGGTTGGCATTTGTGTTCTCTTAGAGTCTGCATGAGATCTGCCCAGGATCTTCTAGTTTTCATAGTCTCAGGTGAGAAGTCTGGTGTGATTCTGATAGGTCTTCCTTTATATGCTACTTGGCCTTTTTCTCTTACTGCCTTTAATATTCTTTCTTTGTTTAGTATATTTGGGGTTTTGATTATAATGTGATGGGAGGTATTTCTGTTCTGGTCCAGTCTGTTTGGAGTTCTGTAGGCTTCTTGTATATTCAAGGGCATCTCTCTCTTAAGTTAGGGAAGTTTTCTTCCATAATTTTATTGAAGATATTTGCTGGCCCTTTAAGTTGTAAATCTTCACTCTCATCTATGCTTATAATCCTTAGGTTTGGTCTTCTCATTGTGTCCTGGATTTCCTGGATTTTGCATTTTCTTTAACTGTTGAGTCCATGGTTTCTATGGCATCTTCAGCATCTGAGATTCTTTCTTCTATCTCTTGTATTCTGTTGTTGATATTTGCATCTATATCCCCTGATTTCTTCCCAAGGTTTTCTATCTCCAAAGTTGTCTCCCTTTGAGTTTTCTTAGTTGTTTCTACTTCTGATTTTAGATCCTGGATGGTTTTGCTTACCTCCTTCACTTGCTTGTTTGTGCCTTCCTGTAATTCTTTAGGAGATTTTTGTGTTTCCTCTTTCATGACCTCAGCCTGTTGACCAAAGTTCTCCTGTATTTCTTTAAGTGGTTTTTGCATTTCCTTCTTATTGGCTTTTGTATTCTCCTGAATTTCTTTCAATGATTTTTGTGTTTCCCTTGTAAGGGCTTCTAACTTTTGATCCATTTTCTCCTGAATTTCTTTAAGTATGTCTTTCATGTGTTCCTCTACCAGCATAATGACCAGTGATTTTAAATGCAAATCTTGTTCTTCTGGTGTGATGGGATATCCAGGACATGCTGTTAAAGGAGATTAGATTCAGATGCTGCCATATTGCCTTGATTTGTTAGTGACTTTCCTGCGTTTGCCTTTTGCCATCTAGTTCTCACTGGTGTTAGTTGGTCTTGTCAATGCTGGACTCACCAGCGCAAGCTGCCTCTTCCCAGGTGGCCTCTGGTGCACAGATAACCTCCTGCACTGCCTGGAGACAGGGTGCTGTGGCCCAGGCTGTTCAGATCCCAAAGCAGACACCTGAAGGCTCCTGCTGGGGCCTGCTGGATTCACCAGAGCACACTGACTCCTCCCAGCCAGCCTCCTGGGTGCCCCTCTGGCCTCTTGCAGGACCTGGAGATGTGCTGTTGCAGCCCAGGCTGTTTTGGATCCCGAAGCAGAGATCTGAAGACTCCTGCCAGAGGCCTCAGGACTGGAACCTAAGCTCTGTGCTGCCTGAGCAAGCTGTGTGCTCCCAGTCTGCCTCCAGGTGCACAACAGGCCTCTTGCACTTCCTGGAGACCGAGTGCTGTGGCCCAGGCTGTTCAGATCCTGAAGCAGATACCTGAAGGCTCCCACCAGGGCCTGCTAGACTCACCAGAGCACACTGACTCCTCCCAGCTGGCCTCCCGGGTACCCCTCTGGCCTCTTGCAGGACCTGGAGATGTGGCGTTGCAGCCCAGGCTGTTCTGGATCCCGAAGCAGGATCCACTAAAATCAGGGACTAGACAAGGCTGTCCTCTCTCTCCATATCTTTTCAATATAGTACTTGAAGTTCTAGCTAAAGCAATTAGACAACATAAGGAAGTCAAAGGGATACAAATTTGAAAGGAAGAAGTCAAATTTTCACTATTTGCAGATGACATGATAGTATACCTAAGTGACTCAAAAAAACTCCACCAGAGAACTCCTACAGCTGATAAACAACTTCAGCAAAGTGGCAGGTTATAAAATCAACTCAAGTATATCAGTTGCCTTCCTATACTCAAAGGATAAGCAGGCTGAGAAAGAAGTTAGGGAAATGACACCCTTCACAATAGCCACAAACTATATAAAGTATCTTGGTGTGACTCTAACCAAACAAGTGAAAGATCTATACAACAAGAACTTCAGGTCTCTGAAGAAGGAAATTGAAGAAGACCTCAGAAAATGGAAAAATCGGCAATGCTCATGGATTGGCAGGATTAATATAGTTAAAATGGCCATCTTGCCTAAAGCAATATACAGATTCAACACAATCCCCATCAAAATCCCAACTCAGTTCTTCACAGAGTTAGAAAAAGCAATTCTCAAATTTATCTGAAATAACAAAAATTCCAGGATAGCTAAAACTATTCTCAACAATAAAAGAACTTCTGGGATAATCAGTATCCCAGACCTCAAGCAATACTACAGAGCAATAGTGTTAAAAACTGCATGGTGTTGGCACAGTGACAGGCAAGTGGACCAATGGAATAGAATTGAAGACCCAGAAATGAATCCACACACCTATGGTTACTTGATCTTCCACAAAGTAGTGGAAAACATCCAGTGGAAGAAAGAGCCTATTCAACAAATGGTGATGGTTCAACTGGAGGTCAGTATGCAGAAGAATGCAAATTGATCCATTCTTATATCCTTGTACTAAACTCAACTCCAAGTGGATCAAGGACCTCCACATAAAACCAGACACAATGAAACTAATAGAAAAGAAACTGGGGAAGACCCTTGAGGACATGGGCACAGGAGAAAAGTTCCTGAACAGAACACCAATAGCTTATGCTCTATGATCAAGAATTGACAAATGGGACCTCATAAAATTACAAAGTTTCTGTAAGGCAAAGGACACTGTTAATAGGACAAAATGGCAACCAACAAATTGGGAAAAGATCTTCACCAACCCTACATCCGATAGAGGGCTAATATGCAATATATACAAAGAACTCAAGAAGTTAGACCCCAGGGAACCAAATAACCCTATTAAAAATGGGGTACAGAGGTAAACAAAAAATTTTCACCTGAAGAAATTAGGATGGCTGAGAAGCACCTTAAGAAATGCTCAACATCATTAGTCCTTAGGGAAATGCAAACAAAAACAACCCTGAGATATCACCTCACACCAGTCAGAATGGCTAAGTTTAAAAACTCAGGAGACAGCAGGTGTTGGCAAGGATGTGGAGAAAGAGGAACACTCCTCCACTGCTGGTGAGATGGGACACCACTCTGGAAATCAGTCTGGCAGTTCCTCAGAAAACTGGACATGACACGTTTGGAGGACCTTACTATACCTCTCCTGGGCATATACCCAGAGGATTCCCTGGCATGCAATAAGGACACATGCTCCATTATGTTCATAGCATCCTTATTTATAATAGCCAGAAGCTGGAAAGAACCCAGATGTCCCTCAGTGGAGGAATGGATACAGAAAATGTGATATATTTACACAATGGAATACTACTCAGCAATTAAAAACAATGAATTCATGAATTTTTTAGGTAAATGGTTAGAAATTGAAAATATCATCCTAAGTGAGGTAACCCAATCTCAAAAGAATACAGATGGATTGCAATCATTGATAAGTGGATATTAATTAGCCCAGAAGCTCTGAATACTGAAGACACAATTAGCACATCAAATGTTTTCAATGAAGAAGGAAAAAGAGGGCCCTGATCCTGGAAAGGCTTGATCCAGCATTGTAGAGGAGTACCAGGACAGAGAAAAGAGAGGGGGAATGATTGGAGCATGGTTGGAGAGAAAAGAACTTATGGGACATATGGGGAGGGGGGAAATCATTTGGAATGTAAACAAAGAATATAGAAAATAAAAAAATATAACTACAAAAAAAGAAAAAGAAAAAATAACAAAACAATATGAATTAAAGTGCTGGTACATTTTATCAAAACAAAGCAAAGATAAAATAATTTCTTTTTAGTAGATTTTTAAAAATCTATTCACTTTACATCTGATTGCTGTACCTACTCTCAATCCCCCTCTCCCAGAATCCCTTCCTCCACCCTCTTCTCCTCTGAGAGAATGGAGCCCTGCTCAGGATATCTCCTTCCCCTGGTACATCAAGTCTCTTGCAGGGCTAGGCACATCTTCTTCCACTGAGGCCAGACAAAACAGCCAATTAGGGGAACAGATTCAGATTCCATGGACAGGCAACAGCTTTAGGGATAACCCCCACTCCAGTTGTTTGGGACACTCATGAAGACCACACTGTACATCAACTACACATGTGCATGTGTGCGTGTAGTGGTGGTGGGGTAGGTCCAGCCTGTGAATGCTCTTTGGTTGGTTGTTCAGTCTCTGAGAGTCCCAAGGGTACAGTTGACTCTGCTGGTCTTCCTGTAGAGTTCCTATCCCTTTAGGGGATAAAATTCTTCCTCCCGTTCTTCTGTAAGAGTCTGCAAGTTCCATATAACATTTGGCTGTGGGTCTCTTCATTTGTCTAAGTCAGCCTCTCAATGGAGCCTCCACCCAGGGCTCCTGTCTCCAAGCATTACAGAGTATCATTAGTAGTGTCAGAGATAGGTGCTTGCCCATGAGGTATGTCTCTAATTAGGATAGTTATTGCTTGGCCACTCTCTGAGACACTGATCTAAGGTGGTGGAACTCCATTACTAGATTTTTAAAAATTATGTAAGTAGGTAGGTATATGCCTTTGAGTATAGGAACCTAAAGAAGCAAACCCTATCATGTCCCCATGGAACTGGAATTACAGGTAGTTGTGAATGACCCTGTGTAGCTGGTAGGAACTGAACTTAGGTCCTCTGCAAGAGTTCTGTGTGTTTTAACTCCTGAGGCATTTCAACAAATCTCTTAAGAGTTTCTGAAGATGAAAATATGTATCTAAGATGGGGAAAAAAGTCAATAGGTACAAAAGAGAGAATTAGTAAACATAGATCTGAAAATAATTACATAAACTGTAGTAAAAATTATAAAGCACAGGAAGTGTTAATGAAAGTTTAAGGAATATGGAGGATGGAATATGTTAATTTAATGTGTATATAACAGCTTACACTAAAAGAAATGGTTAGAGCCCTGGCCCAGAGTGCATGAAATCTAAGGAAAGGTACCTGGTTCCTGAAAAATAATAGTAAAGGAAAATAGTGGTACCTGTAAATATCCTGACATTCAAAGCATGTAAAACATATATGGCAAGCACAGCAGTATATAAATGGGAACACACAGACTGGCAACAATTGTTAGTAAAGTAACCAACCAACCAACCAACAAATGAACAAAAACCAACCAACCACCACTACCATCATCAACAACAAAACAGTGTGAAATGGCTAGTATATAAAATACACAGAGGAAATCAAAACCCTCTAATAAAAGAACAGGTAAATTATTTAACCTGGCAATTTATCTATATAGAGAAAAGAATAGTTCATATACATTAAGATTCCCATTCACATATTTCTGTACTGATGTAAGTTGAAAATAACATCATATGCCCTTTAGATGACTCTATGGATAAAAGTGCTTGCCTCTAAACTTGAAGACCTGAGTTCAATTCCTGGTAATCATATGGTGGAGGAAAAGAACCAATGGCTACAAAGTTTCTACTGACTTCAGCATGAACGCCATGTTACATGCCTACCTGCCTCTTTCACACACACACACACACACACACACACACACACACACACACAATAAACACAATGTTTGAAAAAAATAAAAATTATTGCTAAGCATATGGAAACTGACAGCTGTCATTTTTTCTTTTTTTATTGATGTAATGAAATACAAAAGCAACCTATAGAAGAGTCTATTTTAACCTTCAAATCAAAGCATCCTTGTAGAGATTATAGTATCCTTCTCTTCACAGGTAAGCATGAGAGAAACCAAGAATGTAAGGCATTTAGGCTTGTTTTCTTCAAATGGAAGGGATTTGTATACCCGTTTTCCACCCAGAAGGCTTTGAGTGGATGTCGTTAATAGCCTCTTAATCTGTCCTGTCTGTAAGGCTGGGCCACACTCAAATCCTAAAGACTATTATATTTATTCTAGACGCTCCCTGCCTTTAGTTTTAGTTTTGTTTCTCAGTCATTAGAACTCATCTTCAGGGGATATGTCACATGCACTATGTAGTTAGGACTTCTATGATATCTGTGTGGCTGAGACTATACCTAATCCTTCTCTAGAATCTAAAATTGCCAGAAGCATGTTTTCTCCACATGGAATTGAGATAATTGTTTAGAGGTACCATTTTTTCCAAAATTATATTGTATTTAAATACCTATACCAAACTGCTCGGTGTCAGACTCTAGAAGTTTGAATCAGCACTTGCTAACTAAGTCATGCTGAACAGAATTTCTTTCGTGCCTCTCTGGGATCATTCCTCTGCCAGACAAAAGCATTTACAGGGACTTCCTACAGTAGCATAATAGGAAAATCAATGGACCACAAGCTTGAAGCAGCTAATCACATCATGTCCATAGTCAGAAGAAGCCAATGAATAGGTAATCTTAGCTCACTTTCTCTGTCTTATTCAGTCCAAGAACGCTTCACTGGGAATGGTTCCAGCCCCAATGTCCAGAACTTCCTACTTCATTTAACCCAATGAAGGTAATTCCCAAACAGGCATGCCCAAATACCTGTCTCCCAGAGGATTCTAGAATGTGTCATATTGACCATTGTTAACTATCATAATGGTTCTCATTTGCTACTGAAGTTCCCACCTTTTAGATAACTCTAGTTATTACAGCCCGATTGGCCCCATTATCTTACTGTAGTGATACATTTGAAGAGGTGTCCATGATGTATCCCTATGCCCCCTACATAAGGCAATTAGGAAAACTGACTTTCTCTTTATATCAAGGAGTAAGGTATGGATCATAATAGTAAATAGTTAACATATAACTCTCTTTCCATAAATAGCTACAGTAACTCAGCAAAAATCAATTAGCAGAAGTGATGAGTTTCACTTGATATGTTCTTGATTGTCATCTGTAAGCCCAATAGTGTGCATATTCATCAGGCAAACATTTTAATATCTCTAGGGAAGGAGCCTGACAATAGTGGATTCACTGCTGAGCAATCAATGTTGGAAAAAAATAGAGAAAGCAATTCCTGGTCCTGTTTTGAATGTGCCAAAGAACAGTTGTCCGAAATCAATTATACCTGGAATTTTTAGTCATCTAAATTAATTGATCAATAAGTTAACAAACACCAAAACCCTGTTTGGTGCTATTTATATCACTTAAAAGTTTGATTGCAGTGTTTATTTGCAGTGCTCCATTCTTTTACCCAACAGTATCCTAAGATGACCAATTTGTAACAAGGGATAGAAAAAGTAGGTAAGGTGAATTACAGAATATACATATATATATTTTGCTTTGAGAATGGTTTCCCATAACATTTTGAACTGCCTAAACATATTTGTCTGTACTGGCTATACTTATGTCAACCTGACACACAAAGTAGAGTTATCTGAAAGGAGGGAACCTCAGTTGAGAAAATGCTTTCATAAGATCCAGCTGTAAGGCATTTTCTTAATTAGTGACTGATAGGGGAGGACCCAGCCAATTGTGGGTGGTGCCATTCCTAGGCTGATGTTCCTGAGTTCTCTATGAAAGCAGGCTGAGAAAGCCATGGGAAGAAAATCAATAAACAGCACCCCCCCCCCACACACAGAGTCTCTAAGTTAGCTCCTGCCCCAGCTCCTGTCCTGCTTAAGTTCCTGTCCTGTTTGAGCTCCAGCTCTGATTTCCTTAGTGATGAATGGCAATGTGGAATGTAAGCTAAATAATCCCTTTCTGCCTTAATTTACCTTTTGGTCATGCTGCTTCATCACAGCAATAGTAACCTTAACTAAGACACCCAAACCTCCATTCCTTGAGAAGTGATAAAAATCTAGTTCAGCACGGATGACATAGGGCCAAGCCCAGTGCCCAGCACAAGTCAGATATGGTAAATACCTATTGAACCAATGTTGATAAAAAAAAATGCAGAGCTGGTAGACACCTTGAAAAACCAACCATCCAGAAGATCCACACAGGTGCTAACTTTATGGGACTCACACATCCTGGCTTAGAGAATGTAAAATGATGAGGAGGAAAACGAATATGAGCATTCACTCACATATAAGCTTGCTCAAGAGGAATGGGATTAACATTTGTATATCAAGGATCATTTACTCTGGCATGGTATTTAAATACAAGGTTTGTGCCTTGCTTAGTTCTCCCATCAATGCTTCAGGTTACAATAGAACCTTGCTCAGAGAAGGTGCTCAGTTTACTTATTAGCAACACATAGATAAAAAGATAGATCTAAGGTCTGCATTCTCTCCCCCTTTCGTGCGACTTGCCATAAACTGAGCATCAGTTGAGTGCCTCTCATGAGTAGAAAGCAATTGGTAAATCACTGGGAATAGCCTTGGCAGATGGTGCTCCATTGATGGTGAACGCCTGCTTTCCCACTTCAGTGTGTGGACACTTTATAAGCCTCAGTTGATATTTCCCACAAAGTTTATATCTCAAAGCGAATGGTAGATATTACCTGCCATTCTAGTTTCTATTACTGTGACAAAATACTCTGTTACAAAGTAACTTAAAAGATTTATTTTGGCTCACAGTTCCAGGATTCAGTCCATCCTTGACAGGGAGTCAATGCAGTGGAGGACCTGGAAACAACTAGTGACATCACTTCTACATTCTAGAGGAAAGAGAAATGAATGCTTACATGCATGCTTGCTGGTTGTAGATGTTAAGCCCTGGTTCTTCCCCCAGCTCCATGCTCACAGAAATAAGACACCTGAAGGAAAGTACATTTACAAAAACTTGGGCCATATATCTAGGCTCTTCTCTAACTAGCTATAACTTAAAATACCCCCACTTATTCTAGCCAATATTCTGCCATATGGCTGGTTACCTGTGCCTAGGTATCATGCATCTGTCTTGTCACATCTTTTCAGCAACTCTCTCACCTTTTCCCTCCCAGAATTCTTTCTCCTCCTAGATGCCCCACCTTTATTTCATGCCTAAGACATAGGCCATAGGCTTTTTAGTTGAAAGGTGACTTATCCATACATGACACCAGATATTCCCTCTATAGGTAGTAGTGTTCATGTGACTTTGTCCTTCCTTTTATAGCCCAGAACCACAAACTCAAGGAATGGTGACATCTAAAGTAGGAAGTATCTTCTAGTATTATGTCTTAGGATTTCCATTGATGTGAAAAGACACCATGGCCAAGGCAACTCTTACAAAGGAGAATATTTAATTGAGGCTGGGATACTGTTTCAGAGTTTTAGTCCATTATCATCATGGCAGGAAGCAAGGCAGCCAGCAGGCAGACATGGTGTTGGAGAAGCATAGAGTTCTACATCTTGATACAAAGACAACAGAAAGGGGGCTGAGTTCCATTCTGGGTGGAGCTTGAGCATAGGAGACCTTAAAGCCCACCACCACAACAGTGACACACTTCTCTTCTTACCTCCTAAAGGACACTCCCCATGGGCCAAGCACTCAACACACACGTCTTTGGGCACCATATGTGTCAAACCACCATATGTTATTTCAAGTGATCAAGACAGTTCCCAAAAGACATGCTCATATGCCAATTTGATCTAGACAATTCCTCATTGTAACTCTCTTGCCAAGTGATTCTAGGTCATGCGAATTTGAAAATCAAAGATCACCATCACATTTTGATAGATATAAATAGTCTTCTGTCTTGAAACCAATGAAGAAAGATTTTGAATGATAATATGACTAGACAAAATGAACACAGGATAATGGATCTAATTATAATGTAAACTATTTAATTAATAACAGTTTAAAAGTAGTTAACTATGTTGTCAGGGTATAGTAACCTAGAAAAGACACTCTTTTGTAACCATATTCTTGAGAATCTATTCTGGAACTTGGTAATGGGTAATGAAGAAATAAATACAGATTCTATGGAGAAAAGTATTACAGGTATTGCCACAGGCAGTGAACCCTGATGGGTGGGAATGCTGACTTCTAAGTTCTCCTATTCTCAGTCTGTTAAATGGGGACAATTGGTGAGGCTTTCTTCATTAGGGTTAGAGTGGAATAAAAAATTTTCTAGAACACAGCCAATGCCTGAAAATTGTCAGCCATGATTGTTTTGAGTCAGGTCTCTGAGAAAAAGAACACACTAATAATGGTGAGTTAAATACTACAAGTCACTAAGAAAAATAAAATGAACCCAGGAGATAGATCTGGAGCAGAAGAGGAGCTGTTTGCTTTGGAGTTTGAGGTTTTAAATTTAGGACATGTTTATACTGACTGCATGCTTAGCTCCCTGCCAGGTCCAGAAATGCAGAGAAGGAAGTTGAGGCATTCAACTTTTAGCCCTGCAGCTTTCAGAGGCAATTAAGTGCTGGCAGCCTTGGAATTAGTGTCAGCTCACTCTGTCGCTCAGCGATCACATTACATCCCTTAATGACATTTGTATTCTGTCTCCAAAACAGCTAATTTTTAATTGGGTGAAGGTGGTAGTGATTGCTGAAACACATCAGTTCAGTTCTCCCGAGGTTTGAAGATACATTTTAAAAAGGTATTTGTCATAATATCTGGCACACATTAAGACATGTGCAGAAGAAATACTAAAAATAATGCACGAGGAAGTAACTTATAATAGTAATGGGTCAACATTGGAAGTGCTGCCAATGGTCAGTTCACTCATAGGTCCACACGAGGTATCATCTTGAACAGTCAGGAGTTCCCATCTCTACCCCAGAAGCCATCTCCAAGTGTTATCTGCTTGCAAAGGAAAGAAATAGATTTCTCTCCATTGGAATCTCTAAGTATACAAAATTGACTTGAATTCTGGTACTTTGGGATTTTTTTTTTTTTTAAATTTGGCTCTTGGGCATTTATTTTAATCTTACTGCTCCTTTCTTTATGTATTATTGTTTTTGACTTTGTGTTTATACAGGCTTTATGTGTGTGTGTGTGTGTGTGTGTGTGTGTATTGAATGTATATGTGTTTCTTTGACTTTTTTCATTGTTTTAATTTTTTCTGTATGTTTTGTTTTATTCTGGTTTTCTTTTATACTTTTTTCTATCTTTCTTCCCTAAAAAAGTAAAAAAAAAAAGATGAAATGGAGTTGGATTGGTGAAGAAGTAGGAGGGAATCTAGGAAGAGATGAAGGAGAGAAAAATGATCCAATGTACTATATGATTAAAATTTTATTTCAGTTAATAAAAGGAGGGTTTCATGCATGGCAAGCAAGCACTCTACCAACAGACATCCAATCTTTCCTTCTTCTGCCCTCTCTGGATGTAGGCCTCTAAGGATCCATATGGTAGACCCCTTTTACTGAATAACTTCAGGCCCTCTTACCCTAACTTCCACTGCACATTAGTGAAAAATACAAAGTTTACATTTTAGACACTAAGGTCTCAAAAGACCTTTGATACAACGGATAATCTAGCCTAATACAGTTAATGACTGTTAAACTCTGTTTGCTCATTGGTAAAATAGAATTTCTTTGTCAATGAACCTCTCAATGTGGCAGAATAATTGGTGGTTTTTGTTGTTGTTGTTGTTGTTTTTAAGAGAGTCAATATTTTTCCTCAGTACTGGCCATGTGGTTTGTGTAGCACATCTCAGAAGGAGGCTAGCGTTCTGGATGCTGGCAGACCAATTTAAAGCATTTTTTCTCTGGGCTGTGGGTAGCTCAGTACTGTACATGGAGGCTGTGAGATATGGAGAGAATCCTGTAGGAGTTTCTAGGAAACTTCTTTTATCATGAAAAGATGACCTGAAGTGCAACACCCATTTCTTTCTGCAGAGTTTGCATATTAATATCTAAGAATGTGATACTTCCATCTGCCTTACTTTGTTTCCCCATTAAGAGAAATACTGAAGGCAATAGCCGACAGTCTGAAGATGGCAGAATGCCAAAGGCATGGTGCCAGTACTTGGAAGTATCCAGTCTGCTGAAGCATCTTTGGTGAGATGAGAAGATTGTCTTTTATTTATAAATATTCTTAGTTGGTACGTTCATTATTTAATAGGAAAATCATCCTAACAAGCATTTTCATTGTGACTAAAGTAGTTTAACTGCAAAGCAGGAGTCAGGGCTCAAAAGGATTGTCCACATAATGATCATAAGGAGCACTATCAAAATGTGGTTCTGTTCGCAGACCAGTACTTCAGATCTCATTGTCCCAGTCAACAGAAAAGTAAGTCACTTCAAGGGTGGAACTACATGTGTTACAAAGGTTGAACCAAGGCCTGTGAAGGACAGCCAAAGAGCATAATCTCCTTTATAGAAATTGAGTCTGTAGAAGCAATGTGTTGGTAGATGGTTGCTAGAATGTGCTTTCTAGATGATGAGATATTGGCCAAGGAAGTGAAGCTTGGAATAAAAGGTGTCCTACACAAATAAGGGTATTACTTGCTGGATAATATTTAACCAGCACTCCCTCCTTATCACAGGCAATTCAAGGCAATAGAACAGAATAGTACAACCCTTGGCAAGAAGTGTGTGGGAAAGCATGGGATCCTCACATAATTTCTACTGATTGGTAATAGGGATAGACATAGAGCCTCTCAACATCCTGCATTCTGCTTGTTCAGTGAAGGATGATAACAGTGAAGGATGCCACTCTGTGGAAGATAACACCATATAAAGCCATCCTTCCTGTCTTCATTCTGGGAGAATTTAGACAGAAGAATCAAGCAGAATATGTGTGATGAGATTCTAGATGAACTAAAAAGGCTATTTTCTTGTCTTCCAATGACCCAAAGGGTAGAGCTCCGAGTAAACAACATCAAGAGGAAAGAAGGGGAGTAGATGGAGAAAGAACAGACTTTCTGTGCTACTTTCCTATTTATCAGTGCCTTTTATGTGTAATCCCCTTTTACAACTTAATGCTTCAACAGAGCATTAAGCTATCCCCCACCCCCACCCCCATAGCAACAACCTAGAGGACTTGGAGACTGATACTGAAGTCAAAGGCATTTCTCTGAGATGTCAGCCAGATCCCTCAGTTCAAACCACATGTGCTTGCTTAGCCAGGCTGCTTTTCAATGTCTCCTCTCTAGGTTGAAAATATTGGGTGGCCCAAACTTCAGATTCAAACACAGTCACTACAGTCACCCCACCATCTGGGGAGCTGGCTCAGACATGAAGAGGTGCATCCTTGGAGAGTCAAGTGACATGAGGTGTGAACACTGTGAGACAAGATGGATTCCAGGGTGCTGGCTTAACACCAGCTGGGTCTAACTTCTGTGAATGTCCTCATACTTGAAACACAAGGAGTGGTTTGGAAGATCATGTCTCTGACTTTTATTCTTCAAAAAAACAACAAACAACAAAGGGAATATGTAACAAAATTCTTGGTCATCAGGGCTGCTATATAAATATGTGTGTGTGTGTGTGTGTGTGTGCGCACGCGCATGTGAACATACACATAAATATATTATATATACATATATACTATTATGTAATTTCTCTAATATATTAGTAAATTAGCAAATACATGTTCTGGCAAATATAATTTTAATATATGTTTAATGGATGTGCTTTCTTATAGATAGGAAGACTTCTGTCTCTTAAAATGACCAGGAAAAGCAGGCCTTTGAATGTTTTCATCAATTGCATTAGCTCTAGAATCAAGTCCTACAATGTCTGAATCCATGTGTACTTCTCTTTTCTCTCGTCCCTTCTGCCTGGATACTTTTAAGGGACAATGATCCTGCTGGGTTCCTTACTCATGCCTCATGCTAGAATTCCAGATGGACTTGTGACATTTTCTCTCAGATAATTTCAATTTCCTGCTGCTTCTGTGGCCCCAGATTTGCTGTTGGAACCATCTAGCCATAAGGTAGATTAACGTATGGCCTTTCTACCCCCTCTGAAATGCTACTTTTCCTAAACTCTGGGCAGAGTCCATTTATCTCACAAACTATATCTGCTGTGAAGATACATACGCTCCCTGTTTGTTCTATAAAACAATCACATTGGTCATGGATTGATAGTTCCCATGCTGTGGATAAGAAAACAATTCATAGAGATTAGATCAGAGGTCCAGAATGAAGACTGCTGTGGATATTGGCAGATTGGACTGACCAAGCTCCCTGTCTCCACATTATCATGATTCCCGGGCCAGCACCTTCCCACTTTTTCTAAATACACTGCTACCATGATGATAATCTACCTTCTAGGAATTATTAGGTAAAGATGCTCTTAAAGAACCCATTGGTTCTGTGCCTCTGTTTCCCCATCTATTAAAAGGAAAACAACAAAACTGAATTACCTATGTTTGGTTAGAGGGGGGAGTTTCAATTCTCTGAAATGAGATGAATGCAAATTACCTTGTTATTTCACTAATTAATAACATCTGCTTGGAAATGCAGCTATTAGCACACAATAAATGATATGGCTTATAATTATGGATGGCAGTAATTGTTTCACTTTGCCTTACCTTCACCCCAGTTTATCTCTCTGAACTATAGCTATCCTTGTAGGGGTTAGGAAAATCTCTTAGAAGCTCGACAATGGGTTCTTTTCCCATGGGTTTGGAAATTGATGAATCAGCGTACTTTGCTCAAGTTTCAAATGAATGTGTTCCTGACACACCAAAGCAAATGGGCTCTTAGAAACGTCAGCTGAGCACAGACCCATGCTGCCTTCCTGGAGCATGACCTGTTCCACTCCCCACCTGACCCCTTGTGCCCAGTGTCACCTGGAACCTGAAATCTGGAAGCCGAAAGTCCTTGACTGGAGTCAGTGGAGAGAAAATCGTCACCTGCTCTGGCACAAACATACCTAGTGACTTCGTCACTGTTTGTCAAGTGGATCAGCTAATAGTTGTTCAGCGGACCATCAAAGCTCCAAGGTGACGCTGCCCTTAAATTCCATCACTCCACTCTCTGGGCACAGGCCTTGGACTTTAGCTCTCAAGTGCTCTGAAAGCATTTTGAGCCTGCTGACTGGCTGTGGGGTGGACCTTGGTTAAAGTGTAGGAGAAAAACACTAAGTTTCTGCTTCATCAGCCCTGGCGCCATCAAGTCCCCCAACCCCCTGTGCACAGCACTTTGGTGCTTCCTGACTTCCCTCTGCTGAGACACTGACCAGGGCTGACTACCAGTAGGACTTTCTTTTTCACCTAATGCCCTACCTTCTTATGCCATCTCTATGGACCTTGAAGCCCATGCTACCTCCGGGTCTTGTCCATTATTCCTCATGTTCCTGACACTAGCCCATGTATTTGATTGTTATTCTAAAGGAGCACAAGTCCCCAGAAGGCATGGCCCATATCTGTTTCACCCAGTGCTCTGTCTCTGATCCCTGAGAAAGTGTTTGAATAAGTGAACAGATGGTTGGGGGAATGACTAACCCTTCTTACAAATGTGTGGACTGAGGAACAGAGAACAATGACAGCCTAGTCACGTTGAACAGTATTTAGGGGCAGAGATAGTGTGATAACTAAGAATCTGGAATAGTTTTACAATATTTTTTTATTTGATGCTTTTCTCCAATTTTGCAACTAATGCAACTCTAGACTCACCTTCTTATTTGACGACATGATGCCTATAGCTATGAGATTTAGGAAGGATAATTCTTTATTATTCAGGTTCTTATTGAGTTTACATGTTTTAGAGATTCTTCTAAAAATGCCTGAATGTGACACTATTATATTTTAAAACATGAGCAAGCTTTATCATTTATTGTATAAGCATGTTTGTGCATGCATGTGTGTGTGTGTGTGTGTGTGTGTGTGTGTGTATGAAAAGCCCTAGAGAACCTCTACAATCTTGCAGTATATTTTATATGTACTTAATAATTAAATTACCATGCTCAATTTCATAATCTTTCTTTCCGTGTCAAACTTAAACAGTTTGCTATTTTTTATTATTAATTCATGTATTTATTTTTATTTATTTTTTCATGACATGGTCTCACTATGTGGTCCTGGCTCCCCTGCAACTTACTTTGGTAGATCAGGCTGGCCTGGGACTTCCAGAGATCAATCTGCCTCTATCTCCTGAGTGCTGGGATCAAAGGTGTGTACCACTACTCCCAGCTTTTAAACAACTTTCTGATGTCATTAAAACTAACAAGCTTGGGAACTGTGAATATTTCAACACAAGCCTGTTTCATGATTTTCCTCATTCACTTTCTGTTGAGGTGAGAAGCCTACTTCCATTGTTTATTTACTTGATTTTGTAGGTTCATGACCTTCTATTTTATAGGATTGCTAATACTAGGTTAACATTCCCCGGCTTTTCCAAAACAACAAAGAAAATATATTATTTATGTTTTGCTAAAAATGTCAAAAAATAATCTTGAGAATCCCAGGATATAGCTCAAAACTTCTCTCTGCACCAGTCACCTCTGAAGATTTCTCTCATTTGCATTTCTAGTCTTTGAAGCTGACTAGAAGGTGGGAGTCTGTTTGAGGGATGGACAGGAAACATTAGCCAATTTGAGAGCAAATAGAGGTTTGGGGAGTGTGTTTACATTCTGTCCCACGTGTGGGATCCTGGCCTTTGTAGGCAGGCGGATAAAAAGGCAGGCCTGGCTTCCATGGCGCCTGAGGACCTCTGTGCTTTAACAACACAGGCACAAGTTGTTCTGGGAACTGGTCAACATGACTCAGCCACAGAAACATAGCAGTTTGCAGGGACAGGATCTGCTCTTCCTCCCAAGTTCCATGGAGAAAGAAAGGCCAGCAAAGATCTCCAGTCTGAGAAAGAACTCTGTGTTCAGAGTGGCTGGACCCAGCAGGCTATTCCAGCCATAATTCTGGCTGGGGAGATGCCCTAGCCACATGCCTACCATACTTGCACAGTTCAGATGGATGCTCTCCCTCTCCCTGAAGCCCCACATAATTGCCACCATTGATTGGGTACCTCCTGTGTGCCAGTTTCTAAGCCGTGCACTTTCAGTCCTCAAAATAACACCTCAAGGCCAGTATTGTTGACTGTGTTTTCTAAATAAGGACACTGAAGTTCAGAAAGATGAAGAGAACCGAATCACACAGAGCTAGGAATTAAAACTGGCATGTGTAACTTCAAAGTACATGCCTTGTACAACACTGTGTCCTGAAGAATACAGTCTGTTTGCCCAATATCCGTAATTCTTGCAATAGTAGTCCTGAACTATATTATATTAGAATGATCCATTCATCTACTTTACTTACTTTGCGTCAGGCTCTACAGTAACATCTATTGTAGAAACGTAAGTAGCTATATTCACCATTGCTAAGGGATGATGAAGGAATGGAATCTGGATCATTACTTTCACCACAGGGACTAGGTGATCACACAGAAACACAGTAAATACTTGTAGACCAGGAGTCAAGACTGAGTGACACATTTTAAAGGACTTGAAACCAAGTCTGAAGACATTAAGGCTATTTGTGGGTTAGTTTGCATTTGCTGTGAAATAGTCAGAGCTTGTGGTTAGTCTATCTGCAGCTATCTCCTTTCTTGTAAGGGAAGATAGTACCAGATCGTATGGATCCACTACAGGTGTTAGAGCAATCAGGAAGACTAAACATCCATTGACTATATGATGTATAATATATGCTGTTCAGTTTTGTCAGTGAATCCTTATTGTTTACTACATATTCCATGCTGTACTAAGGGCTTTAGAAGTGCTCTACACATTAATGCAGACATGTATACTGTAGATGAGAAGAGTGAGGATTGTACAGTTTAGAGAGCAGGCTAGAGGAGATACATATGGCAAGGACTGAAGAAATATTCACATTCTTACTGCAGGATGCTGTGCCCCATACAAATTTCAATCTGCCCACTAGAAACATTTCTCTGGGGACATAATGTAAGCCCACTTCTGGCAGATAATGTAGAAGTAGTTGCAGGATTTTTAATCAAGTAAAAACAGATCTGCATTGCATTGTAGCAGTCCTACCATGGGATAGAATCTCATTGCAATGGCACTAACTGGCATATCCATACCACCTACACCCCCATTTACACTGCAGACTGATGCACAGTAACTGAAAAATAACAACAAAAGGAGTCACACTGATGAGTGCCTGGTTAAAGAAAATGTGGTAAGTATAACTGTCAATTGTTGCTCAGCCTGAAATCTTGTAATTTGTGGCAGCACAGAAGTGGTGGTAGGGTATTAGGTGAAATACATAGAACAACAAAAAGAAAATGCCATGTGATATTAATCACACATGAAATTTAAAGTAGTCAAATTCTTAGGAAGCAAGCCAGTTGTTGCCAGTAGTGGCCAGTCAGGAGATGTTGGTTGAGATATCAACTTCCAATAGCATAAGAGGAATTACTTCAGTGGCGCTATTGCAAAGCATGCCTACTCTTGGTAATAATAATGCACTCAATACTTGAATAAGAATGCTAACAGAATAGACTTTAAGAACCCTCTCCAATGAGCACTGGTGGCACATGTCTTTAATCCTAGCACTTGGGAGGCAGAAGCAGTCAGTTCTCTGAGTTTGAGACCAGCCTGGTCTACAGAGAGAGTTTGAGACAGGAGAAACCTGCCTCAAATACCAAACAAACAAAACAAAACCCAAATAACAAAAACCAAAGTTCTCACTAAAATATAACTTTTCAAGGCCGTACAGGTATCAACTAGATCAATTTAACAATGCATATATATATATATATATATATATATATATATATATATATATATATATATATATATGTTTTGGTTTTTTTGGATTTGGTTTTTTTCAAGACAGGGTTTCTCTGTATAGCCCTGGCTGTCCTGGAACTCACTCTGTAGACCAGGCTGGACCTGAACTCAGAAATCTGCCTGCCTCTGCTTCCCAAGTGCTGGGATTAAAGGCATGTGCCACCACCACCCGGCTAACAATGCATATTTTGAAATACCATACCACACATGGGAGTTATATGTCAGGACTTTGACAATTCATAGGCCAAAATATTTTTATTTCCCTTCAAAAGAAATAGCAAGAGGGTGTTGAGTCACTGGTTGGAAGCTAACCAGGCTATACTACTTAAGAAATCCCAAAGCTCCATGTCTCACTTTTGGGTTATTAATTCTCAATGTGGTTATTCTGGGTTCAAGGAAATTTTGGTACTGATCTGTCCATGAAGATATATGGTAATGGAGGGGGGTTAAATGCTTGTGTGCCTCCAAAAGTGTTTCCACCACTTGCCCTGAGCAACAAGAGTCCCTGTTGGGATCCTGAGATTTTGTGGAGATGCAATCTCTCCTGTCTCCCATGCTAACCTCTCTCAAGCCACAACCCAAATTTTGTATTCTTCTTTTGACCATGGCCTCTGTTCCTGTGTTGTCTCCTCCAGCTCTGTCCCCAGAGTAGTACCTGAATGGCTTCTGTTGAACACTGCTAAATGACTCCATCTTCTCTGTGACATTTATAAAATAAAAAGATGCACTGTGTACTAATGAGCTCTAGCTCCCAATCCTTGCCTCACTCCCAAACATCTCCATTGGGCTCTGTTCATGCACACTATTGAAGCTTCTTTCTGCATTTTCCATCCTCTCTGACTACTTTCAGATTTCTCTGTGCTCCCTGTTATCTGCTTCTCTGTCCCACTTACCCCTTTCATAATTATTCAAGGATTTGAAATAATCATGTTATAAAAGAGCAAACGTTTATTTTGGCTCCTGGTTTCACTGGTTTCAGTCCATGGTCACCTGACCATATTGCTTTTAATAGTAAGGTAGGTTGGTGACATGTTCCAATGATCAAGGTCTATACGCCACCTCCTAAAAATATTACCACCTCTCAATACCACCACCCTGGAATAAAGCCTTTAAATCAAGTACAATTGGAGCATTTACTCAACATTTAGGTGTTGCTTTGCCAGGTATTCTGCTAATCCTTCCAAGCATTATGATGTTGTCTTGACATTCTAGTTCACTTTGCTTTCTCCCCCACATTCTGTGGTATTTGGTGTCAAAGGTAATTTGGACATATATTCCATCTCTGTGTCATTGTTTGAATAGGTGGCTTTTCTTTTTTGCTGGATCATAAGCCCTACCTGGACAAGCATAGTGCTTTTTACATGCTTACTGCCTGAAATATAAATAGCTAGTATATATTAAATGCTCACTACATACTGGTAAAGTTTAATTGAATGAAGAGTCTCAGATAAGAGTTATAACTGGAAATAATTGTGCAATACTAAGGAAATAACTCAGAGTCCCCAGCAATCATTACTGATCACAATTCTTGAGTGATAGACATCGTGTTGAGTTGCAAAAGATAAATCTGACAGGATTAGAACACCACAGCAAAACAGTTAACCAAAGAGTTGCAAATGAAAACATTTTTATTCTTTCCCTAAGACTTTCTAAGAAATGAGATTTTTGTTATCTATTTATTGTGCTGCTGTGGGAAACCAGGACTTTGTACTCTGCCACTGTAGTTTTCTCTGAAACTACCATATTCTTGGTTTTTTTGTTTGTTTGTTTTTGTTTTTGTTTTTTTAAGCATGTGTCCTACAGAAGGCAAAGTACAGGGAGAAGATGTAGCAAAGCACGAGAAAGTGAAGGTATAGTTTATGATATATCCGATTAACTCTTTGAAAGTAATAGAAAACTATGTTTAATATTCATATCAATTGGCTTTCATGGACCTTGTTATTGCTAAATTGATTTTAGAAAGACATTTTGGCAATTTATATTAGAAAACAAAAGAGAACAGCCATATAGCTATACTTGCCAGTACTGATCTTCTTTTATTTGAAAAAGAGGAAGCTGGGTGTGGTGGTTCTTTACTCTAATCCCAGAATTTTGGAGGTGAATGCTAAAGGGTCAGTAGTTCAAGAATAATCTTAGTTGTACAGTAAATTCCTCAAGCCGATTCTGGGCTATATGGACCCTACCTTTAGAACGTACTCAGGAGGTGCATTTTTATATTTTTCCTATACAGTTGCTTTTCTGCATGTCTGTTCAAAGCATATACTAGGCATAAGTACTGTGCTTCATCTATATTCATTAGAGGCTTGGAACTGAAGGAGTTCTCAAAATGCACCAGAGTTTTACCATAATACACATGGGCATTTTTTTTCCTAAGACATAAAATAGAATGAGTCTTGCAAATAAATATGTACTTTTCAGTTCATATATGAAAATATATGTGTTCGATAGATATGAACACATCTGATAGCTGTATTTATACTGGAAGCTTTTTAGCTATATACGACACAGGTGAGCATACTAAAGCTATCATCTCTCAACTCAAAGACTTCACAATTTCTTAAGAAGAAATATCAGCTAGGCTCCTTGTGGTAGTTGTAGTGACAAGATAACTATGACACACTGTAGAGACTGGAGAATATGCTTCTAAGATCCAGAACACAAGAAAGGACAAGGACACAATTGTGATTGGTTGAATGTTTTTGCAATTCTAGCTGAAGAGGTTTGGGATATTGGGGCTTTGAGGGAAGTGATTAGTTGCTATATAGCCTGAGCAAATTGGTCTCATAGAAGAGATCATTACTTTTGAACGTAGTTCCAGAGAAATCTCCCACCTTTCTCATTTTGTAATAACACACACACACACACACACACACACACACACACACACACAAAGATGACCAGAAGCATAGAGACAAAGTCAAGAGACACCAAATCTACAGGCACAATGATCTTGAATTTCACAGGCTCCATAACTATAAGAAATTAAATTGTTTATAAGCCACCCAATCTATGGTATTTTGTTCTAGCACTGCAAATCACATAATAAGGCGGCATTAAAATCAACATGGGAAGTGAATAAAGGGGGCAGAAGCAGTGGAGTTGAATTTAGTATTGCAAAGTAGGATTGGGGATTTTATGTTGTCTTGTTTGATGCCCCTACAGGCAAAGCACACAGAATTTAGTTTTGCCCCCATTCTAAGTTCTTCTCTACTGAAGTACAAGTTGAAAGGGGTACAAAAGCCGGCACACTCATTTGCATGTTGTTACAGTTATAGGAAAACAAAATAGTAGGTTAAATATTAACAAAAAAATCAATCTTTATGTGGGATTACAGTATGTTACCCTGGCTGTTTCCTATGTCTAGTTTCAAGGACCTCTTCTACCTCCATGTCCAGCATGCTGGAACCCTTAAGCCTGGGTTTCAAAAATAGTATTTAAAAAAAATATTTGTCTGACATGTTGATATGAAATCCAGAGGTAGATGAAAATCCTTGCTTGGGACTTTGGACTTTGCATTTTAGAAGCATTGTAGTAAAACTGGGGTAGGTATGAGGGCCTTTATGGATATATTTGTGCTCTTAGGGGAAAAAGGAGTAGAAGGAGGAGAAGGAATTTAGAACTTACACTGAAAGTTTAATATACACTTAGAAAGAGAAGTAAAAAAACGGTTCCATTTCTCGGTGAATCTTGACCATTTTCCTAGTCCTCAATTTTGTTTAGATGGCCTTGAAGCTACTCTTTTGTTCAGGCTATATATATACTTAGAAAATTAATTAATTGCAACTGTGATCATTGCTAAAAGCTAGAAATGTAGACTGACCTGAACTGTCTACTACAATCAACAAGATCAAAGAAGATGCCCCAGTAGTGACCATGACATGTAAGCCTGAAAGATAAATAGTTGAGTTCTCTAGAGCTTACTGTCTCAACCATGTGCTATTGACATTTGAGGCTAGGTAATTTTTTACTGGGAGAGGATTTGTATATTTTAGGATGTTTGACAACAACCCTGACCATGACCTCTTGAAAAGAAATATTACTTCCACCCAATTGTAACAGACAAAAATATCTCCGGGCATTTGTAAAAGCCCCTTTGGAAAAACACAGACAAAGAGAGACACACGTGAAATATTCTCAGAACCAGGACTCACATATGCAACTCCAAGGAAGGAAATACGACATAACCTAGTGAGACAGTAACTATAGTGTGTATATGTGTGTGTGTGTGTGTGTGTGTGTGTGTGTGTTTTGAAAAGAAAGAGAGACAGAGGCAGATGGAGACAGAGACACAGAGATACAGAGATAAAAGAATATATAAACCAAGAATAACATCATGCATCCAGGGATTTTGGAGTAGTAAAATTTGAACATACCAATGACTATGGTGGACTGTGATGGAGAACAATGCCTACAATGGACCTGCTGAGCCTTTTCTATATATATTCCATTTGCCCCATAGATGTCACCTATTTTTAAATCTTGTGTATACTTTGCATATTGGGATTCATGACCCCTACAGAAGTAGAATTTATCAGCTTTTGATATTATTATCTCTGGTGTTTAACTTTAATGCTCCCCACAAATGCTTTAAAGGAAAACAAAATAAGTCATATTCAATTTGTTGACTTCAACTTCATCATTATTTTCTGTAGTCCAGGTCCTCCACAGAGGGTACAACACATATTAAATCTGGTAGAGTGCCTGGTGATGATCCATTCTGGGATAAATGCATCAGCACAATGACTCTCCTTGGTCATTGGACCATTTGGTCCAATATCTTACCCTGTTATAAGGACCATTTCTTCCTGTGAATTTTCTGATCACCTTTCCTAGACAAAGATGAACATTTTGGAGAGTACTGTTGTCATCTGCTTTCTTGAGTCTTCTTATCTTGAAACTACTGTATTCATATCAAAAGTACAAAAAAGTAGTTCAAAGAGTGGTTCTGCCTCATGTGTGCACTGGACCTCACACTCAAAGTGCTATGGAGATAAACATTTTAAAGCCCTTTTGTTACTGTGGTTTATAATTTTCTATCATTGTCTTACATGCCCTATTTAGTCTCCATTTTTTCTTAGTATTTTCTGGATCTTTCTGCAAAATATTACCTCATAGTCTCTTTCAAGGAAAAATTTCCTTTTCTCCTTCTTTGTTCTTTTAATGCAGTTCCTTATTGCAAATTGGAAGTGGCATTGTTCATACTCTCTTCTTGTGTCACCCAAGCCATGACCATTGCCACAGCATTGGGATAGGTAAGGTTCTTCAGCGGGATATTGTGTTTCTGACGTGGATCAGATTATAGAATCAGATTAGAAAGTGAGGAACAGAAAATGGCAAAAATCAAAGCAAAACTGGTGAGCTATATACTGTCCACACTTGATGTGGTGTGTTTTCTCTTATTTACCTGCCATCGACTATAACAAGTCCATATAGACTGTCCTAACATATGGGAATAAGAAAGAACAATCCTTCAGCTTCCTCAAAGTATGTAGAAAATCTGAAATATATGGGTAATTTTTCCTGATACAATGAGGTATAAAGAAAAATCCTCACTTTTATGCGTCACACCATTCAGGGGAAGGGCCATCAATCAGAACAATATACATTATGTAGAATGATGCCCATAGAGAATATTACAAAGCAGTGATATGGGCTCCATAGGAAAACATAGCATAAGCTCATTGGATCGTGAAGCAGTGAGAATAGGGATTAAAACAGTGAGGCTAAAAGATGTATAGAGCGCAAGCAAAGAGAGCATTGTATAACATAGCTGAGGCGGGTAGAGAGAGTCTGACAAATTCCAGAAGGGAAAAGATTTCATCCAGAGGATGAAAGTGAGAGTAATCTGAAGTGTGAGGCTGCCATGAATTTTTCAACATATACAGAGAACATTTCAGTGGAGTAGGAGGAATGCATTGTATATATCTAGGAAAATGTATGTACATAAATCTAGAAAAATAGAAATAGTCTTGAGGAAAGGCTTTGTTTAGCTTTACCCAGTAACTAGAGGAAGACAGGACTTAGAAGGTAAAGAGTATGTAACTGAGTACTTACCATAAGACTCCCGTGTCTTTCTTCCAGATTAGTCAGGATGAACAAAAAAAATCAAAGTATATACATATAAGTATACAGTGTGTGTGTGTGTGTGTGTGTGTGTGTGTGTGTGTGCATGCGTGTGCGCGCACGCGCGCATGATCTGCTGCATATCCATCTAATTACATGAGTATTTAAGTTAAGGTAGTCTGTAGTCAGATTCTAGTGCGAAGCCCTAAAATAGCTTCCATATTGCATGTTGGACAAAATGCGGGGTTGAAACAGATCCATGTGTACCATTATTAGTAACAAAATTTTTAGGGTTTTTTCAACAGGTTTTATTAAGCCTCTAGTGTACCAATCACTACCAACATCAAGAAAATATTCTCATTTTGTGCATGTCTGATGCTTTTATCTCTCTTCTCTTGTCTTTGACATTTTCTTTTAGTTACTAAAAACATTATCAGAACTCACTGTTTCATTTGCTTGCTATCATTCATATTTCAGAAACTGTCTCATGTTTGAGCCCAGCCAATGAGCAAACGATTAGAACACAGTTGTTCTTCAGCCCATGAACTGCTAAATACAATTTGCAGTTATGTTCTTTTGTGTGTACTACACATCATGATGCCAGGGCAGTTTCTAGTGTCTGAGCAGAAAGATTGCTAAATGATATTTTTGAGAATTAGTCTTTCTTCTGAGCGTGGGTTTGGAGTTCACCATACAGACTCATTTTTCACAAAATCACAAAGAGCCATGATTAGTTTCTTAGAGAAAACATTTTCATTATAGTTTTCTTTTTTAATTAACTGGTTCTAGATAAGATATGACCTAGAAGAATTTTCTAGCAGTGTCTGTAGAAATGTTAGGCTGCCAATTACATTTAGTTATCACTCTCTGTGATAAAAATTACTTCATACATTTATTTGTACAATGTAATAGTTCATTCACATGCCTCCTAGTTGGGTTACCTCGATTTAATTCTTGACTGGACTAATTAATGAGTTTTTTTCTTTGTATTGTAGGGATGGAATCCAGGACCTCACAAATACTAGAAAATCATACACCACTGAGCTATATACCTCCATACTTAATGAGAATTTTTACATTAATCAAATTATGTGCTCTCAGCCTGTTTCCTCATTTGTAAAGTAAAAATCATACTAATACATAAAGTAATACAGAGATAGTTTCCTTAGTAAGATTTAATATTTTTATTTACACACACACATACACACACACAATAGAAAAGGCTGGAAAGTAATTACCAAGTCAAGATACTCTCTAAAACAAATCTTTTTTTAATTAGATATATTCTTTATTTACATTTCAAATGATTTCCCCTTTCCTGGTTCCCCCCTCCCTGAAAAAATTAGAAGTCAGTCAAGAAAAGACCTCAGTGTTTTCAAGTGATAGACTCTGTTCTCCTTGATGAACAAATAGATTGTAAATCCTACCTTTAAGATATGTGTGAGTGCTAGAAGAAAATGCAAGATTCATAATTTTGCAATGAGAAGTAAGAAAAGAGACATTAGGAAGAAAGCAGTTGGAAGACAAGCTAGAAGAAAATGGGGAAGAAAAAAAATCAGGAAATGTTCTCTACAGGACAATTCCTATTGTTAGAGTAACAGTTTGACATGAGTGACAGGAGAGTAGGGTAAGGATGAGAGAGGAATCACTAATAAATGAATGAATGAATCACTATGAAATGAATGAATGGCAGTGAAAATGGGTAGGCACCCCCTTCCCTCAGTCCCCTCCACAAACACAACCAAGCCCTACCTGTAGAACAGCATGGGATGAACGAATGGGAGAAGGCATGCTGGGCTCCCCATTCCTGTAACCTTTCACCCCTGAGCAGCTAAGCTTGTCCAGCTCCCAGGCTACTTCTTTGCTTAGCTTGGAAGTGCTTTTTGTCACACTAAACTGTCTCCACACTAAATTGTTTCCATTACTGTGGATGCATCCTTTGCTCTGTTCCTTGTTCTGGCACATAAGAACCTGGAAATTGCAGTAGGTGCCTTCTGGTTCCCAATTCAACTGCTGAATTGAAGAAGCCAATAACTAAGATTTAAGTGAACTGTGATACATCTAAAGTATGGAAAACATCTTTACCATTGTACCAAAAACTACAATGCTGGGAAAAGCAAGGACAGATACTTAACACCATATGCAAATGAAAGAAACCAATGGATGGGGGAAACAACATAATAGAGGAGTTGAGCTTAGTCTGACTTTGGAAAGATAAAACCTCAGGATCTGTGGTTTTCAGGAGTCAGAAAGGTAGAGAGCATAGAGGTTTGAAGCCTCTTGAAAACCTTCCCATGTTTCTATAATACTGGATGGATGCATGACATAAACTTGTCTAAGGCCATAAAACCACCAATGCCAGAACAAACTCTCACGTGCATCCTACTCGGGACTAAGGTTGGAAAGAAAGTAACAGGAGCCAATGTGGTCTAGGATGGGGGTGGGGTGTTTGTTGAAAACAAGGGAAGCTTTGCTTCTCCTAGGGCTGGCTTTGCATGAAAAAAATCTAGCACCTTCTGCTCAATGTAATTATGAAACCAAAATTATGACCCAAACTATATAATTATGAAACCAAATTATGATCCAAAAACCAATTTCAGAACTAAAGCCTATGAGAAGAAAATCAGACAACCTTTATATATTCATTCTATTGATTAGAACAACTACCACCACAGATATTTAGAGCACTCTATTGAGTGCTTTTCATGAAATAGCTCACTTAACTCTCACAAGACCAAGAGAAATGTTCTACTGCTTAGCCTTTTATATGTAAGAAAGATGCAGCTTAAATATATTAAGCATTTTTGCTAAGGGAAATAGTTTTGCTAAAGGAAACAGTTATGATATTTTAGAGTAGATCATGAAGAATCAGTAACAGTATACATGCAGAAGGACACAGGCCAATAACCAGTCCCCAGCTCTCAGATATCTTAGTGAGAGTGAGAAGCCCTTCAGATTTCCCTAGAATATGGAATGGTTAGTCATTCATCTTAACTCTATGTTAATGAAAGGAGTTGGCATTTTTAAGTCACCTAAGCTATGCAAATTACTGTAGCATAAATTAACATATTTCTTCTCAGCTGTAGTCCCAGAGAGCTGGCAAGCCACAGATGAAGAAAAGGTCAGCACAACCTGAGCAGTCACAAAATGTATCCTCAGAGATACAGCCTTGGGGGATGACTTAAAGTGGGGACTTTCAAGGGAATAGGTATTAGTGGTGTTAGAGACAGCCTTGCAGATATCAGAGAAGCAGAAGCCAAAGCACGAGAGTGGGACTAGTCTGATTGTAGCAGCCATCAATAAACAAACAGAATGGAAAAGATGGAAAAGAGACCCATCTCCCCTCATTCCTGCTGCTCTGACAAAACACTGCAAACTTGGTAATTTATGTAAAAACTAGAAATGTATTTCCTCATTGGTCTCAAACCTGGAAAGCCTAAGATCAAGTTTCCAGAAAGTTCTGTATCTGGAAAGGGCCAGGTTTCTGCTTGCAACATGGTACCTCAAACACCTGAAACTTAATTCATTGTCTAAAGCTATGCTCTGGTGTCCAAGGGAGAACCCCAGAGCCCATTCAGAGACTGATTACTTTCTAGCTTTCAGAAAATGCAAGCAATCTAATTCTCTGCTTTCCTAACCCTCAACAATTGACAGATTCTAGAATTCGTTGTTAAAGACAGGTCTTCTTAAAGGAAGTCGAAAAAGCTTGCTGCTATAGGTTTGATAACTGGGGAAAACAGGCCACCCCACGGCTTTAATCTGACGTTTGAGCTCCCTCAAAATTATGTTGGAACCTGATTTTCAAAACAATAGTCACTTGGGAGGCAGAGGCAGGCAGATTTTTGAGTTCGAGGCCAGCCTGGTCTACAGAGTGAGTTCCAGAACAGCCAGTGCTATACAGAGAAACTCTGTCTCAAAAAAAAACAAATACAAAACAATAACAGTGAGAAGTTGGGTCCTCAGGAGGCAAATAGACCACAGGGTTTCCACCTTCATGTCTGAGATTAGTATCTGGAGGAAACTTCCCAGGCCCATCTGATCCCCTTGCATTAAGCCAAAAGAAGACATAGTGTTTGAGGTTCCATGTTAGAAGCAGAGACCTGGTGCCTATCAGACATAGAAATTGCTTGAAAATTAATTTTAGATTTTCCAGGTCTGAAACCTGTGAGGAAATAAACATACAGTTGTAACATAAATTACCCAGTCTGCGTTTGTGGGATAGAGTAGCTCACATGAGACAAGGTAGCTATCTTATCAATTTTTAAGGTGAGAATCAGCAGAGGGTGCTATTATGAGTGGCATATCATGTGAAGGAAAGGTACTACCTTAAGGTTTATGCAAGGTAATCAGAAAAGAAGATGTTCAGTAGACATTTGAGTTTGCCATACTGGGAAGTGAAAGTAAGAATAAGCAGGAGATTTTGAAGATTGGTACTTAAAGGAGGTCCTAAGAATAATGAGAGTGGAGAGGTTTTCCCAGGAATTTTCCAGTTACTCTGCAACAAAGTATGTCAACTAGACTAAATCTTTAAGAAAATCAACATAATAAGGTTGAGGAAACTCAGAAAAACAAAATGGCCTCTCTGCTGTCAACCATCTGATAACTGTGTCTTCAGTGGTGGTAGAATAGGAAGATACTGGGGGTCTAAAGTAGCACTGAACTCTCCCCATTCTTATGTTAGCAGCTCTAGTTCTGCCAATACCCGTGTTAATGTCTATCCAAGTTATTCCAGGGTTGACCCAATCTTAATTTATAGCCAATAAAACCCTTCTTGTATTCTGATTCTCTATTATAAGGCCATATTTCTGTCATTGTGCTAGAGCTATTGATCTTGTACCTACCTTAAATGAAGCCTTATCTTCATCAGTTTTCTTTTAGCTTTTGTTCACTGGTTACATACATTAACAAGAAAAAAAACTGTTGTAGTCTATTTCTTTGATTTAAGAAGTCAAATAATTAATGCAAATTATCCCGCCCCCAAATATTTTCATTAAGACAGTTATTTCAAGGCTAAAGTAGCCACCTTTTGAGTGACAAAATATTATTCTTAATTGACTCATTCGTAAACACGTTCTAAAAGACTGCTGTCTTCAAGGAATTGTACAGGGAGATGGGTTTTCCAGAATATTCGCAGAATTGTCTTCTGTCAGATACCGCCTTCTCAAATGGACAGTAAAGCTGTCTAACTATAATCATTGTAGATTTTATGGGTGCAAAGTACATGTTCCCATGGGCGGGGGGAACCCAAGGATTTATTAGGTGCATGAGTCAGGGCAAGGTATCTTCTCAATGAAGGAGTAACATAGATCTATGAGTAGGACTTTACTAAGTGAAGACGAGTCTAGGGGAGAATCAGGGTGATGTGAGGTAAGTGAGCAAGCTGTGGCAGGAAAGAAAGTGTATGTCGGATAATCCAAAAAAAAAAAAAAAAGTCAAAGTCATGGGACAACAGGGAGAGGTCAATCTGTATATAACTGGTAAATAAAATATGTCAGTTCATCCAGACTGATATATCATGCTGCCAACTGCCTTTCTACAAAATACAGTGGCAAACTCTTAAAGGGTTTTCAGCAAGAAAGTAAATTTGGAGTAGAAAAAGATGAGCATGTGAAGTCAACTAGAAAACTTCAATGACAGCGCTCAGTTTGGTTTTCATTAGTAGAGTAGCAGTAGAGTTGGCAAATTCATGCTAGGCTTTCAGTTCAGGTCCTAGAGAAGGTATAAGTAAATGTGATCAACTGTTTATTCTATTAATGGGAATGGCAGAGGATACTGTGGAATAACAATAAGGTTTTGATTATTTAAAAGCAGTGCATGGTTTTCAACATGGAGATACTTAATGTGAAAGCCCATAAGTCATAATGACATTCTTCAACCTAGGAAGTTGAACTTGAGATTAGAGATGGAAATTTTGGATGTCTGGACATGAACTTGAAATTGCACGCAAGTAAGTAACTGGCTAAGAATGTCCAGTAGTAAAGAGCCAAGAAGTTCCTTGAGGTCAAGACCTGAAGTTGTTCCTATATTAATAAATTATGCAGAGGACAGGATTGGCCAAAGAAGTTGAAAAGGAAGAAAGAGAGAGAGAGAGAGAGAGAGAGAGAGAGAGAGAGAGAGAGAGAGAGAGAGAGAGAGAGAGAGAGAGATCCAGACTTTGGTTTTACTGAGCACAGGAGATAAAGGCTTGTAGATAAAGGTTGTCATGAAATGCTACTTAGAATTCACCAAGGAAGTGTTGGGTATACACTGTAGGATTCTGAAATCTTTCCCTCACATAATAGATTCATCTTTTATTCTTGCTGATTCTATGAATGACAAAGAAAGAAAACTTCATTGCTTATTACAAGTTGTAAAATGTGTTTTAAGTAAGTGATGTTATAATCCTACAGTGGAGGAATCTTACCTTTTCCATTTTCCAAATGAGGTATTAGTTTCCTGGAGAAGATAGCTTTCTTTTCCCAAATAAAATGTCTGGTATTACAGTATAGTTAGACCTTGTCTCACGTTCTGTATCAATACACAAGTTGTTGGTAGATGAGGGAGATATGAAATCATATGACTATTCACATGTATTATCTATAGCAGTGGTTCTTACCCTTCCTAATGCTGTGATCCTTCAATACATTTCCACATGTTGTGGTAAACCCAAATCATAAAATTATTTTGACTACTATTCATAATTGTAATTTTCAACTGTTATGAATGACACTGCAAATATCTGTGTTTTTCTGGTGGTTTTAGGTGACCCCAATGAAAGGGTTGTTCTGCCCCTAAAGTGGTTACAATCTACAGGTTGAAAAACACTGATCTATCGCAAAACATGTACTTTGGAATGTATTTGTTTAGTCCTCTGTGTGTATATGTGTGCACCTGCATTTCCTCAAAGTTCAAGCATAAAGATAAACTAAAATTCAGCATGAAGGTAGTGGCCACATTTCCTAGAATAGAAGAGGATGTGGTCCCATATGGTGTTAAGGTGATTGATGAGAGGGAAGAGCCTGACAGCATGAACCAATAGCTGTAGAGGCGTGGCAGTGTGTGAGGTTCTGTTCCACCATCAGTCATCGTGAGAACTGGTCTCCAAATGCAGCTGTTTACAGAAGACAGGCTCAATGTCCTCTCAGTAATGAAGCAGTTTCAATTGCAGATCAAGGTTTCTAGGCATATCACCATAATAAAAACAAGTGAAGCAGCAGTGACATCTACTATGAAGGGAAAATAGAAAAAGCTAAAGTGAGGGTTTGAGTCCTTCTTCCACTTCTTTGCTCACATTATTCATATTACAATATGAATTCATATATATTCATAGTTATTTGTACATGAATATTATATTTACATAATTTTCAGCTCTCTCTTTCATCCTCCAAATCTGTTCAGGTACTCCCCACTCCCTCTTGAATTCATGACCTCTTCTGTAATTATTGTTGTGCTCTCTGTCTCTGTCTCTCTGTCTCTGTCTCTGTTTCTCTCTCTCTCTCTCTCTGTGTGTGTATGTGTGTGTGTGTGTGTGTGTAAATACAACTTACTTATTTCATTTACTGTTGCTCATTTGTGCATGAATTTAGGCCTCACCACTTTAATTTGGATAATATTTTCGGCAACTCTTCACTATGAACAGTGATTTATTCTCTCTGCCTCTTTGCCCTTTGGTTGTATGTATATCTGTTCTCGCCCACCCCATCTGTCAGCAGCCATCACTTGACTATAGCTCTTCATCTTCATGACATGAGTGGGATCTTATGACACCATATGTTGGCATGTGAACTGGTATGGTCATGACATAAGTCTTATTTAGGCAACCCTATTGTTGAGATTTTCTGAATACAGTTTTCCTGCCATGTCTACATGATGGTATCTCTCAGCAGAGAGCCATAATCTTCTGTCACTTCTTCCATATTGGTGTTATGTTATAGATGGACCAATGGGGGATGGGTACTCTGACATCACTTTTTCTCTCCATTTTATTAATGGGTAAGAGATTAGCAATGCATCATTTTCCGTGACTTCCTGTTCCACCATCCTTAGATCCACGCAGTCCAGTCCCAAATGTGGGTTTGTTTGTGGTAAGTGTATGAGCTGTAATTCTTACAAAGCATCTCAATTTGATATCGAGACTCAATACTCATATCTGGAAATGGCTTCTACAATTTCTCTTCTCTAGTTTTTTCTTTCCTGGCTGATTTAGGACGGAGACATTGCATAAATATTTGTTTGTTTTTTCTTCAGCCAGATGCATATTCAAAGGGAGGACAGGTGTTCATTGTTTCCCAGAATTTATATGACTGTTAAGAGCTGCCTAGATAAAGTCCCCCTGTGACTTCTGTAACCCACTCCTTAGAATATGGACCCTGGAACACACACATAGGATATTTCTAAATTCATCCTCTTAGGATACTAGTGAGGCTTTAAATAAGCAGAAACACTAGAAATAATAAGCTTGGCATGAGCTCACCTCTGTATTTACAGTGGTTTTATGGATAGAGTCTGTTTCCTCTGCTGTGCCTCAAATAATATGATGAACCAAGAGCAACCCATGTATTCCAAAGGACAAGGAAATGCTAAGAAATTAGCATACAATGGCAAGCTGAAAATATGCCAGGTAACATGTTCCAGCATTTGTTAGTCCTGTGAGTGGTTGACTGTAGACAGTCTTTCACTGATAAAATATTTGGGATACAATTTGGATACAAGTCCTTTCTGGCTCACTTCTAAGGCATTCTTATGGAGTTTCTCTTTTGATGTCATGAAAATGTGCCCAAATTGATTGAGGTGTTCATTGTAACTCTGTGGATAAACAAAGAACCATTGGATTATGTTAAATTGGTGAAGTTTATGATATTTTAATCTCAATAAAATTATTTTCCAAAAAACCATTATGTTTAAAAAACAAGCTACTTGTTTTTATTGCATTCTTCCCAAATGTCTTTGGCCACAGGACTTTTTTCTTTTAAATAATAAGTATACTACTGAATATGGAATTGGCAAAAGTATAGGCAGTGGGCAAACGTAGGTTCAAATGAGTGCTGTGTCTTTTTCTGAGCTGTTGCCCTAGATATTGATAGCTTAGTGAGCCTTGACAAGTCATTCAGATCCCTGAAGCTCATGGTAACAGCAGCATATTTCAATAATCATCTCAGAGATGAAATGAGATAACAAATGAAGTATTAAAGTATTAATCACAATACTTGTCAGTAAGAGTCAACCAATGTAAGCAGACTCTGCTTCCCTGTGTGAAACAAAATAAAAACAAAGTTACAACCCTTGAGGGTGTCAAAGTCTGGACCACCCACCAAAGAACATACATGGGTTAGACCTAATACTCTCCCCATATTTGTGCAGCTTAATATTCATGAGAGTCCTCAACAACTGGAGCCAGGGGTACCCCAAAAGCTGTTGCCTGTACGTGGGATATGTTCTAGCTGTACTGCCTTGTCTGGACTCAGTGGAAGAGGATGGGCCTAAGGGCCAGGATGAGGGGATACCCAGGGGGCCCCCACCTTCTTCTAGAGGAGAAAGGGGAGTTCTATGGAGAGAGAATTGTATGAGGGGATAACCAGGAGGGGGCAGTGAGCAGGATGTGAAGTGAATAATTAAAAATATAAATTAAATTAAGTTACAAAAAACAAAAGCAAAACAAAACAACAAAGTAAACAAAGGCCATTCTCATAGAGATAAGGACTCCCAGATCATACAACCTGAAGCATCAAAGAGTAGGCACAGTGAGACCCTGTGTCACTATTTACTGTCTACTTCTGGGTGGGTGCCAGGTGTTATGATCAAAATGTTTAAGTACCTCAACATATAAGTTAAATTGAATGTTTTCAGGAATATTGAGGTGCTAGGTCAAAAACTCAAGACTCTGGGTTAGGCTTCCAGAAATACCATTCTAGAAGGCTAGAGAATTTCTTCAAATGCTCTCCCAGGGGATGTCAAATCAATTTCTGGGAATGTTGAGTAGAAATGCTATGATAATGAACTATGTCATTTCTGCTAGGTCTGGTAGGTGCTTAACATTTTATGTTGCATGTAATTGTAAAAGAACCAAAGAAAGACTTATGTTAAGAAAGTTCATATTGCTGGGCAGTGGTGGCGCACGCCTATAATCCCAGCACTCTGGGAGGCAGAGGCAGGTGGATTTCTGAGTTCGAGGCCAGCCTGGTCTACAGAGTGAGTTCCAGGACAGCCAGAGCTATACAGAGAAACCCTGTCTCGAAAAAAACCAAATCCAAAAAACCAAGAACGTTCATATTGACTGAAAGGTTCAAGTTTGAAAGGAAGTATGATTTCCACCAATTTTTCAGTTTGAAAATGATTCCCTTTTATTTGTTCATTTTCTGTCTGTGATGGGGGCTTTCCATGTTACTTAGACTGGTCTGGAGCTTCTGACTTCAAGTGATCCTCCTTCCCTAGCCTCCTGAGTGGCTGTGACCAACAGAACATGCCAACACGCCTGGTTTTTTTACCTTTAAAATATATGAATGCGTTATCTTTTCTTTAACCAGCAAGAAAATGTTTTCTACCAGTTTCAAAACAGAATCTCCTTTCAAGAGGGAAGTCCAAGTCAGTCCTGTACATGAAAATTAGCATGCATTTACCAGACTTCTGACCAGACTGGAAATCCCTAACTGATCTTTCAATCGTACAACACAACTTGGCTTTGAAAAGAAAATAAGCCAGCTTTCTGGGAAGGGTTATCTTGTCCCAGCTTGAAAGTGGAGCAGATTAGTCACTATGTTTTCTAAAATCTAGTTGAGCACCTAGCAAAATAAACTCTCTGGTTAGTCTACTTAATTTGATTGGAAATTGTCAAGTCAAGTCGCTGAAAACAGAGTGAATCAAGATAAAGACAGGCTGGATTCAACAGGTGAGAACCTGGTTCAATAGCAGCTTACATCTTCAAGCATTTCCAGTAAGAAAAGGGGTAATCTTTTCTCTAGACCAGTCTGGAGTCTGGAAAAAAATGACTCAGATTCATAAACTCACAACTCACTCTGTCTGTCTTCTTTGTCTTCTTCCCCCTCCCTCTCTCTCCCCCTTGTCTCTCAACTTCCTTGTAAGACCACACATGTGAAATATGAGATTCTATATCCTTCCTATCAACAAAGAGCCATGTCAGATGCAGGAAATGAATTTGTGTCTAAACTAAACTCTGAAAGAGTGCTTCAAGCATACCCGGAAGCTGTCCATCTCCGGTGGACAACAATCCAGTCTATACAGAAGTCTAAGCATTGCGAATCAGCACTCACTGAACAAATGGTCTTGACCTAAAAGTCCCCTGTGAACTTTTGTTACTACTGTTTTCTGCTTACATCAGTTCAAAAGGGCAATGTCTTGGAGCAAGGAAAAAGAAAGTAGATAAGTAGCCTAATATTCATTCAATCTTTCTTCATTCCCTGGAAGAGCTATAAGAGTTAATTTGCATACCTGCTTTTATGTGTTTTTAGTATAGCATGTTGAGGCTGGCACCATCATTGAGTTTTTACAAAGAAACACAGAACATAAAAAAAAAGATACAGATTCCATACTCAGAAATTATAAATTAAACCAACCAGATAAAAACAGTCACTCAATTGAAACTTTTCTTTTGTGGTGACTCTAGGCTTTGTCAAGTTGATAATTGATGCTAACTTAGGATAGCATCTTTCTTTCCTCACACTCAGAGAAAAAGCACGATAAACAACATTATCAAATGACAGAAATTATGCTGGTAACTTTACATATGTAAACTCTTCTAATCTCCCTCATAAATCTGGGGTATCATTTAGAATTTGCATCACAGATGGGAAAATAAAACCATCCTGCATGGTAGGTTCAACATTATACAGTTTGAAATGACCAAGGCCATTTAACAACCAGGTAATCTGTCACCTTGGCAAGTCATATATACATACTATTTGTAGGGATGTACTTTATCCAGCTATTTTATATTCTATTTAAAAATGCAATTGTTTATGAGATTCACTGGTAGTATAACAATTATTTGCCAACATATATAATTAGGATGTCTACTTGCCAAATGATTAATTGGCATCCTGAGAATATGCTTTGTAACCAACTGTTTAATTCTCCCTGATGGGACCTTCACTAAACTGTTATCACCAGTCTAAGGTATTCATCTGATATTTACATATTTACATGTTGATCCTGATACATCAATTACCACAAAATATCAGATATTATGTTTAGCTTATTGGAAACCAATAATCTTCAGTGGGTAGCTTGCTTGCAAATTCTCACCCACAAACCACAACACAACTGCAGCATTTAACTACAACATAACTGTAAAGAATAGGAATGAAGAATGCACATTATTTTACAATAGAAAACTATATCCACATAAATAATGTAAGACATGTAGGCTTAAATACTTCAATAGAGAAAACAGTCTCCCACACCTTTAAATGTTGTAGTCATTATTCTGTTGCTGTGAAGAGATACCATGACCTAGGCAACTCTTTTAAAAGAGAACATTTAATAGGAGGCTTGCTTATAGTTTCAGAGTTTCGGTGCATTATCATCATGACAAAGAATGTGAAGGCATGCACAGAGCTGGACAAGTAGCTGAGAGCTTACATCTTGATCCGTAGACCTAGGATGCTCTGGGCTAGGCTTAACATTAAAGCCCACCCCTAATGACACACTTTCTCCAACAAGGCCACACCTCCTAAACCCTTTCAAAATGTGCCACTTCCTGATGACTAAGTGTTCAAACGTAGGATTATGAAGGGGCAGAGCCATTTTCATCCAAACCACCACAGAAACATTTATCTTCATTCTTAAATATTTTCTGGATTCCTCCAGAAGAACCTTATAGCTACTTCTGCTCATTCTTTTTAAAGTCTCTATTAACTTTTCATAGTCTATTAATCCAAATTCCTCTCCATCGCTAGTGGAATTCCTGAACATGGGGAGAACACTCAGGATCAATGTTAGTTATGTGAAGGCACAGTTCATCTCTGGTAATAAAATAGAGTGCTAGCAATAACCCAGTAGCTGGATTTTTCATTAAAGGCAGGCCCAGAAAGGAAGGGAATTCCCCATTTCTTGGTCTTAAGGGACTGATCCTACAGAAACAGTTCCCTATATCCCAAGAATCCTTGGACTCTGAAATAGAATGTAGAACACAGAGCCAGTGCACACTCTGAGTAATGGGCAGTGGTATGATTTGACTCATTCAATTTAGGTCAGCTTACTTTATCAAGACCACCAGTTTACTAATTTATTAACTCCAGCATTTGCAAATATAATTAAACATAAATTCAATACTATTTTATCCTAACTAATGTGCCATTTTTTCCCACAAATCACATACTCGAAAAGCAATTATCCATTTTACCCTATGTCTCTTGTACCTTTAGTGCTGAGATGCAAGGTCCTCAACAGCCTGCTGTCAACCACACACACCTCAGATTATCATTTGCTGCTGAGTATTCCATTCCAAACCCTTGGAGAGATACCCAGAGAAATGGGTTACTAGCCACTGTAAACACAATGCAGTGTGAAAGAGTTTTGATTCTTAAATGGGACCATTTATTTTGGTGAAATTATTACAACTTTTAAAAGTCTTTCATTGAGTTCCAAAAACTCAGCAACTTTTAATTAGCATAATTAGTTTTGTTTTCAATTACATGTATGCATCTCATAAGAAACATTTTGTTTCTGCAGTCAGACAGGTTGAAGCCCCGAAGAGACAAGAAACAGAGCTTAGCTGATTCTAGCCTCTTTTCCTGGCTGCAGCAGAACTCCGTGTGTGGGAATGACTAACTGGCTTACCCTAAGGGAGAACAAAGAGACTTCACAAAAAATGAAATCTATAGATCACAGCAGAAGCCGCTGTGGTTCTCATTTCCATGTCTTTCCCAGGACCTCTTTAAAGCTGGTCCACAAGCTGCACAGGTTCAGAGAAGGAAAACAAAAAACATAAAACTTTCTCTGAAATGAGGTGGGGAAGTGACTATATTTGGGGTTGGACAGAGCAATGATCCGGAGAATAGTAATGCTCCCTAATTTTTAACTGTGTGAACATGGTGAGGTCATATTATCTGGTTAGTTATTCTTTCCTAGTTTGTATGGGTGTCTCTTAAGATTGCTGCCTAGAGCAATTCAAATATTAATAGATATAATCAGAACGGCTTTGCAGCTGGTCTCAACGTTGCCCCACACAGTGTACAAGCTGTCCACTTCATATCTAGGTGAACCTAAATGACAAGAAGGGGTGCAATCCAACCTGAGGTTAGTTGATGAAGCCAGGTACTCCAGCATGGGGCTGTAACACTTGCTGTTTTTAATCACTCACACAAATAGACTATTTACTGGAATCATGGTGGTACAAAATAAATCAGAGAAGCTCTGTAGATATTACATTAAATGCCTTTATTTATACTTCAATTGCACACATGGAAAACTCTAGGAATTACAATCAAGGGATCTGCATTACTGGAAATCAATAATTTTAAGCTATTTTCATAGCTACTTTGAGCTCCTGCTTGCTCATTTTCAGAATAAGGTGGTTTCCTTCCTTCTAATCTGGTTAATTCATGTTTCTTTCTTACTCTGGAAATGGAGACATGTCCATTATTCAATGACTGCTCTAACTGCATCTTATCCAATTATCCACCTTATTAAGACATTCCCAACAATCTGTAATTGGTTCCTAAGATCAACAAGCAAAACCTTTAAAATCTAGAGAACCCATGTAGCCAGCCGCCGCCTGGTGTAAATGAGGGGGGATGTTCTTTATTTGTGGCAAACGGCTCATGCTCACACTCTATCTTCTTTCTCCATCATGTTTAGTCTTCATATTCCCTTACTCATCGCACTCAAAAATTACTTGCTTGCTATTGTGTAAAAGGATAATTGATTTAATTATTTTAGCCTAAACAAATAAACCTAAACATTACAAGACGGAATTACCTGCCGGCATCTTCAAGGCCAGATGTTCTCCGGCTCTCTATTTAAGTTGTACTTCAAACTGTGGCTTCATAGACCCACAGGGAGTATGCGGAGAAAGATTCTATGGGGACACCAAGAACAAGTTTTTTTTGCTGTCGTTTTGTAGAAAAGGGCTTGGGACCCCAAGGAGAGCAGGGCTTGGGCTACTTCCTTGTGAGCAGAAGCACCTGAATAAGGAAACAATACCTTCTGGCTTCGGGTGTGTCATAGACGCAATGACAACCCAGTTCTGGTTTGCCAGCTATAAGGGTTGCTAGTCTACACCTTGTTTTGCAAGATCCTGTATCTCCGAAGTGGTATCTAATAACTGGGCAAATTAGCAATATGAACTTACAGTGGTTCTCAAGCTATGGGTTGTCTCCTTGAAGGGTACATATCACATATCTACGTTAGGATTCATAACAGTAGAAAATTAGCGTTATAAAGTAGCAACAAGATCATTTTATGGTTGGAGGTCACCAAAACATGAAAAACTGTATTAAAGCACTAGGATGTTTGGGAACCATTGATTGCTCTGGATGGTTATACACCAAAGGATATGGCTTCGTGTATAGACAGAGTCAGGCTGCTAGTGACCATTCTGTCTATCCATAGATTAAGACGGACATTTAATATTTTCCCAGCTCTAGTCTTCAGTGTTCATAGTTCTCTAAAGTATTATCACTAGACTTTAATTTCTTTATAATCCTCACTAATATCTAATAGTATGTTTGAATTATTCATGTTATACTTGAAATAGCTTTCCTCCCCAACTCCCTCTACCAGAAGGAGTGTTCTTTGAGAACAAAGCCTTTTCTCCTTTTCTTTATAACTTTACTCCCAGTTCCTAGAGAAGTGTCTGGCAGATGGTGGGTGCCTAAGACCTTGCTGGGGGAGAATGAATGAATAAGCAATGGCTGGGTTTCCAGAAGGTTCTATTTTGCATTCTTAGTAAAGAAGCTTGTTGATTTGGGTGCTTCTAAGAAATCTGATTAGCATAATTGAAGCTGTTTAACAGTCTTTGAATGCCAGCTTTCTCTTCTTTCATTCACACTAAATAAGTTCTACTCTTTACTCTCCTGTTACATGGTAGGTCAGTGTATGGGGTCCTGAAATCACATGCTTTTTTTCAGATAAAACAATAGATGGAGAGGTCACTGTACTTAGTGCAGAATGTTTCAGACTGACTGAAAGCTTAGCTTCTCTTTGGTAAACATTTCTAACTATGGGTACTTAGTTTATATTTTCTGCTGGCAAGGATGCTCCAAACTGTGGTTTTCATGACCATTGAGGTCTCAGCAAATGATGTCATATTAATCACATTGTCCATTTGAAGCCTAAGATATTGATAGATGCTGTGCCAAAGGTCCCTGTGGAAGCACACTGGCAAGACTTTTACCATCATGACATTTTCATTTAGCTCAGTCTTTATTTTATAATAATATTTCCCTTAGAATTTCTTCATGTAAGGAGTTATTATTCACTGTAAGGATATTTTTTTTCATGGTGGCAGAGAAGTATTGAGGTTACAGTTGCACAAGGGCGAATTAAGAAGCAATCCAAGCCATTTTCTGGCCTCTGTACAGAATGGAATCTATCACACAGAGGAGACAAGACAGTGAGTGATATTCTTTAATTAGATCTACCCACAAAGTGTGGTTTGTGGGACGTGTATGTGTGTGTGTGTGGGGGGGGTGGGATTGTTGGTTTCTTTATACAAGTGTCTTTACATGTCCTTTGGGAACTTTTCTTTAGCCTTGAGAGAAATTTTACTTGGAGATAAATCTTCATGTTCAATTGAACATAAAATGTAAAACATATATATTCCACCTTGTTAAAGACTTCATTTACTTAGACATTCATGAGGCTGATATACAAGGCCCTCAGAAAGTAAAAAATGTCACCCTGAGAGATGTGTCATGTGTGTACTCTGTAGGTTTTCAGAGATGCAGTAAGGAACCTCTACATGATTGTGTGTGAGTGAGTAAGTTAGTAAAGAAATGTATGAATGAGTAAATAATATAAATTAGTCTTATTCTTATCACAGGAATAATTGTAATAAAGAATTCATAAAACAATTTTGCTTATATAATTACCTAGATATATATCAGCCTTCTGACTTAATCTGGGACAAGAAAGAAGGACCTCCTTTGAAAATCATCTGGGGCCTCCATTGTATGAGTTCCACAGTTTGCCTTCTCCTCCTACCCTATCTGCTCTTTTAAAATAGTTTTATTTTATTCTGTGTATTTATATGTATATATAAATAATATAGTTTTATTTTATTTTGTATATGTATGCACACATTTATATATGTGCATATATTATATTAAACATACTTATTCCATTTAGTTTTGGTCATATTTACATGCGTCCAGGAAGAACAACTTAAATTGGACAATCTATGTGGGTGTTTGTTGCTAGAGAAACTGTTTCTCCTTCTCAGCAGCCATTGAACACCTGTATCTCTTCTATGGGTGGGACCATAGGAACTTTCTCTTGTCCCAATTAGCATGCCAAGGGATGTTGCCATTATACTTTAGAAAACTGTACTTCAATTCTCACTGTCATATCTAAGAGTAATTATCTATCAACAGATATTCTAGCCCTTAGAATCTCTGTGGCCCCTCTTCCACAATTTTTCCTTAGCCTTTGGCATACAAGTTGTGTGACAGATATAACAATTGATGTTGTTTATTCTCTGTATCTTGGCCAGCTGAGTATCTTTAGAATACTCTCTATTTGTTACAAAAGGAATAGGTAAAGGGTGAGAGCTACTCTTATCTGTGGATATAAATATAGGTATTTAGAAACAGTTAAAATGATATTGGCTAAGAAAATTAAAGTAAGTATATGTTTTATATCTATGACTTTTCCAGCCATGGATGGGTTTTTGCATGGATTTACTGTATTAGGTATGAAGTTCCTCTTGTTGAATAGGCCTTAATTCCAGAGAGCTGTTTGTTTCAACCAAGGTAAAATTACCACTATTATCCTTGTAAATATTTCTCCTATTCTGACATCACTGCAGATTATGAAAGCGTATGGCCGTTGCATTTGTGTAGGACTACCAATTGCTTCTCTCCAACATCAACTTGCATAGCAACTTCTGAAAGTATGAGACCTAGTCAATATCAGGGAGGAATCTTCTAGGTCAGATCCAGGTTTGATTTTTCTCAGTTCCATGCCTGAAGTGTATGTATCTTCAGGAATATGGCCATACTTTCAAATTCTGGCAGGTAATCTAGGACACTGGAAATAGCTTTGTTTTGGAAGTCTCTTGGATTCTCCTGATTTTTCTTGCCTGGTTATTGGATTTTTTCATTAGAGAATGCACAGGGTTTGTATGATTATGAGGAGGTATCACTCTAAATTGAATGACTTTTTAAAACTTTATCTAGAGGTCCGTCCATCCATCCATCCATCCATCCATCCATCCATCCATCCATCCATCCATCCATCTATCTATCTATCTATCTATCTATCTATCTATCTATCTATCTATCTATAAACATTCTATATAATTCCAAGAAACATAAAATGATTCCCTATATAGTTTTTGAACATTCTTGGTGTTATTTCCCTTTCCTCTTTCCCATTCCAACTACATTGTTCTTTCAATCCTTTCCTCAGTTAAACTCCCTGTCCCCTACTTCCCCCTTCAGAGCACCAATCCTGCTCATTTCTTTCATACAGAGGCAAGTCTCAGATTAACTTCCTGATAGAACTCTACCACAAAAATTGCTGCAACAAAATCTGTCAAGAGGAAGCTAAATTTAAAGTACCATTTGAGATTAACTTTTCTCATTTCTTAACACATAAATGACTACTTATCATAATAGACTATTGTAAGAATTAAAAGTATAGATAAGAAACATACCCATTTGTCTTCTGTAGGTATTAACTTGTATTCATTTTTCCTTTTTATCATAACCTTGACTACATCCTTTATCTTCTGCTACCAAAAATTAAGTGGCCACACAAAATCATAGCGTGACAGAAAAATGTAAATACCTTTGTGTATTTTTTTTTTTAACTTGACAGTGATAACATGGGGAAAGGTCAGGCCACTAAAGGGTCAGGTCATCTCATGTGGACTCTGCAAATATAGCCTGAAAGTTTCTGTTTGGTAGTGTTTGCTTGCATTAAGTTCAGGTTTCTTTCTTTCCTAAACACAAAGACTAGGAAAACAAACAAACAAATAATCCCTCCTTGCCTCCTCAGTGGCACTGCAAACATTTTTTTCCTCCATTTTCTGGGTATTCAGAACAACCTCATGAGCAAAGAAACAAATTGGTTACCTTAACAGTAGTGATTGTGAAAGTTATTCTAAGAATCATTTGATCTCTGTACGACTGAGTCCTCAAACACTTCGGTGCACACTGAGAGAAAAGTCACCAGGAAGAATCTTTTCTCAGGACCCCCTACATCCTCTTTGCATGACGCAAAGCTTATTGAACGTTCATTGCATAATGAACACCATTTTGTACATTTGACCTTTTGGCTCTAATATGTAGAAGTGAATTATATGTAATATGTTAAGTCTCTGTTCGTACATTTCTTACCTATAATGTTTAACAGTAGACACTATTTTGTAATAGAAGAGTAAAGAAGTTTATTTAAATACAGGGTAATCAATATAACCCAGATTTATTGGTTTCTTGATGCCAAAACAAGAAGACAAATGAGAAGGGGGAGGAAGAAGTGGGGGAGGGACAAACTACTTCAGGACATGGGTCTGGTATTCTTGAAACAAGGGGTGGGGTTATCATATATTTAGAGGAGAAAAGGAAAAGGAGAAGCAAGGAAAGGGAAAAAGAGAAAGAGGAGCAGGAGGAGGAATAGAAGAGAATAGAAGTGGAGGAAGTACTACTGAAGGACTTGGGTCTGTGGTCTTGGAACCAGTGTGCAGTGTTAGTATATATTTGAAGAAAGAAGATGGGAAGACAAAGAAGGAAGGGGATGAATTGGAGTTACCATTCAATGAGACTTTCTTGTATTAGAACAGTGTATTTTGTTTGAGTTAGCTATTGCAGTAACACTTCACAAAAGAGAATAAATTCAAATAAAGGGGCTATGAAAAAAACATAATCACCCCTATGGCACACTATTATTTGACTACTGCAGATTGAGCTCAATATGGTGTCTGTCCTTCAGGTTAGAGGTTTGCTAAGATTATAACCCAAGGGGTAGGATCAGTGCACATTTTGTTTTTGTGTGTTTAAAGCTTGGTATAAAGGGCATGTAGCAACCTAAAGCAATTCTCTTTTTCAACAGGGAAACTTGGTAAGTTATATTGTAATTTTATAAAACTTGCTGTTATATTTTTCATAACCTATTCATGTTAAACCTTGTCAATTTGAGGGCCAGTGGGTCCATCTTAATCTCTGGATGTAATGTTCCAGAAATTTCTTTGCAAGCCAACAGCACACAATACATAGTTTTTAGTTAACAAATATATAAATTAAAAAAACCCTACATGAATCTGTACCAATAAATTCTAAAGTGACTGAACTCAAATGATGAATACTTGAGCTACAGTTATAATTAGGACAGACTCAACCTGCTTGGGCAGTTGCTGAATCCTTTGAAGATGTTAGCGATTATGGAATACAAATGACAAAGAGAGCTTTCATGTCAGTACTAGTTTTCTGCACTGGTGGCTTGGACCACAGATCTGACTTAGGATGCTTTCCTCATGAGCATACATTTAAAGAATTGAGAGGATTCAGTGAATGTCCACCCAGGACTGTGAGTTCTTCAAAAGATGACATTTGGAATTATTTGAAGAAAATTCTTTATCTACACTGTTAAAAAAGGAAATATTCCAATGACCCAACCACTTATCATCTGGAGAGAGGTAAAATAAAAGTCTCATACACTGCAACTGAATGAAGGCAGTCAAGCTGACTTATTGAGGCACAGTTCTGATTTCCAATGTTGGGACGTGTCCACGGGAATAATGAAGACATCAATTATACTTGTATCTTCAGCTTTCAGACACAAATTATGCTGGGAATGCTGTTGCCTTTTTCTGAGGCTAACATTTCTTCTTTGTAACATGGAGGTAATAATATCTAAATGCTAAGTTGACAACAGATAGTCAATAATACAATCTCTGTATGTATGGACAATAAGATTTCCCCTCCTTTTCTCTACCCCCCTTTTAATTATTGATGCAGATGCCCTTTCTTTTTATCTTTCTTGTTCCTATTGTTCTTATGTAAAATCATTTGAAATTAGCTTTTATAGAAGCATAGATTCTACCACCATAATCTATTAGAAGGCTGTAGTGCCGAGAAGAAAAATCTACACAGTCTTCACTGAGACTGGTGGAAATAGAACAAATGGCTCTCCTAACATTTATTTTACTATTTCCTTAGTTTGCCAAAGAAACACAAAAGTATTTTTTTCCATCTATCAGTTTATTTGCTGTATAAAGTCTTTTAGTATTATGATGTGGGTAAACAACACTAAATTATTAAGTGGCCTGAAACCTATTTCATTTATGATCAGAAATAAGTCACATAAGTTACTTAATCTTTTTGAGCTCTCATTTCCTATAGGATGTCAATATTTATATTTATTGAAAGCCTACAAATCTATACCTTCAACGTCTCCCTGTTTACTTATTGATATCCTATTATTTATTAATCTAGCCATCTTCCTACCATCAACACTCTTTGTGCTACCCATGAGGTTAATGTTTTCAATAAACAGATAGCTAATCACTTCAGTTTGAGGCTTTAGATGAGCTACTGGTACTAGGTAAATCTTTGCTAAAATTAAGGTAGCCAGGATTGATTCTACTACAGTGAAAATAAGTTTCATGTATAGCAGAGTTTATTTAACCAAATAAAATTGAATCATTGGCATACGCACATAAAATATGCTTTGAGTTAAACCCCAAATCCAAAAATATAGATTCATCAACTAAATGAAAGAGTTCATATCTTTACCCAGTCAGGAGTGAATATTTTAAATCATAAGATCTTTTACCATTTTCAACTATGAATTACTTTATACAAATATACCTATACATAAAAGAAAGCATATATCTTATATATTAAAGAGTCAATCTCCTTTATTATTTGTCATTAAATAGGAGCAATATAAAGAACATCTATTTTTTCTAAATATTGTTTTAGATCTTAGTTATCTACTTGGAGCCTCAGAAAACAACCTATTCTTTGTTGACTTCCTCTTCCATTTATGCTCTTCCCGCCATTCTCAGCGAAGACTGTGTGGATTTTCTTTCTGGGCACTACAGCCTTCTAGTTGGTTGCTCTAACCTTGAATCGTGCTCCTTCAGTTTCATGCAACATTCCATCTAATCATTCTTTTTTTTTTTTTTTTTTGGTTTTTTTGCTTTTTTCGAGACAGGGTTTCTCTGCTGTCCTGGAACTCACTCTGTAGACCAGGCTGGCTTTGAACTCAGAAATCCACCTGCCTCTGCCTCCCAAGTGCTGGGATTACAGGCGTGCGCCACCACTGCCCGGCTCCATCTAATCATTCTTAAAGACACAAAACTGTCCATCAAATCCAGACAAAGATTTCCCATTTCCCTCCAAATAAGGAATATATCACCCAGAATTACACGAAATACTGCTCCAGCTTTACTCAAATCTTTCTTACTCCCTTCTAGCATATCAAGAGAGTGAGGAACTGAATTTTATCCCTGTTCCTGAAACTTCAATATATTTGTTTATTTCCGTAGGTATTTTCCCCCTATAGAAGGTATCCTTTGCTCCATGGACCTAGCTGAATCTAGATTCATAATTGGATAGAGGTTTTCTATTCCTGAAATCTAATTCTGACCTAACCACACACCTACCAGTAGTCATTAGTAATTATGACAAGGTACATTTCCTTGTCTCACAAACCAATTTTTGAACTGACTGATTCTAAACACAATGTATTTGGTGAGAAAATATTTCTATCTTCCATACTATGCTGAGACCAGCTGATCATAAATGTCCATCAGCCCACGGTCATGCTCATACTGGCTAGGCATTTACCAGACATTTGTGGAATCAACAGAATGAGAGAACTTCTTAAAGCAACAACAACTTGGATGTTGTTACACATTAAAAATTCAAATGAGAAAGGAACATTATCGTAAGGTTGATCTGTCTTAGTTCATTGTTTCCCTGTCATATTATGTCAGAGATCAAAAGATAGCTGTTTTTTCTTCTAAAAATTCAGAGCTTCTTCTTCTTTTTTTTTTTTTTTTTTTTTTTTTTTTACTGTTCTCATGTCCCCTGTATTAAAGGGAGCTTTAGTGGTTGACTTTAATATAATTTGATTGTCTCTACATTCATATCCCTTGATAACTTGCTTTCACCACAAGTCAGCATGATCAAAATCTCTTCTTAATTATCTTCCCTACCTGCTGCAATAGCTGTTGCTGGGAATGTGTCACTAGCCCAAATGATTATGCTGGTGGTAAAGGCATACATTCCTGCAAGGCATGGTGGTGTGCTGGACTTCAAAGGGCTTATGCCAAGTGGTGAGGTATATTGTAGTTCCATTAAAGCATAATTACAGTGGCATGCTATATTCTGATTTCTGCTTGTGTCATAGATAATATATCCCTATATTATATACTGTTACTTACACAGAAGCTTCCAGGTCACACTAGCAGAACAGAGCTCAAACTGCTTCAGTGTACTTCCCTGTGAGATGACACTAGGTGTTCAGTGGGGACCAGATTCTTTTATAAAATATATATAGTATGTTGGGATTATAAGTAATAATGATAAGTAATAAGTTGGGCTCAATATCTCATTGATGCCTAGAGGCAGGTGTTATAATTCTCAGGTATCATAGGGAATGATAAACTTCAGGAATATTCTATGCTATGCCCAAGTCATGAGCACTACTATGCCTTGCTTTAATGTCAATAGTGCAGTACTTATATAGGACTTGCAGCACAGAAAGATGTACTTATAATTACTTAACCTAAAATCAAATCGTGATTACATTTCTTCTTTTTCTCCCTCTATAAAAGTGATCTGGGTAGAGGGGTTATATACTGGAGCCAATCCTACAGCTATCAAGGTGCCTGAAAACAGATTTGGGGGTACATTTCTTTCCATCTGAGTCTTGTGGAAAAACAAAAAAAAGAAATCCAGGAGGAGACTCTGGATTCTGGAGAATCTCTCTTGAGAGATTTTAATGGATTTTGGTTTGGGCATTTTTACATTTCCCTCTGTTCTGACTTCTCCTATATCTGCCTGGGGCTTTTAAAGTTAAACCCACTATTAACTTGTCCCTGCTCCTAGCTGGATGAAATATTTTCTCTACGCAATTGTCTCCAATTTTGCTTCTCAGAGACAATTCTGCTGCTTTAACTCCTTCCTCACATCACTTTCCAGGCAAATGATTTCCTTCCTCCTACAAACCTGACTGAAGCACACATGTAATCACTGATACAATTTTGAGGTCCCCTAGATAATTTCATTGAAAAGGTACCTAGGCTATCACACATGACATCCCTACCCAGAAGGAAGCAAGAAGAAGCTAGGCCCATTCAAAAAGGTTAGTTTTTGCAAGCTTGATTTACATTTTTGTCCATAAGCCAGAATTTTCTTTGGTCCTACCTGGGATTAAAGCCAAAAGTTGACAGAATTTTTGGGGTAGGCATCTGATTCTTGATTAACCTAAAGTGAGTTTAGTGTTACCCCTTCAGGAAGCTGAATGTTGTAATAGCTATTAGGGAAAGCTACTTTTCTGGCCTGATTGGGGATCTAATTTTGCAAGCTACCCAAAATGTAAAAGTATTCATCTATTTGGGTCATTCTCTGAGTGTCCCTCAGGAAAGTGGGTTCACCTTAAGTCATGCTTAGGTAGGTAGGAGGAATCACTATCCAGACTTTGAGGAAATATTACAATATTCTTTCCCAGAATTCTCACTTGGGTAATACTATTCCTGGTGAGTCGTGAATCAACGTCCCACTCCAGATAGAGAACTGATGATAGACCAAAATACAGATACAAAATCCAACTTGATGACTCAATGAGTTTATATTAGGATTACTTACAAAAATGTGGGTGAGAGTTTACTTAGAAGAGGAGAAATGACACAAAGACAGCATTGTCACCAAAGCTCACCCCAGCACGAGTAACATATCACATATGTTCAGGGACTTCCTGTTCTTTATTTGCAATCTTAATGAGTATCCCTAAAGGATGGAATGATTCAATCTCTGAAGAAATACTTGCTACAACCACTTCCTAGTGTAGCAGGTATGAGTGGCCATAAGGTTTTGAAAGGCCAGTCCATATTTTTGAGTCCAGAATCTAAAAGGTATAATGGTATCTTTTACTTCTTGTCTATTTTTCAGATGCTGGTAAGAGCCTAAATATGCTTTCTCTAATACTTTTTGACTACCTTTTTTTTCTAAAGTTCTTCTTCCCACTATATGGCTGACCTCGATACTGATTTAACCCAAACTGCATGGTTTTCCTCTTCCTCATATCCATCTTCCTCCTCTAAGCTGATGCCCATATTAACTGCCTGCCTGCCCTGGGGTTTTTCTTTTAAAGTCTTATAAAAACATTGTGATATTCCATCTCATGTCCCCCCCTTTCAGTCCTGAGGGTCTCTTATCTCCCAGGTCTCTGGTTCATTCTTGAGGTTGCCTGTCTCCCTTCTTTCTGCTGGCCCTCAGGGCTTCAGTCCTTTTCCCTCACCCAATACAAGATCAGGTTCCCCACTCCCTCCACTCCCCTACCCTTCCACTTTCCCTCCCAGGCCCATCCCTCCATTTCCACTTGTGGGACTCCCTCCCAAGGGGGACAGAGGTGTCCTTACTTGTGTGCTTCAGTTTGATGACCCTTTTGAGTATGTACTCACTAATAAATGGCTAATATCCATATATTAGTGAGCACATACCATGCCTGTCCTTTTCGTTCTGAGTAACTTCACTCGGGATGATATTTTCTAGTTCCATCCATTTTCCTGCAAAATGCAGGATGTCCTCATTCTTAATAGCTGAGTAGTATTCCATTGTGTAAATGAACCACATTTTCTGTCTCCATTCTTCTATTGTTAAATATCTAGGTTGTTTCCAGCTTCTGGATGTGACATATAAGGCTTCTCTGAACATAGTGGAACACATGCCCCTGTGGCATGGTAGGGCATCTTTTGGGTATATTTCCAAGAGTGGTATTGCTGAGTCTTCAGGTAGATCTATTTTCAATTTTCTGAGGAACCTTCAGATTTATTTCCAGAGTAGTTGCACCAATTTGCAATCTTACCAGCAATGGAGGAGTGATAGTCTTTCTCCACATCATTGCCAATATGTATTGTCACCTGAGGGTATGATCTTAGCCATTCTGATTGGTGTAAGGTGGAATCTCAGGGTAGGGAGAGGGAACTTAAAGAGACCACCTCCAACAAGAAGATTGCACATCAAATGAGGGAGAGGGGGACCATTCCACAGTCACAACTCTGACCCATAATTGCTCCTGTTGAAAGAACTACAGGGATGGAAATGGAGAGGAACCTGAAGAAAAGAAGGTCCAGTGACAGGCCCGAAGTGGGATCCAACTCAAGGGGAAGTCCTAAGGCCTGACAGTATTACTGAGAATATGGAGCACTCACATAAAGGGACCTAACATGACCACACTCCAGGGGACCCAACAAGCAGCTAAAAAAGTCAATTGCAGATATTTGCACCCAACCAATGGACAGAAGCATTGACCTGTTTTGTTGGATTAGGGAAGCCTGAAGGAAGCTGAGAAGAAGGACAACCCAATAAGAGGACCAGCAGTCTCAATTAATCTGGACCCATGAGATTCCTCAAACACTGGACCACCAAACAGACAGCATACACCAGCTGACATGAGGCCCCCAATATACATACTGTAGAGTACTGCCGGGTGTGTGTTCATTCAGAGATGATGTACCTAAACATCTAGACATTGGAGGCCCCATAGAGTCTAGAGGTCAGGTGGAGTGGTGGGTGGTGACATCCATGTGGAGACAGTGGGTGGGGTGGGGAGAAAGTATGGGATGTGGAACATTCATAGAGTGGACAGGTGGGGAGTTTAAATATGGAGTGTAAAAAAATAAATAAATTAAAAAATATATTGTGACCTTTCACAAGTTTCCTTATATTGTGAGCAGAACAGGAACTACTGTATCTACCATTGAGCTGAATAGAGTTCACACTAATATATACTTACAAACAATAAAGCCCATGTGTCTGTGTGAACATATTTATACATATAACTTTGTGAAATGCATGTCTATGTGTATCTATATAGAAATATGAATGATCAAAAGGTTATATCCTTGATATTGTTTTACAATTCATTGCCATTTTATTTAGTTTACACAGGCCTACAAAGTAGAAGTATCATCCAGCCTTCTACTTTTCTCAGGCTAAATGATGTATTAACCTTTAAAAAATAATACTATATCCACTCTACCAAGAAGCAAATGGAAACACCTGTATTTGGAAGGCCACCAAAGTATTATGACAAAATCCCATGCTGATTCAGTCCTTATCACACTGTAGGTCATACAAAATTAAAGTAGGGGATGAAAGACTTAGATGGGTATATAAAGGAGGGCTTTGAAGCTATCCTGGACTACTTTGTGTGTGTGTGTGTGTGTGTGTGTGTGTGTGTGTGTTTGTGTGTGTGTGTGTCTGTGTGTGCATATGCATGTGCCTGTGCTTGTGTGATATGAAGATAACCCTTTCTAAAAGAAATAGTTGTTTCCCTGTGCTTATGGTCATAGAATCAAAAACTGGAGAAGTATGAGTTTATATCCAGACTTTCTCATTTAATAGTTGTACAGATTAAAATAAGCTCAAGACCAATCTATGCTTTAAATTTATCACTAATAAAATGTAAATGAAAATAGTTCATAAGACATAGGGTTGTGGAAAGGTTTAGATGAGATTTGCATAGAATGCTGTTTGTATTACATCTTTTTCTCAGAACTCACTCAACATGGCTACTGTTGCTGTTACTATAACTTCCTCTTCCTACTTTCCTTTAATCTCATCTTTTCTCACGCTTGGCTTGCATACACACTCTCCCCTACCCCTCGTCTTACCTCAGACATTCAAATATTTTTGAGTGTGCTCTCCTGTTGTGGAAGAAGGGAGCAGACCCACAGACTGTATGCCGAGTACCTCTGCCACTCATTCCGCCTCCATCTTTACATTGCTATCAGATTCACATTTCAAATACCGAGCCCTGTCTGACAATGCTTCTGGGAGTAGCTACAATATGAACTTGAACATGGCCTCTGTGCCCTTTTCAAGATTTCTTAGGTATCATAATGAGCTTGACTTCAGAATAGACAGGGTGCTGTGGGTGAGCAGTACCAAACCTTCAGAGTTATCAGCATGAAACTAGGTTAAGTTGCATGGAAGAGAGTTCTGAACGAGATCCTATCACTTCCTGTCTGACAGAGCATCTACCACACTGGAGTGGTCTCTATGGCAGTATTTGGGTCTCATAGTAAGTCAACAACCTGCCTGCAGGGTCCTTGTCATGGCGCAATAGCAAAAGGGCAAGATTTATCATAACAGAAACCGGATGAAGCCCTGAAAAGTTGATTTAAAACATTTAAAGAGCAGAAGACTGGATAATGGGGGTAAAAGAGAAAGAAGTAGGAAGTGAGAGAAGGGGCAGCGTGATACAGAGAGCTGTCACACAAATACGTGTTAGTGTGGGACTGTTTTCTAGGTATTTCCAATCTGTAAAGAACTTTCTCCTTTATGAAGCTGAATCTTCTTTAAAAATTCCAAATGCTTAAGCAATTCTCATAAGTGAGAATTGAATAAGAGACAATGAATAATTCTCAATTTCCATAGAATTATAGTAGCATTTAGAAAATTTCAGACTGGCTGAGTTTTCAGATATCCAAAATTTACAGTAAAAGCCACCGTTTTCTGGAAATAAGTGACTCCTCTTCATCATTTAGTACTTGGTGCTATGAAATGCATTTTCAAACCTAATATATCTCTCATATTTCCTAAACATTTGGGATTATGGAAGAGAATGAATTCAATAATTTGAATCCTTTATCAGTTCATGACATGCTTAGTATTACTATCAATTTTAATATACATTCATATTCATATTTATGATAATGTAATATATGCTGACTTAGGGCTTCATATGCTTGTTTTTAATCTATTTCTTTCCTTTACTTCTCAGAAAGGCCCAAAGCAATTACAAATTGCTTTGGACAGTGCATCTACCTGAATACAACCTTTGAGGAAAGCATGTCTGTTAGAGGAAATAAATTCAAAACAAGATCGACAAGCCTAAATTTATTTTTGTTACAAAACTACATTGAATATTTACTGTAGACCAAATAAATAAGAGTTCCAGATACAGAAATGAATTGCCCCAACCAGACATCTGTCAAACCAATCATAATGCAAGGTACTGGGATCCCAGTAATAGTGGGAACAAAGTGTTTTTACAGAGTTCATAAAACCACAGAGAAGTCAAAATGAGGAGTGTAGATTGTACAAGAAGAGAGAGTATGTTCCTATGGGAGAGACCATAATCTTTTAAGTCAATTCTAGTCATCATCATCATCTTTTTTTCTTTATAATGAAATGGGGAATCCAGAGTGGCCAAGCTTTCATATTTAAATTATAGTTTTCTCATTTTAAAAATACTTGTCAACTCCTTACCAAGGGCTATTTCTTTTAAGACCCCTGGGTAATCATGAGAATAAAGTAGGAGAGATGCTTAATTATGCCTGCAAGGTCAAGACATATGTTGCATCTGAACTAAACCTGAACAGCTCAACAAGTGGGGAATTCCATTCTGTAGACTTCTTTCCCTCTGTCTGCCACAGCATATGTTTTATTCATCTGTATGTCTGTCTCTTCTCTCCATGTTCAAGGGCTAGGTTCTGGGGTACTCGATAAGTATCTGTGGAATAAATTTTATAAGTCTCAGAAAATCCTACTCAAATATAAGCAGGACAGAACAAAAAGTAAGCTGTGGTATATCCAAGTGCTTAATTTGTTTTATTGTTTTATTTATTTAACAAATAAATGTTGAGAGTCTATTTGGATTGTGAAAGTGTTTCAGATACTGGAACATAGTAGGCCAGTTCCTATCATAATGGAATTTACATTCTAGTGGGGAAGATATAAACAATAAACAACATGTGTGTGTGTGTGTGTGTGTGTGTGTGTGTGTGTGTGTGTGTGTGTATAGATAGATGGATAGACAGACAGACAGACAGATACTTGAATAAATGTAATGGTACTCGTCCTATTTCTTGTATGTTATACACATTATCTGCACCATCACAGTATGATATACTCTATGTGTCTCTGTTTCTCTCTCTATCTATGTATGTGTGTATGAATAAGTGTGTATACACAAGCATTTGTATAAGCATCCGTGTATTTGTATGTATGTATATTATGTGTATATTTGTAAAATAATTGTTATAGTGAAAATAAATCACAGAAAATATAACTGGTGCCATGGAAATCATGGATATGTGTTATTCTTAAAAATAGCTCAGGATGTATTTTATTACCTCATTTATAGATACATGCATACAATTATATATGTATATAATATAATGACATATATAATGACGTATGTATGAGGTTCATATAATATATATTGATTTATATATATATATATAAAATGACATATAATGACATTCATTCATATCAATGACATTCATTATATATGTATATGAATGATGGGGCAGCATACAATCCAGATGAAATGAAAAATGTCCAGAAATACAGAATGACCAGACAGAAGGGCAGCTCTAGGAAATGAGGGCAGGGATCTGAGATCTAGCAGAGAACACATCAGCTAGGCCATTTTAACAAGATGAGAAGCTACTAGCAGCTTCTGAAGAGAAGAGTGATGTGATCTGACTTTCACTTTAAAGGGATCACTTCTAACATCAGTTTAAGAATATGATATAAATATTCAGAACAGAAGGATGAAGTAGAAGTTGTTAGCGGATGTTGTAGATGGTCTCTGGCATCAATGATCACACTGGAAGGTTAATGACGAATTGGTCAGTTCATGCATCTATTCTGGTTCAGATTTGTTGGTGGATTGAATGGATATAGGGATTAATAGAAAAGAAGTGGGTGGTGCCAATATATTTTTCTGAGCAACAGAAGGGGTAGAGTTATCATGAGCTGGGCGGTGGAAGTTTCTGGCAAAACTTAAAGGATACATGGAATTAACTCTTTCATTTTGGCTACGCTGAAGTTGAGATGCCTGTTAAATATCCAGATGGAAAAATTAAGTAGACAGAGTATATACAAGTCTGGTGTTTGGGAGAGACATCTGAACTAGAGATATAAATATAGCAGTTATTAGCATGTACATAGAATTTACATCTTTACATCTAGTTAGGCCACTGAGGGCTATGTTTAGATAAAGAGAAAAGCTGTGCAAATAGATGCTTGGGGTTCCCCCAACTAGTACAAGTACTCGAGATAAATATAGACCATGAAAATGAGATTGGAGTAGGAAAGTAGCCACATTAGTGGCTTCCTGAATGTCATCTGAAGACAGTTTTAAAGAGACAGGGGTTATCAAGGTGTCAAACACTCTATTGTAGGCTGAGTGAACTGAGTAAATGAAGGTTTTTAGTAACCTTAATTGAAATGCTATTTCATGGACCAGATTGTGTAGAGCTCCAGAGACAAATTGAGATAAGCTGAAAACAGATTTCTGAAAAGGAAATAAAAGAAATGATGTGTGAAAGTGAGAAATAGAAAGTATTTTATTTTACAGTGTACATATGGCTGATAGGAATGAATCTGTAAAGACAGTGTGTAGGAGAACAGAAATTTCCTCAGCTGATGTTCCTGAATGAGGGGAATTGTTTAAGGCACAGTTAGAAAGAATATTCCGAGACTGTGAAATATATTCACCAATATTAGTATAAAATTTGTGAGTAGTCAATAGGCTCATACAGATGATTTGAAGTGTTAGTAAATATGGTCTCACCAGTACGCCGTTACAGTGTGAATATTAAGTGTACATCACAAAAGAGATCATGTATCAAAGGCTTTGTTTGCAGTGAAATATTAAGAGTTTGGACTTTGAGGGCAGAATGGGCTCTAACCTAATGAATAGATAGTTCCATTATTAACTTCTTATTGAGATGAGATAAAGACTACAAAGTATGACTTAGGTCAAGGGAATTGATAACTTAGTGATTGCCTTTGAAGGGTGTATCCTACCTCCTACTCACATTTCATTTCTTTCCTTAGTCTTCAGACAGCATGAGACCTGTATCCCTCTGCCCTGTGATCCTATTATCATGATATTCTGCCTCAGCATAAACCCATAGCAATGAAGCCATCCAATAAATGCAGAAAATCCCAGAAACTCTTAAGTTTGTTTCAGTTGATTTGGTACATCACAATTATAGAGAAGCACATTAACAGATGGACCATGGAATCTCTGCATTTATTCTCTCTCAACCAAGTGTTTATGTGTGCAGGGTAGGGATCAAAGAGGTGATGGTACATGTATCTTTTTGGGAGAAATAACATACTAGAAGGCATTCTCTCTCAAACTTTAGTCATTGAATGCACCATTAAATCATTGTCATATAGTTATAGTCCATATTAGTAGAATGTTTGCTTTAAGTATATGCATATTCACTTCTTGCTATTCTTATGTTAAGAAGATTATTTTCTGCCAAGTTGATACCTCTCATTTTCCATAAAAAGAAGGTAACGGTTAAACTTAGTAGAATTCTAATAGTTAGTGATATGATAATATTCAGTCCTGCTTCTTCACAAGCTCAAGGTTCCTACTCACGAGTTGCCATTAATTTCATCACTAAGGGAAACTTTCAATTAGAAGGACATTGTAAAGGACAGACTAGCACAAAGTCTTTTCCATAAAGCCATCAGAAGAGCATGTAATGCATATATCATGGAGGTCAATATAAAAGTAACTCTTCTCCCTTGATTGTGGCCTATCCTGGGTTTAGATAAATGCACATTTCAACAAGAAGTCACCCTCACAGACATGTGGCAAGGAATAAGACATAGGTCTCACTGGAGCACAGATTTTCAAATGTGTAAGCCATGTCAGCTGAGTTTCTCATTCATGTAAAAGTAAAGTTTAGGCATCAGAATATGGTTTTAGTGTGAATGTAGAATGCTAGAACTAACTCCCGCAAATGGTTTTCTGGTCTTCTGACCTCCACATATAAACCACAGCATGTGCATAGCAGTGCATGTACACACACACAGACACACATACACACACACAGACTAAATAAATAAATAAATGTTAAAACTACTCAAGATTTTCCTGCTAAACATCATGTAGGTACTGAATAGTTTTATTATGATTTTATGATTACACAAAAATATCCTATCTTCACAGATATTTCTGGGAGATGAAATGGGCACACACCTAAATTTACAACATAAAGCATGATTTCACATTACTAAGAGAGTGAAGTTGTCAGGAAAACAAATATTCATCCATTAGATAATCAAGAAAGTACATTGTGAGCCCTACATAATTGTCCTGTGTACTGACAAGTCTTTCCTGGGCTCTGTGGACACAACAGTACATAAAAGCAGATAGTTTCCTTTAAGGAAACTACAAGGTTAGGGGGCAGGGACCTGGCTTGTAAGGGAAAGATTCCTTTTGAAGAGTGGGAATATTACTTGGAATAATTAGATGAAAAAAATATTCTATTTAAGATTTCTGCCTCCAGTTCACAAATGCATAGCACATCTTTGGATAGAACCAAGAGGTAATGGAGAACACTGAAAGATTCCTAACTAAATCAGTTCATTTCCTGTATTTGGTAACACTAAATTCAGTCTAAGTGCATGTATATTTTCCCAATGTTGTTCCACCCAACTTAAAACATGAAGCATATCAATTCCCCAGACTCACACTTCATATAATAAATACATTTGCTTGCAGCTACTAGTTCTTGTTTTTATATGCACGGTTGTTCATTTCCCCCTTCTGTTCCATGGTCTGAAGAAGCCACCTTTGCAACATACATTTGTGTTGTTTTAAGCGTTGTTTGAGATAGTTAGAAAAGTGAAAATCATTTTGCTGGAAGTTTTCAGTCATCATCTAAATATGTATTTGGCTGACTTTCTCTGTCTGTGCTCCAGGCTGTCCACTAGCAGGAGCAGCTGGATGACTAGTACATCAGTTTGTTGGGTGACTTTGGTTGGAAACTCATCTATCCTTTTCTGATCTTGGTTTTTCTCATCTATGAAACAAAGGGCATGCTAACCTTCTCTTACCCCTCCAAAATGTTAGAAAGGGGAAATAAGTTAATATTTAGAAAGGCCTTGGTAACCCTTCAAACCAAGACATTATCAAAGTACAAAGTAAATGGTAGGAACTGTTTGCTATCCCATTAGTAACTCAAATAGTACATGAGCCCCTCCTGTCAAATTCTTGTAAGACAGGCTTCAACCATACATTTATTCACTTACTAGGTTGGAAATGGGAGTAGAAGGGTTGAACTCTCTGACTCCTGCACAGATAAGAACTCTCCTAGGGAAAATATGGGTGCATACAGATTCCTCTTTATGGAAGCACCCAGGCCTAAAGTCTTTATTTTCTCTCAGGATTCTAGAAAAAAGATAAATGAGTTTGGAGCATATCTCAAGATCTTAGGGCTTTTATGTGTATAAGCTATGGTATTGTTTCTGGACATGTAAATTGAGAATCACTACCTCATTCCTAAAAGGCGAATGTGAAATTTATAGATGATTACTTCTTATGATGCTAATCGCTCTATTAATACTATCTCCTTAAAATTCCTATACGACGCTTGTGAGATGTGATCTATTATTATCCTTAACTGTCATTCAAATAAAATGATGTAGCAGGAAATTTTATAAATTAGCCAGTTGAGTTTGTGCTTAAAACTCCCCACACCTCTGTCTGAGCTTAGCTTCATCTGCCTCTGTTCTCTTTACTAGACCTGACACAGAGTGTGTTCTGTACCTACACAGGAAACATGCTTTGTGATTATTATTCACGCAGAAGAGAGTCTTTTCCCCTGGTATTCTTTCTTTTTTATTTACTTTTTAGCAGGACAGAGAGAAGTTCTCTGATCATGCTGATTTGGGTAGGGGACATGAATACCCTATATGGAAACTATATCTAATCCAAAACTTAGGAAAAATGTTTTATATTTGTTTAATGAATATATTTCCCATCATATACATTTGCACATAATGTGACTCCTTCACTACTTAGCCATTTTAAGTCTAACCTTGTAATGATATCTTGGAGATCTTACATAGATTCACACAAGAGTAAGGACTTGACTATAAATAAGCAAATTATGCATGTATTGGGAAGAGTCTTAATGAGAGCTCTAGATCTGGCTGCCTGTAGATATGTCTGTAGGTTTATTAAATATTAATTAAAGTAATGGATATGGAAAGACTCAGCACATTGTGGGTAGTACCATTCCCTAGATAGGAAGTTTTGAGCTGTGTAAGAGTGGAGAAACTGAATGGACACAAACATGAGAGCAAGTGTTTCTCTCTGATTCTGACTGTTATTGTGAGGTGATTAGCTGTTTGAAATTCCTTCCTTGATTTCCTCATAATATTGATAGTAACCTGGAAGTACAAGCTGAGATAAACTATTCATTCCATCAAACTGTGTTTTATCAGAATATTTTATCATTGCAACAGAAACTGAAACTAACATGTACAGTGTGCTACTCTGTGAAAATTATATGTATTTCCAGATTAATATAGCTGTTTATTTCTCTCTTTATGGACAATTTAATCTGAGAAACTAGAATACTTTTTTCCCCAAAGTTGTTGGCACAATTAATGTTTCTAAAAATTCTAGTTAGATATGTATGTTTATTTAATATTTACTTATATAAAAAAACAAATGTTAGCAATGTTGTAATTTATGAAACAGCATTGAAATGGTGATATTCGGGTTCGTGCTTACATTTTCACAGACCCAGTGAATTTTCTCAGCTCTTTATGTAAGATAATAAATGTTGAGATCTTACACTTGTCTACTTACCACTGAATAGAGCCAGGGAAAAATATTCTTTCTATCTCCCATGAGAGGATTGATGGTTAGTTTGTGGTTATACCAAGCCACTACTGAACTCTCCAAAAGATGCCCTTAGTCTCTCATTGTTCTTTTAGCCTTCAGTGTTAACCCAAATTAGAGCTATCAGAGTCTACTATTTATTCACAACTTCAATTTCTAAGCCCTATACATGAGAGTGTTCTGAGGTTAGTGGAGGTGGGGGAGGTAAATATTCCCAGCCTTTTCCAGCAGTTTTCAGAAGCTTCTGATGCACTTACCTGCATTTTGTAGAATTAGAACTCACACTCAGTGATGGGAACAGAGTCTGACACATCATAATAGTAAGCTCAAACTCCTCCCCTTAGTAGCTATGAAGGAGGAAAGAAGACATTAGATAACATGTTTGTGAGAGGGAAAAGGTAGTAATTAAGAACTGATGCTTAAATGAATGATTGAAATTTGCTCAAATTTTATTTTTATTCATTTGGAAGGATAAGAGAGAAAAGCGAAGAGCATTGCTCTTGCTTGGTAATGTCCCTACCAAGGCTACCTACCTCTCTGAGAAGGCAGGCACAAGATGACTGATAAAGGAGGAAGTCTGATAACAGACAGATTTTATAACAGAGATTTGTCCACTGGGGAACACATTGTTCTTTTAACTCAGAAACATCTTCTACACTACTATTAAAGAGTCTTCATGTTTGGGAGACAGAAAGTAAACCCAAATACTGACTATTAAATCATTCACTGCATAACCCTCTAAGGCTTGTAATATGGGGCATAACAAAATTGAAAGAAATGAAGAAAACAGAATTCTTTTTCTTCAACTCCTAAGCTTAGGCAAGTTTGCTTTGCTTAAAGTAGAAAATCCCATAGCAATACTCTATTATCATCATGAAAACCACTAAATTGTTCATATTATCTTTCCCATGTCAGTAAATACAATAATAATGCTGAAATTGTCTTCTATATATGGGATAATATCAAGAAAAGAAAGAAAGTTACATCCTTTTCTCAAAACACAAAACAAAACGAAATACTCCCACAACAAAACACATTATAACGCTGTTGGCACTATTGTCCAATAAAATAAATGTCAGTCCTCAAAGTGGCCATGTATCACACCCAAAGTTATCTTTCAAACTTAAAATTGGACCTTTTGACAATTCTTTTTCATTCATCTTAGTGGGCACTTATGTTTGTTAACTATGTTAGAAACACATTAGTAATTCATAAAGAAAAGATCCCTCCGACCACAAAGTTTTATCCCACTGGTAAAAGTAGGAGTTAAATAAATCAATACATCCATAAGCAATATGATTTTAAATAGAAAATACAAAGGAGGATGCAACATAGAATAGGAAAGAAATGGCTGACTCTTTTTTCAGACTGAATTACAAGAAACCTCCTTTCTCAGAAAGAGATAATTTGCAAAAATGTGTCTGGCAATTGGGGAAGAGCCAGGATCTGAGAGAAGTGATGCAGAGAGACCAGAGGCAAGAACAGTCTTCTGAGCAGGGTAGTGCTGAGTTGCTTGAGGAATAAATGGAGCACGAGTAGAGCTGTGGCAACAGAAGTGTTAGACCCCGAGAATACTCATTTTCAGCATATGACATACTTTTTGATCTGCTTTGGCAGACTCGCCATCTCATTTCTCAATCAACGCTCTTGCTCTTTTCTTCCTGGCTCCACTGACCTACTTTACAGATTCAAAGTGAATGTACCAAGTTGTTCATACCTCCATTTACCAGTAATGCTTGTTCTCCTGCCTGAAACGTGCTGATCTGTTCTGTGATCTGTGAGATCTACTCATCACTGAAGACAAGTCTTTATTTTTACCCATGAGAGTATCAAAGGGCATGATTAACTATTCCTATTACCAAATCTCTATTGATAATGACTTTCTTTGTAGACCTGAGTTTCAAATGAACAATTTGTGTTCCTTTGGACAATTGTAAAGCTCTGAATAATCTTTTAGGTCATTTACTGTAGAAAAAGATATATGTGTTTTGTGTAGTATAAACAGATTCCTTTGGGATGGGTGTATATTTCAGTGGAAGGAAGCTTGACAATCATATACTGGGCCATGGATTTAATCTCCAGCATCAGCAAAAAGACAACCACGAATAAAATTTAGGACATAATGTTGACCACAGAGGGTGAAATCATTTGAGGCATTTGGTTACACTGGATCCGTAGTTAGCGAGCATAGGACAGTAGATGCTGCAGCTAACTTTCTGCTTTTGTTTATTTTTACATTCTGGACATTGCCCCTTTCCCGGTCCCCCCCCCCCCCCACAGTTCCTCATCCCATTTGTCTTCTCCCTTGCCTCTGAGAAAGTGCTCCCTGCCACCAGGGCTCTCCCTTCCTTGGGGTGTTAAGTCTCTTAAGCATTAAGTACTTCTTCCACTGAGGCCAGACCAGGCAATCCCTGCTATGTATGTGCCTAAGGCCTCATACCAGCCTGGGGGGGGGGTAGGTGGTAGGTGATGGGAAATGGGGGGTAAGGGTTGGGAGGAGGAGGGGCAGGCTATGCTGCCTGATTAGTAGTTCACTGGGATCGCCCTGGGATCTGGGTTATTTGAGACTGCTGGTCTTCCTATAGGGTTGTCCTCCTGTTAAACTTCTTCAATCCTTTCCATAATTCAACCATAGGGATCCCTGACTTCTGTCCAATGGTTGGGTGTATGTATCTGCGTTTGTTTCAGACAGCTGCAGGAAGCACCTCTCAAAGGACAGCCATGCCAGGCTTCTGCCTGATAGCATCAGTAATAGTGTCAGTGTCAGCCCTTGGTGTCACCGCCTCCAGGAGATGGATCACAAGTTCGGTTGCTCCAAAATGTACAGTGGAAAAATAAAGGCATCTTCAGTAAATGGTGCTGTTCTAACTGATGGTCTGTATGTAGAAGAATGAAAATAGATGGATATTTATCACCTTGAACAAAGCTCAAGTCCAAATGTATCAAGGACCTCAATATAGTACCAAATACACCAAATCTATTAGATGAGAAAGTGTAAAAGAGCTTCATCGAACTCATCACAGGGAGAAATTTCCTGTGAGACCAATGGCCTAGGATCTAATACCAACAAATGATAAATGGGACCTCATAAAACTGAAAAGTTTCTGTAAAGCAAAAGACACCGTCAATAGGACAAATTGGTAACCTTAAGATTGGGAAAAAAATAACTTTTACTATTTGCAGATGATATTAGAGTATTCTTAAGTGACCCAAAAAACCTCCATCAGAGAACTTCTACAGCTGATAAAGAACTTCAGCAAAGTGGCTGGTTATAAAATCAACTCAAGCAAATCAGTAGCCTTCCTATACTCAAAGGATAAACAGGCTGAGAAAGAAATTAGGGAAATAACACCCTTCATAATAGCCACAAAAAATATAAAGTATCTTGGGGTGACTCTAACCAAACAAGTGAAAGATCTGTATGATAGGAACTTCAGGTCTCTGAAGAAGGAAATCAAGGAAGACATCAGAAAATGAAAAAATCTTCCATGCTCATGGATTGGTAGGCTTAATATAGTAAAAATTGCCACCTTGCAAAAAAGCAATATACAGATTCAATGCAATCCTCATCAAAATCCCAACTCAGTTCTTCACAGAGTTAGAAAGAACAATTTTCAAATTCATCTGGAATATCAAAAAACCAAAGATAGCTAAAACTATTCTCAACAGTAAAAGAACTTCCGGGGGAACTAGTATTCTGGACCTTAAGCAGTACTACAGAGCAATAGTGTTAAAAACTGCATGGTATTGGTACAGTGACAGGCAGGTAGATCAATGGAATAGGATTGAAGACCCAAAAAGGAACCCACACACCTATGGTCTCTTGATCTTTGACAAAGGAACTGAAACCATCCAGTGGAAAAAAGATAGCCTTTTAACAAATAGTGCTGGCTCAACTGGAGGTCAGCATGCAGAAGAATGTGAATTAATCCATTCTTATCTCCTTGTACTAAGCTCAACTCCAGGTGGATCAAGAACCTCCACATAAAACCAGACACACTGAAACTAATAGAAAAGAAACTGGGGAAGACCCTTGAGGACATCGGTATAGGGGGGAAGTTCCTGAATAGAACACCAATAGCTTATGCTCTAAGATCAAGAATTGACAAATGGGACCTCATAAAACTACAAAGTTTCTGTAAGGCAAAGGACACTATCAATTAGACAAAATGGCAACCAACAAATTGGGAAAAGATCTTCACCAACCCTACATCTGACAGAGGGCTAATATCCAATATATACAAGGAACTCAAGAAGTTAGACTTCAGACAGTCAAATACCCTATTAAAAATGGGGTACAGAGCTAAACAAAGAATTTTCACCTGAAGAACTTCGAATGGCTAAGATCACCTTAAGAAATGTTCAGAATCATTAGTCATTAGGGAAATGCAAATCAAAACAACCCTGAGATGTTACCTCATACCAGTCAGAATGGCTAAGATTAAAAACTCAGGAGACAGCAGGTATTGGCGAGGATGTAGAGAAAGAGGAACACTCCTCCACTGCTGGTAGGAATGCAAGTTGGTACAACCACTCTGGAAATCAGTCTGGCGGTTCCTCAGAAAACTGGGCATGACACTTCCGGAGGACCCTGCTATTCCTGGGCATATACCCAGAGGATTCCCCAGAATGCAATAAGGATGCATGCTTCACTATGTTCATAGCAGCCTTAGTTATAATACCCAGAAACTGGAAAGATCCCAGATGTCCCTCAATGGAGGAATGGATACAAAAAATGTGGTATATTTACACAATGGAATACTACTCAGCAATTAAAAACAATGAATTCATGAAATTCTTAGGCAAATGGTTGGATTTGGAAAATATCATCCTAAGTAAGGTAACCCAATCACAAAAGAACACACATGGAATGCAGTCTCTGATAAGTGGATATTAGCCTAGAAGCTCTGAATACCCAAGACACAATTCACATATTAAGTCACTCCCCAAAAAAGGAAGGAGAGGGTTCTGGTCTTGGAAAGGCTTAATGCAGAATTGTAGGGGATTACCAAGACAGAGATGTAGGAGGGGGTTGATTGGACAACAGGCAGAGGGAAGAGGGCTTATGGGGAGGGGGGAACCAGGAAAAGGAAAATCACTTGGAATGTAAACAAAGAATATAGAAAAAAAAAGATTGGGAAAAAATATCTTCACTAACCCTACATCCAGTTGAGGGTTAATGTCAAAAATATATAAAGAACTCAAGAAATTGACCTCCAAAAACCAAATAACCCAATTATAAAATGGGGGCAAAAAGCTAACTAGAGAATTTAGAGGACAAGGATCTCAACTAGATGAGAAGCTCTTAAAGAAATGTTCAGCTTCCTTACTTATCAGAGAAATCCAAATCAAATTGATCCTGAGTTGTACCTCACACCAATCAGAAAGGCTAATATCAAATACTCATGTCACAGCACATGCTGATGAGGATGTATTGAAAGAGAAACATTCCTCCATTGCTGGTATGGTTGCAAACTGCTACAACTTCCATGGAAATCAATCTGGCAGTTTCTCAGAAAATTGGAAATAGTTCTACCTGAAGACCCAGCTATAACACTGTTGGGCATATACCCCAAAAGATGCCCCACCATACCACAAGGACATGAGCTCCAGTATATTCATAGCAGCCTTATTTGTGAAAGCCAGAAGCTGGAAACAACCCAGATATCCCTCAAATGAAAAATGGATATAGAAAATGTGGTTCATTTACTCAATGGAATACTATTCAGCTATTAAAAACAAGGACATCATAAATTTTGGGGGCAAAGGGATGGAACTAGAAAATATCATCCTGAGTGAGGTAACCCAGACCCCAAAGGATATGCATGGCATGTATTCACTGATAAGTGGATATTAGCCAAAAAGTATAGAAAACCTAGGATACAACTCCCAGACTATAATAAATGTAACAAATAGAAAGGTCCAAGTGAGGATGCTTCAATCCCACGTAGAAGGGGAAAGAAAATAATAATGGAAGGGAGATGGAAGGAGGGAGCTGGGTAGGAGGGGAAAGGGGGAGGAGGGAGAAGGAGAACAGACTCAGGTATGGGGGAGGGTCAGGAAAGAAACCCAGAGGTCTAGGAAAATGATTAGAAATATGCAGCCTGGTGGGGGTGGGGGTTCATGGGTGTGGGTGGGAGGATTCTCTAGAAAGTACCATAGACCCTGGTGCTGAAAGACTCTCAAAACTCAGCTGGTGTGACCTTAGCCAAAATGCCCATCAATTGGGAGAGGGAACTCGAAGTGTCCACCTAACTTTTTGCTTCTTATACCCCCTGGACACAAACCTGGGAATGTATAGAGTATGTTTTGCCTTGTTAATTAACCTAATCAAGATAATCTTTCATAAGCTAAGTCAGAGATAAAAGTAACAACACCCTCATAAGTTTACCCAGAAGTTTGTTAATAACATTAAATATAATAGTTTGCTAAGTCTTCATTTTGCAGAAGACAGATCATGGGGCCTCTCAGCCTTGGACTGTATGAAATGGTCCCATAGTGACAAATATCTCTCTGCTGTCTTTTCCTGCATTTCTTTTCAATGTTTCTGGCAAACACTGATTAATACATAAGATTTCTATTTCTTGGATACTCAGTTATTTCTATAAGATGAAACTATTATTTGGAATAGATTAGTATCTGGGGCACCTTATTTTCCAAACGCCTGATAAAAAAATTCCTTACATATTTTTTTGATTTTCTTAAGATATTTGATTATTGAAGGTAAAAAGGGAGCTTAAAAATTATCAGGAGCTCAATACTGATTGACCACATCTATTGAAGAAGATACTTTCTAAAACAGTTGGATGACTATGGTGTTCTCGATTGTTGCTACAGCATTTTGAGTGCCTTGTGTCTCATCCAAACATTAATATCAGTTATCTGTAGCATTTGTTAAATTGTTATAATCTGACAGATTTCATTCACATATAGATAGCCCATATTCTTGTTCTTTTGTCATCTTAGGCCCTAATGTACTATTGGGGCCTTCAGAAAGCCATGTTGGTGGTTTAACTATATGATTCACACATACAAAGTTTACATAGACAGTCTGAAGAGACTTCCCATCTGCCTTAGGCAGTTTTCCCTCTCAAAAATGGTTGCACTAGCTCAAACAATTGTGCAATGGAGACAAAATGTGCACAATGAAAACATTATCTAAAATTAAAAGCACTATATTCTCTAAAACAGATGCTGTCTTTTTCTCTTGCTTGTCTTTAACTTTAACTCTACACCACTTTCTAACAATTTCACACAAATATACAATGTATTATGATCACTTTCACTTCCCATTAACTCTCTGACCCTCTGAATTCTTTCTTCACTACTCTTCCTCCTAATAATCTAATGCATTATTTTATTTTATTTTATTTATTTGGAGTCGCACAGATGGGGTAACTTAAGAGAGCATGGGCAACTTGCCCTTGGCTTCATTGACAAAAATTACACCTCTGCCCCTATTACCAACTGCACATTCCCAATAACCCTCCTAGGAGAGGTAGGCCCCATGGATTCTCTCCTCCTTGTTTGTGTTGGAAGGTTGAAGTGCACAGCCTTTTTCTGATCTTACACAGGTAATCAGAGCAGGTTCCATGTGATCATGACAGACAGAGTCATGGCATACACAGAAGAGAGCACTCCATAGCACACTTCCTTATCCTTCTGCTCTGATGTTCTTTCTAGTCCCTCTTCTGCGCTGTTCCTTGGGCCTTAGAGGAGGTGACATCATTTTCCCACTTAAGGTTGAGCACTGCTGTGTTATTTGTTCTAGGAACTTTGATCAGTTTTAAGTCTCTTCATCAACCAAAGAGAAGCTCTTCTCAGCCAAGCATTGAGCATAGCATTAGTCCATGTATGAACATGAATGTTTAGAAGGTAATGTGAGTATATATCTAGCTAGCAAGATAATAGTAATGGATTTCCTCTATGGGACTGTGAGTTTTCCAGAAATAGCCTTTTGACAAGGCTTACAGGTCATGCTGTATTTCTTCTCATGAAACAGTACTTAAGTCTAATAAAAAATGGTTGGTCACCTTCCAAACATTCATAACACTGTTGTACTAGTAAGACTGTCTTGTCTGGCAGACACAGGATTCACCTGAATAAATTTGTTAATTTTTTTTCCAACTTAAAGTCAACACAGCAATTTTGTGGTGATAAAAACTCTAGCCAGCAGGTAGGATGCCTTCAATAGGGTTTCATATTTATTTCCTTGTGTTCTGTATCTGAACTATGTTGTGACTTCAGCAATAGGGTCTTATCCTTTAGGTGAGTAACTTTAGTAACAGCTATTAATAGCCTCTATGGTCTTCGGAGCCTCTCTTGAGTCCTTATTCCATCACCTGCCACACCAAAAACTTGAAGGATTCTTCTGAGGCAGTCTACATTGTTTCCTCTTTGGGCCTTTGTTTTTCCTGTGGGCCTCTGAAGATACTGCTCTTAACCTCCCATTGATTAGCTGGTCTAAGTTTTCCCCTCTCCTTATGACTGAGCATTGACCTGTTCACTACAGGAGCCAGGTGGCATACCTGGGATTTGTGTTTACATAGCTGTGACTTCTGGGACATTATCCACCTATACAAAGTACCTCATTTTGAAGTCTTTACACTTTTAGTTAGTTTTAAAAGTTGCATGTTTCTGTTCAGATTTTTCATTTACCCTTAGTCTTGGTTAAAACTCCTATGTCCACCATCTTTTCCTGCCACCCCAGTGCCTTACCTATTTAAAGCTTTCCATACTAGTCATACTGTCCCCGCCCCTGCAATATTTTCACAAGGCATATGTTGTACTATCCTTATGTAACATCTCATTCCTCCCAAGATCTCTTTTCTTGCCTCCAGGCATCTATTGATACTCACTCCAACTCATATATTGAAATGTAAAGTCCTGAAGATAGGCTCCAGCTATGAGAGACAAAAATATAGTGCTTATCTTTTGGCTAGTGTTAGTTCACTTAGTACAGTATATTCTAGTTCTACCCATTTTCCTTTCCATCTCAATTTATCAGCACTGAATAAAATTCCAATATATGTATGCACCACACCTTTATTATTCATACATAAGCTGATGTGTATCTAGGTCACTTCCATTTCTTAGCTAATGTGAATATAGCATTGAAGAGCATCTATGTGCATCTTTGACAACATTTGTTATTGGCTTTAGTTATTAAAAGTTTATTATTTATATTATGTATGTGCATTTTGCCTACATATATATCTATGTATGTCAACCACATGTATTCCTGGTACCTGAGCAGGTCAGAAAAAGGCTGGATCCCTGAAGACTAAAGTTAGAGATTCTTGTGAGCTGCTCTGTGGGGCTTGAATTGAACCTAGGTTTTATGAAATAGCAGTCAGCACTCTCCTTATGTTATTGCTTTTCTTAATAAGAACTGTTCTGACCATTGTGAGATGAAAATCTCAAAGAACCTTTAATTTGCATTTCTCTGACAGCTAGTGATATATGACTTTTTAAAGCTGTTTATTAGCGAGTTGGATTCCTTCTTTTGACAATTCTGCTTGGTTCCAGTGTATTCCACCACTTTAAAAATTAGGTTGTTCATTTTATGTAGTTTGTAAATTCTTGGTTTACTAGAGGTAGTGATTGTCTGGCAGCTTCCTCTTCACTCAGTTGACATTTTCCTTTTCTATGTGGAAAGTTTTACATTTCAGGGGCTTCCATTTACTGATTCTTGGCCTTGCTTCCTGAGTGAACGTGTTATATTCAGAAAGCTATTGGTTAGATCTATCTCTTATAATGTATTCTCTACTTTTGTGAGTTTCAGATATTATATCAAGGTCTCTGATGATTTATTGTTGACTTTTGTTCAGAGTAAGATATAGGGATATAGTTTCATTTGCCTGTGTATGTATATCTAATTTTCTCTGCATCATTTGTTGTCTGTTGTTGAATGTGCTATATTTTTTGGCTTCATAAGATACATTTACCTTATTGGCGCTTCATATCTGTTGATAACAGGTGTAAATGGTAATTGAAAGATTACTACTTACTGTTACCTTTCATATCTCTCCCTCTGTTACACACACACACACACACATACCACATATATTCTTTCTTTCTGTGCTTGGAAAGGAAAACAGACCTTAATCAATGCACAACAAACACTGAGCCACTGAGTTACATCCATAAATCAGACAGTAATTTCTCAAATTATTTTCTTTACTATTTTAAAGATAATTTATGTATTCTCCCACAGGCCAAGTTTATTGTAAGTCTTTTGCTGTTCACTCATTTTCTTTGATCAAATTGTTATTACTTTAAGCCATTCAAAGTAACATGTTTCCTCTGTTAATCTGAATTCAATTCAATTATGCTCAGTGCAACTGCAATCAACATTGAGTACCTATTTTGTGAAGGATACTGTGCCTCATTGTACAAATTGTGATTAAAGTGATTCCTGTGTTGCTTTAAAGTAGCCACAGTCTACGACCAAACCAGATTTGTACATAAGTAAATTACATAAGTTTTTTTTTTTTTTAAATCACCGAGATAAGTCAAAGAATATTTGAACAGTCTTAAGAGAACTCTTTACTGTTTGGAAGCAAACAGACGCCATGGAACAAAACGAAAGTACTCAGGTATGGGACAGCAGCTGAAGTGACACCTAGCATATCATTATTTCACAGGAAAGAGTCACTTTAGCCATAAGGGTCAGTAGGTAATACAAGACCAATAGATGGCCGTGCAGTGTTTAGATAGACACTCTAGCATTTGGGCACAAATGTATTTATCATGTATTTGTCCAAAGTTTATTTTGGGAGTCTCAACTTAACTTTAAGCACCTATTCAACAACAAAACTGTCTAGGTGTCTTAGAATCCATCTTCATTATATGGCAGTTTAGACACTATGTTTTATCCTGTGATTGAACTATGCAGGGAGCTCCTGTGTCCTGCCTCCCATGGGACTAGCCCACATCTTCTTTGTTATCTTTCACACCATCCTAAAGAGAGTGTTATAATGAACAGTTTTCTCAATCTGATGACACATGCAGAGAGGTTAAAATCTCCTTTGAGATTAAAGTCTTCAATAAGTGTACAGCCACTGACCTGTTAAACCTTGCTTCACTGAACAGTCCCAATTCTGGATAAGCCAAGAAAATTCCTTGTGACCTAAACAATCTGTTTCCCCTTCATCAGCTCAGCTTCTTTATCCAGACACTGTGGCAACTGTCAGTGGGTTACTGGGAAGATTCTCCAACTCTGATGTGGATAGTGCATGAAGATACATGGGCATGAAGATATCCTCATAGCAAGTTCATATTACTTCTGGAGTATATTCTTTTGAGAACTATGGATATTTCCTTTTTGATTGTTTTAAGAACCTCCACATGGATTTTCCATTATCATCTGTACATTTTAAGATGTGGCAAATGTTTATAGTTGGATAAAAGTGATAATTCAAACTTGTGAATATAGTAAAAATGATTATAAAATAATTAACTATAAAAATAAATGATTTATATTGCAAGGGTGAACTTTACAGTGTGTAAATAACACCTCAAAGTATATGTCACCCTTCATTACTACTGAAATTTGATGAACCAATCAGTTTTGCTTTGTTTTAAATCAAACTTTCCCAGGAATATTATAGGCAGTCACAAACATTTTGGATTTAATCTTTTGTTTTCTCACAAACTGCAGACCACAATTATTGTTCCTTACCCAGTGGCTGGCTTTTCTAGAAGGAAAAACTAGATAATTATTGACAAATTTGCCAGATGGGTGAATTCACAAATTACGGAAGATATTCTTTTGGGTTTTGAGCCTTAAGAAATGAATGATAAGTATATTTATCTCTGTGGGCTACATTTCCATTTCATCCAGCAGTGTAGCTTGAATTCAAGTGATTTGGCTATGATACAAATAGCATACATTATATGCAAATTTCCCAAGCATATGAACACAATCACATTCACAGTTGGAAGAAAGTGAAACAAAATCTATATTTAACCACACAGTCACTTATGCTAAAAATACTCTCTTTCAAGACACATCTCATTTTTCCAGTGGTTGGAAAATAAACTTTGTAGTATGCCCTCCGTGGCACTGATGATCAATTGTAAAATTATGGCATAAAATTTTAATCTGCTATTTTCCCCCTCTGAGCAATTGATTTTTCAAAGCAGAGAAACTGTGGCTTTCTCCCATTTACAGGCCTTTGAGCAAGTGATCATTCTAAACACCTGCCTTTCTCTAAAAATACAAGAAAAAGATTCCAAAATATGAATGGTGATGCATGGCTGCTAGCTCTTCAGTCCTTGTGTATGTTGGGGACATTCCCACTCAGATGGAACCTGGGAAATGTATTTGTTGTTCTTGCTCAACACCCATTACTACTGCTCTCCCCTTGAGATACTTCAAAGCTCATCTGCTAATAAAACTCAGTTCTGAGAAGGGGAGGTAAAGTACTAAGTTTTTAAATCTTAATATTCCCAACACAGTTTTGGCTTTATCTTTCTCCTCTGGTGAGAGAAGCAATCAAAACAACTTTATAGTCTATAAAGGTACCTCCATGCTGCCTTAAAAAAATGATGCTATAGCTGTGATCTAGGATGTTTGATTGAAGAGGGGACCACAGAATACCCTTTATAAAAATTCTGGATGGCAGTACCTTTAGAAACCCATGACAGTATGGCAGGTGGTAGGGATGGAATGGAAGACTTAAAGTAAGTATATTAACATATCAAAGATCTGTCTATAAGAACACTACTTTTTCATGTTTAGGAAAGTGACTGATAGGTTAAAAAAATTTTAAGTACAATCTTGTCACTGTAGGCTAATGGAAATACTAAAGTTTATGTTTTTCACTTTATCTGTCCATTTATATACAAAATATATTTTCTGGATCCATATGAGTCTCAATTTCATTTGGCTTATTTTCTGATATTGGAAATGTTTTGTCATTATCTAATTTTTTTCTAGAAAATTGGATCTATCTTCTAGCTTTAGAAATATATCTACCATGATATTTTAGACATAACTTAGGCTAATTATTCATTGTTAATGCTGAAATACAATTCTTATTGTCAATAATTTCACAAAAAATGTTCTCATCATCACCATGAACATTATAATTGCCATCACCATCATCATCATCAACAACATCCTCTGCCAGGGGTCAGGAACATTCTTTCAAATAGTCCAGGTATTCCAGCTCCTTATGTATGTTGGTTCAAGTACATAGCTACAAAATGGTTCTCCCAGGCTTCTTCTCAGTGAAAATGAATCTGGAAATGAGGCTCTCTTGTCCTCAATAAAGGGGAAATTGAAATTAAAAAGGAGCAAACTGTTGGATTGATCCTTTTTGGTCTCTAACAGTCAACTACGCTCCTCCTGTTAATCATAAAATATGGGAGTGTGTGGGTGGGCAGGGAAGCACCCTCTCAGAGGCAAACAGGAGAGGAATGGGGTGGGGAGTTCATGAGAGGGGAGATAACATTTGAAATGTAAACAAATAAAATGATTAATAAATAAATAAAAAATGCTGGTCTTCTCCCTACAAGACACATTTTAATGTCTTGTTCAAAGAAACTGATCTCCAGATGATGTGCAGGCTTCTCCAATCTTCCAGATGTCTGCCCTTATGAAGATGATCCATGAAGATATGGTGCCTGCCTCTAATCTTCCTTCCTGCCTCCAACAGCTATTATACAATAGTAGACCTTGCATGGTGTATCAAGACATATAATCTCATTTATGAAGGAGAAACATACAAGAAATATAAACCACTAGTTACAATAGACACTTGGGTTTCCCTCCCAGACCTCCCTCAAGAACCATTTAAGGACAGTATCTATTTTGTAGCAACTTGCGTCCAGTGATTGATGTATGGTGAAAAGACACAGCCTGTTGCATCAACTGGGACATTCTGGGAGAGATTTTCCTGCTTCTACTTTTTAGCAAGATTGGCTGAATTCTTTGTTGTGAATATTTTAGGGTTCTCGTTCTTTCTCTGCGTACCTCTGATACTTCACTCTTCCTTAGAGTGATTCCCAGTGGCACTTTTCAAAAGGGCATTTAGCTTTCAGATCTTAGGTCATGATCTTAGGTCCTTGAGCTCAGATACTGGCCACTGTTATGCTAACATTCCACAGGATTAGTCTGATGAGGTCTCACTAATGTGGATATTGGAGAAAGTTTCTTTGCAGGCTCCAATTCTGTCCACTGGTAGAAAAACACCCTTGTGTGTATGTGTGTGTGTGTGTGTGTGTGTGTGTGTGTGTGTACTTAATGACCTGTGGTTCAATCCTTGGGTGCCTTCTTTCTTTTATCAATACTTATTTTAGAGGACATTTTAATCAGTACCAGTGTATATCATTCTTGAAGGATTTATAATTTGTGTCCTATTTTTTAAAAAAAATATTAAAATCTTAAAATGAATTAAGTCTAAAGGACTTATACTTTTAAGTGAATTTAAAATTTTAGTGAATTTATGCTAGTGTCGTACTTCCAACAATTTTGTACATGCTAATTGCTAAGTTACACATCAATTCCATGAATAAAAACTCTCCAATCTGTTTCATAGACTTGGTTCTCAGATGCACTTTTTAAAATTAATTTTAGTTTTCATACTTCTAACTTTCAGTCTTTAACCTTAGGATTAAATGTGTTGATTGAAACATATTTATCATTGTTCTCAATTAATAATAATTTTCTGCTTATTATTCCACTTAGTGACTTGAAAAAGCCTGGCATTATTAAACTTTCCAAGTTAAAAAATTAAAACAACATATTTCTGGTCTTATTTCTCTTTCATTTTCACATACAAAATATCTATTTTTTTCCTTGAGTGTTAACATAATCCAAAGAGAGCCATGTGTAGTCAATGTGCAATAATAGGGTTCCATTTTCCAGTTTTTGAATAAGATCTTCGTTTGCCAGTCATGCAAATTCTACTCTAAACATCTACATGTTGAAATGAAACCAAACTTTTTGCATAATCAAATGACATAACCTTCTGCCCTGTAATAGCTTTGTTCATTGCCTTTGCTTGCTATTCAATGTTTTCTTTTACCTTTATATTATGGAAACACCCAACACTGAATTATTAAATTCTCTCTGATGTCTGATCAAGAGTAACCAGTCATGAAGTCTCAGTGATCTAATGAACAAAACCAATAATCACTTCCTCATACCAGACCTTATTATTGATGTAATTGGTTTCTTAGATTTTCCTCAAAGCCATAAGTGTGCCAGTCTCTAATCACATTACTTCTTCAGGGTTCTTCTGTGTCTGTCAACTGAGCAAGAGGAGAACACGAGAGATTTGTTGAGAATCTTGAGGAGATGGCAAGGGCTGGGCTTGGGGATGCTCTACTTTCCTTCTGCTCAGGTCTCATCATCTCGAATTGTCATAGAATTACAGAGGATTCTGGGATATCTAAATTTTATTTGTTCTCAGGAGAAGGAAGAAGGATTGAGGAGAATCTAGACACTCTGAATTTTTAGATTTGTATTTCTCTATCCTACATATTTCTCTACCTCTATCCTATATATTTCTCTCAATAGAAAATATTTCTTAATGAATACTTAAGATTTGCATGACTTCTCATGTGTGTGTTATGTTGTGGCCCTCTAAATATCTTTTTGATATTTATTTATATTCTATTTGGTAGGTGGTAGCATAGAAGCTTATGAGTTTAATCATATATATAAAGCTTCTAAATACTAAGTACCCTGTCCCATTTAGGGACAAAAAGTTAACCCCAAAGCATAGTTTTGTTATGCTTATGTTCAAGTACAAGAAGGTAACTGAGCAACAATATTAAGAAGTGCATTGAAAATGAGATCTGGTCCCTGTAAGCAGGAAACACATGCTAGGTAGCACAAAAATATGATAAAATGATACTATTAAAATAACATCACAACAATGGTTGTGTGACTGTGCAAATACTCTCCCATGGGTGTGCACTTTGATTAGCAGATTGGAACAGCATGTAAATCATATCTCAATAAAGTTGTTAAGATGTGAATGCATGAAGGCAAAGACTATCAGATGCTTCATCCATGGCAAAGACTTCTTTTCCTAGTCCTGCAGAATGTGAGAAGATTGAACACTTAACAAAACTTTCTACCATTTTCACTCAGTTTTCCCTGCTTTTACTAATAATAAATAATAAATAAATACTATACTATGTAGAGGAAATCCATGACAAGCCACTGAATATGTTGTAAATCATATCCTATTCTTGGGGTGAATTACATTCATGATGGTGGACCAGAGGTACATTTTTCCTTTAATCACTTTGCAGTAACAGAAACAAACTCATACAGAATAATTTTTTTCTTTTCAACTAGTCCCATGTTTTTTAAAGCCCTTGGAGACCAGCATAAACATGCCCTATATATCAACTTAGTGGGATCTTCGATCTGATTTGAATGTTCTTTACTATTCATGAGATAATTCAGTAGTAGGACAGTGACCATATAGCTGCAAACCCCCCTCATTATGTCTACTTAAAGTCTCCTATGAAATTTGTCGTATTAAGTGGACACCAAGGCTGACTAACCAATGCCTGTGACAAACTAGTGGTCTTTCAATATTGATCTTTGCCTATCCTTAGTCAGGAAAAAGCTGTTGTGAATCAGCCTTGCTCTGCCTGGTTATGAAGTTGAATTTCAGATTTGTTATCATTAGATAAAATAGTCTTCCTTCTTCCCCCTTCCAAGAGACAAGTGGGAACTGGCAGAAGTTCTGACATGGTTGGTACGATGAGGGTGGGAGAGGGCAACTTAAGATGGGCACAGAGAGAATAATGGAAGTAGTGTATCTTAGTCGAAAGTTCTGTGAAGCTTGGCTGAATTGAGGCCCTGTACTCAGACGTTCAGCAGGGGGTTTCCCAATTCTGCCCCAGCCATCTGGGAAATTCTCCAAAGCCACCCAGTGACTTTCTACCTAGTATATGAATGGGGTCAGTGGGTGAGGGAGCTAGCTGTTTTTCCTTTATATGAACTTTAGTGCAGACATTAAACAGATTAATCTTCTACATACAAAGATCTTACAGTTGTACTGCAATGAAACATTACAAGATTATGTTCAACCTCTGCAACAAAGCTTTTGAATATATAAGTGTCTTTCTTTTATTAATGAAAGACTTTCCTATTGAGAAAGTTAAGTAGAAATGACAGGTTTTGCAGAGAAAATAACAGATCTAGGTCTTCCTAATGTTCTAGAACTTTAATATTCAGTGCTGACTCAAACAAATTTTTACAATTTAGAAATCTTATTTTGCAATTTTTATTGGTTATTTTATTTACACATTCTTATGTCTTGACAAAAATTTCTGGTATAATCAAGCACAAATGGGCTTCAATAACTACCTACTCTGTTTCTCTTTCTACATATGACCTGGTGAGTGCTTTAAGAATAGAGAAAAGCCAGTTAGAGTGAGGTAAAGGTAGTAACTATCTCATTCAAACTCAAGTAGCACAAAGGGGCGGGGGCTAATTTGAAAGTAGAAATATCAAAACTTAATAATGTCATGGAGAACCAAATACTTATCAAATAGGTTATTTTGAAAAATTTTCCAGTTTTGCTAGAGGTGCTGGGTGGCATCAGAGGATAAGCTTTGAGATCAAAGGACTGAATTGGAGCTTCTAAAATTTTTCTAAAGGATTTATATGGTAAAAATGGTCCTAACTGAATGTTGGTTAGCCTGGTTATGAAGACACAGAATACTTCAACTCTTCTTATAAAGTATCTTGGGGGCAAATCTATAATTTACTTTATTAACAATCTACACGTATAATATATAACACGTACATATAAGTATAATAAATGATAAAATGCAGTAAAACCTTGTATCTGGTAGAGTTTACAAATAAAAAGCACAGTCTCTGTACACTAAGATGATAAGTCAGCCTGGTTCGTCATAAGCTGAGGATAGAAAACACCATGAAAATGGAAAACACCCCCTTAAGAGAATGACCAAAATCAGAACTTGTCCTTCTTTTAGTGACTCCTGCTTACAGCTCTCTTACATCCCTCAAGTCCTATCCCCCCACACACACACACACAACAATTTCATTGTTTCAGCAATATGGGAATAGAATTGGAAAGCCTTCACATCAAAGAAAAAAGCAAAGTCCATGGAAGAAAACCAAAGAGGAGTTTGGTTTGGGGGATTCTGGAATAGCTAATACTAACTCTGTTCACATGCAGTCCCAAGTAAAATAAGTATCGAAGGTGAGAATGAAATGGGTTCTAATGAATTGCATATGAGCCCCACTCTTTGTGACATACTAAATACAGCCATGTAAGTGGTGTAGTCTCTACGAAGCATGAACAAATTGTCCCCACATGGAAAAACAGTCTTTCTAGTACACTCAAATAAAATGTGTTGAAATCATATTTTCATACAAAATTGCCTGACTTTTAAATGTCATCTTGACTTTATTTTTAAAAACACCTAGCAGACTAAACTATGTGGCACCTGCCCTTCAGCTCTGCCTTAGAGCCTGATTTTTCTATTTACAAAATGGAGTTAACAATTTGTATTTGATAGTGTTGTAAAGATTGAAATATTTGACACCTAAGCATGCTTAATATAAATTACTTTTATGAACTATATGCTCTATATTATGAACTATGTTTATTAGTGATTAAATAGTGAGAATATAATAAATTAGCTATGTAGATTATGTTTTACCTTAGAAGTGACTAAAGGTCTTATATCTTCCCATCCAGAATATGACTGCATTCTTTGGATTTAAAGCTGAAGTCAATCAAAGACAGATGATCTTATCTTTGCCAGCAATTCAACTTGGCTGTGCCTTCCTGGAAAAATGTCCCGTGTTTGTAATGACTCTTAGTGATAAGAGACTCTCTCACTGGGTGGTGGTGGTGGTGGTGGTGGTCGTGGTGCATGCCTTTAATCCCAGCACTTGGGAGGCAGAGGCAGGCAGATATCTGAGTTCAAGGCCAGCCAGGGTTACACAGAGAAACCCTGTCTCAAACCCTTCCCCCACAAAGAAAAAGAAAGAAAGAAAGAAAGAAAGAAAGAAAGGAGACTCTCTCAATTAATTAATGATATCTACCAGGATTTCAAAAAAAAAATGTCCATACACACACTTACATTGCCATCCTTGGACTAGTTGAGTTTTCAGTTCATGGTCAGTTCTAATAGCTGAACAAATGAGAACTGATCAAGTCTGACTTGTCTTCAGTATTTCATAATACATGTTGTTGTTTGCACTGCAGCATGAAGATCACTTTGACAATGAAACATTAACTGATGGAAATTTTTATGTGATAGACAACCACATAAACCAGTTTCACCTCTTCTTATTTTTATGCTGGATCTAGACCCAGGACTTCACAGAAGAGGTTGTGCTATCTAATGTCATTATTTCACACTATGCATGGTAAATACTTGCCTACTTCATCTTGGTTAAAGTTGAAAAATAGGAAATTTTGTCTTATATGTGAGATGTTAATAATACTACTGTGAATTCATTGTTTTAATTGCTGAGTAGTATTCCATATCATCCTAAGTGAGGTAACCCAATCACAAAAGAATACACATGGAATGCAATTTCTGATAAGTGGATATTAATTAGCCCAGAAGCTCTGAATATCCAAGGCACAATTAGCATAACAAATGACTCCCATGAAGAAGTAAGAAGAGGGCCCTGAACCTGGAAAGGCTTGATCTAGCATTGTAGGAGAGTACCGGACAGAGGAAAAAGGAGGGAGGAGGGAGGTGATTGGAGAATGGGTGGAGAGAAGAAGACTTATGGGACATATGGGGAGGGGGAAATTGGGAAAGGGGAAATCATTTGGAATGTAAACAAAGAATATAGAAAAAAATACCACTGTGTGGATGTATTAAATGTATTACCTACCATTTGCATTAATACAAACATAGAGGAAATGTGTAAAATAGGAGAAGTGAGCAATCCCAGAAATTTCTGTCATTGCTTCTCAAATGTTCCCACCAAAACCCAAGGGAAAGATTGCCTACATCACGGTATCTGGAGCCAGGCATAAGAGGAAATATTATTACGGGAATCTTATTTCATATCTTAAGAAAAAGTTAAAACACTCTCTATAATAGGACTCTTTTCTAGTTTATAGGACTTTTATATTAAAATATTCTAGTATAACTGCTGAACAAATAATGCATGGAAGGCTCCCTATATATTTTTGGGTCTCTAGATGCTTATAAGTACACACAGTCCAATAAACAAACAATAAGTTTAGTAGATTAGCATTTGTGAATGCTCACAGAAGACACTATTCGTATTGCTAATTGAAGGAGAAAAAGAGTAAGCTTCACAGCTGAAACCAGACATGAGTGAAGGATCAGAATTACAATTCACCCAGAAGAAGTGTCTGTGCACAGATTTGGATATATTCTATTGCACAGTGTCCCCAGGAAACTGCAAATAGTTTTTGTACTGTTGGATATGATGTTTCCAGACTGAATGAGGCCAGGGTAAGGGAGATCCACTGAATATAAGAAGCAACTGTTAGACACATCATCATCTTCTTAAATATGTATTCCTCATTATTCTTTTTAATTGCCCATAGTCTTCTTGCTTAACTTCCTACTCACAGACTAAAGAGCAGGTCAGGTGGAAATGCTTATAAAAATTATTATTCATTCATAAACCATACTTTAAAAACAAATCATCTGTGACAAACTCCATCCTGGCCTTGGCCACCTCTCCAATGGATCCCCTTACTGGTGATCAGTGCTTCTCCAGGATGTGGAGCTGAGCCAAGAAGGAAACAACCACTGATGAAAGAGCAAAATGTCCTCACCAGGGTGAGGGCTAAAGGATTCCTTAATGAAAAGCATTCTGTCAGTTCAGGAATCATTCCACAAGAACACATAGCCTCACTTCAGGGTGGAAATACCTTCTGAAAGTTAGAAACAATTCACCTTCTGTGTGTAACCTTTTGAGGAAATATTTACAATAGAAAGCTACACTGTGCTACAGAACACCGGCTCTGTTTCTGGGTGTCTGAGGACCAGTATGCCTTTGAAGATGCCTTTTCCTCTCTGCTTCCTCTGGCGACTGCCTGAACAGTGGCTGCCTTCTTGATCCCAGTGGTACCAGGAGCATGAGCTTTAAAACATTCTCATGTGCACAAACACAAGTCAACAATGTTGTTCTAGCTATGAATTGTTGGACATTAGGAAACTTTTGTAATGCACTTCATCTTTAAATCATTCTGTAAATGTTCTACATGGGAAATGACTGGCTGCATTTCTGAATTACCTTACATTATACCTATATCTTATCCAATTTTGAGATTGATGTGGAAGTAAGGGTTCTGGAAGTAATGAAGTTGACAGGAAGGATATTTGTATAGTGGTCATGCCTCCAAATCTACCATACTGTGGAAAACTTCTATTCATTCACCTTTTCCCAATGCTGCTCTAGATAAATTACCTAATTAATCTCATTTAATCTATACTTACTCTCACCAATCTAATAAGAAAAAAAATATTTCTCATTTCAGAGCTACGGGTCTTGAGGCTCAGAACAATTTATTTCCCCCAATGTGAAGTTCTGCCACTAATGGAACTGGTTTAGAAGGAAGGGTATTTGTTTTCCAAGAATTCATTCTCAATGTCTGCTTATGTATAAGACCTTTGCCCTTGGGGTTCACATTGTCAGTATTGCTTCTTCACCCTGGGTTCATGGTTTTCTTGTTAATTTGCTTTGTCAGTATTTTCTTTAAGATTTGAGGTTGTATTAATTATAGTGGATCATGCTTTTAATCCCAGTACTTGGGGGGTAGAGGCAAGTGGATCTCTGTGAGTCTAAGGCCAACTTTGTCTGCATAGTGAGGATCAAGACTACCAGAGCTACATAGTAGGATCCTGACTCAAGCAAGCAAGCAAACAAACAAAAGGTATAAACTTGTTGACAATTACCCACTGTATCTCCAGTTTTAGGCTAGGTGGTTAGGTTAGTGTCTACAGTCTGCTCTGTAGACTATATATTGTAAACTCTGACAGGGTGTCAGCTATGGCCTTTACCAGCCTATGTCACACCAAATAACTATCACAAAGCTGCTATTTAACAAGTTCTTAGTCATTTAATATAGCCCATCTTCTACTTTTGCATTTCTGGGATTCTTAGTTTTACAAATGCTTCCATGTAAAGTGGTTCATTAAGTGATATGCAAAAACAAGTAGGATCAGTAAATTACTACATCAAGTGAGACATATGATTAATATCACCACTGTGGATTAGCTACAAGAGTCTGATTAACACTAGTGTGTTTCTACATATTATACATATGTAATGCTATCAAGTATGTTAAATATTAAAGCACAGTAGTAAGTTATTAAGAGTCCAACAATATCATTTTTAAACAAAAGTATATGCCAACAGTGCACATCAACTCTGTATTGGTGGCAGAAGAGTACATACTAGTTCCTGCTGTATGAATGAACCAAGTGCAATTTGTCATGAGATTGTCCTCCTGTTTTGCACAAATGAAAACTTGATCCTGATAAACTCAAGATATTTTCATCTGATGGTTTCCCTTTTTAAGTTTACATTTATTTATCCTTCTGGGAAGTAAGTTCACTGTAGTAATCCAACATCTTAAAGGATGAATTTTCTAATAAGAAATAAGAAATATGCATGTGGTATTGCCATTTCAATAACACCTGCCAATCAGTGCTATCCTCCTATAATGTACTAAATTGAGTCTCCATCCTGATGGAGTCCTGATGGCCATGATCTCAAATTGTGAATATACATGGAGAGATATCCATTGAGGATGCAAATGTGTAAAAAAAATGATGGCAGTCAGATGGATTTCCCCCTGACTACAAAGAGGGAGTTTTGACCCAAGGAAAATCATTTGGGATGTGCTTTCACATAGGAAGTGTCCAGAAAGATACTTAAAAAAAACTTGTTGCTAAAGAGACCCTACTGCTGCTTTGCTGTCTAACATTCAGCCCCTAGAATGCTCAGAAAGTCAGTTCATGCCACTGAGGTAAACTAGTCTGTCGTATTCTGCTGTGAGAACATGAAGAGACTAATCAGAATTTTTATGGCAGCAAGTGAGTGCCACTGTAACAAGTGTCAGAAATGTGGAAAGGGCTTTAGTACAGACTAACATGTGTTGGCTTCTTTTATAAATATGGAAGAAATGCCTAGGATCCCTTGAAATAGCTGGTGGTAGACAAAAAACAGGAGGTGCTTCTGTTGAACCTCATTTGGAAAGGAAGAACATGTTGTTGAAGAAAGGCAACACTTGCTATGGAGTGGCAAAGAACATGGTTAAATTACATTCTAGCAAAGGTGTATAGTCTGAACTGAGAGATTTAACACAGTGGGGTTCTAAGTAAAATATTAGATAATCTGTCCACAGACAAGAACATGTAAAAGGAAAATTACACTATGTAAATTGTTCTCAAAAAAGGAAACAGAATGGGAAGATTTGGAATGTTCTTAGCTTATACATATTGAAGAATGTTAGGATGAACCATATTGAATGCCATTCACAACAAACTTGGATGAGGTTGGAAACTATAAGGTGCTGGTGGGCTGGTCTTAGAGGTTTGGGCTACTTTGATGAGGGGTAACTTTTTTGTTGGTACTAGGAACTGGCATATTCCTTGGATTTTCTTCATGCTAACCACGCAATTTCCAAAAGGACAATTTTAGATTTTTTTAAGTTTTTTCTCTCTGGCATAAGAGTCTTGCATTTCTCTAATCTTGTTTATGAAGTTCAGGCTAGTATCGCCAGCCCCAGGATGAAGAGAAGTGTGAGATCTGATCACAATTGTAGAAAGACAGCATTTGGTTTACCATCCAGGAGACGTGGATATTTTCTTTGAGAACTTTGTTATGTAAAGAAATCTCTTTACTAGATGTCTTTCAATAAGTATTGTTGGGGGTTGAACCATGGAAATGCTTGTTCCTCAAAGTTTCATTCCCTGCCTTTAAATTCTTCCTCTGGTTTTAGTTTCAGGATAATATTGTATTTAAATCAGTTGGTAAATATGCCCCTAATGATATTGTAGGTGTAGCTGCTGTGTCACATGTCCTCGTGTCACATGTCCTTCATTTAGGAGTTAGAAGAGAGGAGAGAGTCTATGTCTACATTCAGTGATCTGATCTGTGAACAATTGATGATTAGAAGCTCAACATATCCTGAAAAGAAAGCAAACCTGAGACAACCACCAGTCTGACACCAAGGGGCTTGAACAGAAAGCTATGCTGGGAAGACTGCCCATCTGATCCAGTAAGAGACATCAGGCTCCCAAAGCAGGGAGGATATGGGAATGAGAAGAACCCATCCTGGGACTGCGGGGGTTCCCTGGTTAGGAGTAAACTTAGATGACCTTTGCATGGGCCAAAGCAAGGAGCAAGCCCAAGATGACCACCAGTCTGGTGACACACAGGCCTCAGGGGTAAAGACAGATAATACCCAAGATAACCTCTGGTACAATAGTGAACAGGAGCATAGCACCCCTGAAACCATTCCTAAAACAAACGACCCCAGACACTAAGAGACTCTGGGTACCACTAAGAAGAATAAGTAAAAAGTGGTGGAGAAAGAGAAGCAGAAGGACGTGGGCACAATGAAGGGATTCAGAACTGGAGACTCAAGGGTAGTAAGGAACATCCTGATATAAGTAGTCAGTGATTACACCTGGGGCCATGGTAGAGTCCTAGCCTATGCAGCCACGGCAGACCTTGTCTGGGTCCATAGCCCTGTAGCAGGAGTGGCTTATTACCACCAAAAGACTAGGAAGATGTCTGTGGTCTGGGCTGCAGCCTAGGCATATGTTGATGTCTGAGGGTTGTACAGAAGTGGCTCCACCCCTTACTCGGACACTATGGGAAAGCTGGTCCTGCGAGTGTGAAAGCAGAATAGCTTATCCCGCTCCCAGCCATCTCCAGTACTCAGGAAAGCAAGTATCCTTCGCTGAGCCTGGGCAGCACCATAGAGATGGCCCCGGAGGATAGGGTTGTAGGTGGACCAACCCTGAAGGCATGAGTGAGGGAAAGCACAACTTACTTCTTTTGGTACAGGCAAGGGAGAGATGCGCTCCTTTCTTCCATCGTCTCTCACTATCTATGACGAGCAGGAGAGGTGGCTCCAAGGACATGAGAGTAGGAGAACTGCAACACCTGGGAAGACCCCCAACCCTGGCACCTTGCCTGGGCAGCAGGGCTGCTCCCTTTTGCCAGTTGTTCCCAGTAAGCCAGCCTCAGGGTGTGAGAGTGAGAGAGATGGTGGGGCTGACTGGCTTAGTTACCTCTCAGGCCCAGATCCAGAGCTTTGAATTGGCCTACCCTAACCTCTAAACCATAGACAAAGCGCTGGAGTGTACAAAGGGGTCATTCCTACAGATCTAAAACTACGAGGTGTCCATAACAGGTCAACAACAGGATGCCTGAGAAGAGTCCCAGTGAGTTTCCAGTATTGATAGAGTAGGAGAAGCCAGAGGTGGGGGACACAATCTGACACTACAGCTTCTACAATGAGATTTTTATGCTCTGTTGAGGAGGAGGTGACAAGGGTAGAAGGTGCATCTGAGAGGTGAGGGAGATGAATGGGATTGGAATGTATGATATGGAATTCACAAAGAATCATTAACAAGTTAAAATAATTGGGAAATAGTCTCTAAATTTCCAGATTCTGGGAAAAGTTAAACAGAATTGACATCAATTCTTCAAGGAAACCCTGGGCAGATTTTCTTTCATTTTCAACAATTATATTTGTTCTTTACATATTGCATACACGTGTATAATTCATTCAGATTTCTCTCTCCATAATCCCTCTCTGTTCTCCAACCCAAGCTCTCTTAACCACTCCTATATCATCCTCTCTACCAATATTGTTCTCAGATTTATGACTCTCTCTCAGTGCGTGTGCATGTGTGCATGAGCGTGTGTGTGTGCGTGTGTGTGTGTGTGTTTGTGAGAGAGAGACAGAGAGAGAGAGAGAGAGAGAGAGAGAGAGAGGTAGTGCAACAAAGATCATGATTATGTGTGTAAGTACTGTTTTAGAACTATCCTTTAGAACTTTATGGAACCACCTATAGGTACATTGAAGACAACAACTCCCTCTCACCCTGAAGTTATCACTATCAAATGCTTCACCATTGAGGATGAAAGCCCCTTGAGCCCTTCCAGTACCCATGTGTGACTTATTGATGGGCTCAGCTCATTTGCGTGACTCAGTGACATCCATTCTGTGGATGATTGTAATGACTGTGTCTTTCCCAGAAGATGGCATTTTGTGGCCCTACTTTCAACTCCTGCATTTTTAATTCCTCCTGCTATCTTCCACAATGTTCTCTGAGCCTCAAAGGGAATGCACGCTCACCCACCATTCATCTCCAGCATCCTGTGCTGCTGCTACCAGTGTCTGCATTTACTGTCATTCACAAGAAATAGATCCATTTATAATTAGGGCAGAGAGTCGAATTCTCCTACAGGTATTAACATGAATATTTAAAAGGTATCTTGACACTCTGCCAATTTGGGTAATTACATTTAGTTCTGAAATAGTGCCTTATGGTCTCATCTTACCCTGTTTTTGAAATAGATTTATAATATCAGGTAGATATTCCATTCTAAATGATGGAACACAAACTCATCCAGTAGTAGTTGGTTATCCCAATAACAGTATTGCCAACACTGAACAAGTATGCATATTTTATCTGGTGAGATGATCCTTTAGTTCATAGAATTAATAGCTGTGTATGACATTTGATACTTTTTTTTTCTCCACCAGAAGCCTTCCTAGTGTCTTCTGGAACTATGAAAGATAGCCCAGGGAAGAGCTTCCAGTTCAGATTAATTTCTTTATATCATGCAATCAATGTATAAATAGTATCATCAACAATAGGGTCTTCTTATCTGGTTCAGAGCAGAGATAAATGAAATGGAAGAGAAAGAAGAGGGATTGAAAATGTTTAAGGAGGGAGAAGGGTAATGGGTTTGAGGGGGGAACAAATATCTAAATGAGGGAAGTTTGAAAAAACATATGGAAATCTTCCAACTGTCATAATACTAAAAAGATATCATATCTATACCATGTGTGTCTGGAAAAGGTTGTTTCATGAAGCTGTAGCTTATTGAGCAAAAAACCCAGTGCTGGGGATAGGATACTTCCTATTGGCCCTGAAGGCCTGAGAGGCCTTCCGAATGGCTCTTATAATTTATTATAGTGTATTTTATAAACTTTATTATTAAAATACATACTAAAAAGAAAAATTATACACTGAAATTAACTAGTCTATACTTCTCTATGAACTTTCATACAGTTAGAATAACTATTCAGAAGTGGTGGAACTTTAGATTTTACATTTTCACTATCAAATATATTTTCTATATTTACCCATCACAAAAAATGAAAAAAAAAAACCCATGACATAATTAGAACTTGAAAATCACTCAAATTTATATATTCCTTCACAATTCATGCCAGGTTTATTACATGCATTGGGTCTTTCCTCATTTCTAATATGTATCCTTTCTTATCCTCTTTCTAAGTGTTACACTGCATACTTTTAACAAGTTCTCAAACTTGGAGCCCCACTATTAGTTTTGATATTGGATGTCACAAGGTACTGCTAGTTGTAAGCCATCCAGATTTCCTGAAATACATTATTGTGCTGATATATAGCTCTCCTCTGTATAGATACCTCATCCAATTCACAGATTCACAGACAGCTCTTTTGCTCCTTGTCTTGTCTTTGTAATTTTCAGCTTGGTTTTGAGCAAGTTCACAGGCAACCACATTTTTATATTCAAACATTTTGATAGTCAATACATATCTTTGTAAAATTAAAAATAAAATTATGTAATTTCTTCTCCTTGACACTGGGATAAAGAAAATAAACCTATATACCATTGTCAGACAACAAACACGTCACCACATAGTTTGTAAATTCTTCGGTCTTATTTGAATAGTTAAGAGCTTTTGGAGCAAAATATTTAAAACATAGAGTTTCCTGCAGAGTGATAAATATGGCATTCTTCTACATGTAGACATCTAGTTTGACCAGCAACATTTGTGCAAGATGCTTTCTTTTTTTCTATTGTACAGTTTTGCCTTCTTTGTCAAAAATCAAGAATCTGTAGGAATCTTCAACTGATTAATCAACCTGTCTCTATAAGAATACTATGAAGTTTTTATTACTATTTTTCTGTATTACAGCTTGAATTCATGGATGGTAATACCCCCAGCTCTTTTATTGTACATAGTTTTTAGCTATTCTGAATTTTTTGTTTTTTGTTTTTTTTCATATAGATAATTGCTCCTTCAAAGTCTGTAAAAAAATGTGTTGGAACTTTGATGAGAACTGCATTCAATCTGTAGATTGCTTTTGGTAAGAAGGCCATTTTTACTATGTTAATCCTACCAACCTATGAGCATTGGAGATGTTTCCATCTTATGACACCTTCATCAGTTTCTTTCTTCAGAGACTTGATGTTCTTGACATATAGGTCTTTTACTTGTTTGGTTAAAGTTACACAAAAGTATTTTATATTACTTGTGGCTATTGTGAAACATATTGTTTCTCTTGTGAAGAGCATTGTTTCTCTAATTTCTTTCCCAGCACATTTATAGTTTGTATAAAGGAGGGCAACTGGTTTTTAAAACTTTATTTTATATCCAGTCACTTTGCTTATGGTGTTTCTCAGCCATAAGAGTTTTGTGGTAGAGATTTGGGGGTCATTTATATGTTCTATCATAGAATTTGTGTATTTCAATATTTGACTTCCTCCTTTCCAATTTATATTTTGATCTCTTTTAGTTGTCTGATTGCTCTAGCAAGGACACTTGTTCAACTATATTCCTAGCTTCATTTGTAATAACCAGAAACTGAAACAACCCAACTTGAGGCCAATGTCCTGGACAAGAACAAATCTCTGACATTCTTATGATGCTGCAGTGCTTTCTTATGGTAGTCTAGCATAACTGTCCTCTGAAAGGGTCCACCCAGCAGCCGATTGAAACAGATGCAGAGATCCACAATGGAGCTCAGGGCATTTGTGAAAGAGTTGGGGGAAGAATTGATGGCCCCTAAGCAGATAGGGGCTCCATAGGAAGATCATCAGGGTCAAATAACCTGGACCCTTGTTTGTTTTCCTCCTCTATAAAGTATAAATAAATATAAAATATAAATAAAATATAAAATTTTGTGAACTTGACATAGCCTAGCGTCATCTGAGAGAAAAGCTTCCATTTATGCATTCCTAGGTCAGATTGGTCTATGAGAATATTTATATATAAATATCTTGCTTATTAATTGGTTTATAAAGACTTGGCCACTGTGGAGAGCAACAGGTAGTTAGTCAGGTAGTCTTGGAACATATAAGAAATTTAGATAAGTAATAGCCTGTTAATAAGTGAGCTAGAAAGCAAGACACCAAGCAACCTTCTAACAGGGTTTTTTTCTTGAGTTCCCACTGTGACATCTATCAATGGAAGGATAAAATAAATAGGGAATATAGGCAATAATATTAGTGCTGGTATTTATTGACATATATATATATATATGTACATATGTATGTGTGAGTATGTATATATGTATGTATGTATGTATGTATGTATGTATATGTAAGTCCCATGGAAGTTTTATTTGCAAGTAATATAATATAAAATGTAATGGATTAAAATTTATATCATTGGGAAATAACACCTCAAAATAGATTCCTCGAGGCCAGAGTCTACTATTATAGTGATTCTTGTTTGCCAAATTTATCCTGAGTCAGGCATAAGGAGAGGTTTACAAAAAACTTTTGCCAGCAGTCCTGGTGCCCAGGCAACTCACGAAACCTCATTCTCAAGGGAGGTTTCATAATCATGATTCTTGGCCAAAGGTGAATTTTCATCAAAAAGACTTTCATTTTCCCAAGTTGTATTATATATCACATTTCCAAGTGCAGATCTTCCTGAATTCCTTCTTTTTGTACTTTCCTTGACTCTTATGGATGCCACATCACTCTGTGCTTCTTCCATTTTGATCTTGACCATAGCCATCGATCTGTAGTTTAATCTGGACTAGAACTGATTAATATAGCTTTGGTTTCCTCATTTCTAATATTTACAACTATCTTTGTGTAATTGCTCCTCAACTCATGTTATGAAAGCTTTATTTCATTTCTCTTCCCTAGTACCTATGATGTTTCATCTCCAGCCTCTTAGCCTTTCCAGACAAGAAGCTCTTTTTATTATATATTTGCTTTACTTACAGTTCAAATGTCATCCCCTTTCCCAGTCCTTTGCCCCCAAAACCCCATATCCCACCCCCTCCTCTGCTTCTATGAAGATGTCCCGCACCCACCCACTCTGCCTCCCTTTCCTAAGAAACTCTTTACAAACCTTAATGTTCTTTACAAATTGTAAAATGACAAGGACCTACCACTCACATTGAATAGATCAAAAAGGAATTGTCTGTTGATTATATAGTTTGGCTATGGAGGAAGTTTGCTTTTCAATTTCCAACTTGAAAGACACAGTCTTTTGATGTTAAGTTTTATTATGGATTTCTTTATCTCAATTTGAACCCTAATCCTAACTCTAACCCTAATGTTCAGTACCACTCAAAATTAAGGAAAGGATGAAATTTCCTACTAAAAGTTAAAAACTTGTTCTGTTCTACTTTGTTTGACTTTCTCTCACTGACCACTGAATATGAAGAAAACATAAAGATCATTTTCATGTCTTTAAACCTCAGTAAGTGAATGTGTCTGTAACAGAAATTAGATGTAAGCTAGAATTCCAATTAAAGCTGTAATTTTATTCTTGATTATTTCATTATCATTATTTAGGAGGTTTTCTTCTCATTTGATACTTAAAAGACTCAAGTCCCCATTTATGTGAAAGTAGTGTGGGCGTATAGGAAATTGACAGAGATGAAAGATGCTGATGTGTTCTAGAGGCAGGACCTGTTGTCCCAGCCATCTTGCCATTAAGAACCTAAAGATGTAGGTCAACTTGCTGAATCTAAAGGAATTTAAGAGTTTTCTTTTTATTATTTTTCTCCCCTCACTGTTTTTTCTGCTCAAGAGTTATACATATTCGTATAAAATTTATTGAGTTTAATTACCAAAAGTTAAAAACAAAAGTTATAGGTAATAGTAATTATAATAGTAAGGTGTATTGTGTTTCCTCCTCCTCCTCCCTCTTTTCTCCATTTCTCTTCCTTTATCAAAGAAATGAAGGTGCAATTAAGCACAAACACTGAGACTGGGGAAAACCCATTTCTGAAGCTTGCAGTGGTAGAAAGCTGTGGGTTAAATTAAGCTGCACTGAAAAGAATAGGGAGTGACAGAAAACATTACACATATTGCAAAAATTACTCACCATGTTAACTGGTGTTATATTCAATTAAACCATGTAATTATATTCCATGATATTTTGCAGGGGGGCACGTCTAAGCAGGAATACATGTAACTCTGGTGGCAGTCTATAGTTAATTGGTAAATCCTTCTAGAGCTAAAACCTTGTCTGAATCCCCAGAGCATTCAACCCTTCACTTAGCCTCATTCAAGTGATTTCTCAAATTTGGAGAAAGAAACAAAAAGAAATAATCTGTTAATAATGTCAACTTGTATCTCTTATTAAATACTGACACAGGACAAACACTACTGCAGGCATCTTACATGTATGTTCCGTCTCTCCTCCTCTTCTTCCTCTTCTTCCCCTCCTCCTCTGTCCTCAGCTGCCTGTACAGCATCTTCTGGCACTGTGTAAGCTGACCAACAGGAAAAGTTTCATGGTCATTCAAGGTTTATTTCTCTAGGTACTGCATCTGAAGTATGTGGTATATTCAACTAAAGGTTTTACAATCTAGTTATTATAGGCAATCAAGAACAATGACATTAGCCTACCTCATTTTTGAATGCCTGGGGCTGAGATTGTCATTTAATAACCCATGTATTCTGGGGCAGCATTGATCACCAATGCAAGACAAACTCTCTCTCTAGTTAAACAAATTGGATCTAGTTAAGCCAAGTAAATTCTTACTAATGTGAAAGATACAGTTCTAAAATTATACTTTGACTTATATATTCCATATTCACACACCTACACTATTGCCAATGGGTGTATTTGCAGAAGATACAATGACTTTATAGTTTCCTATCATGAGGGAATGTCACAGAATCACAGTTCAGCTTAAAATTGTGAAGTGTATGCATATTATGGGAAAAATGGATGAATCGTAGAAGATATCAAATCTAAACTTCTCTATATTAGAACCCTAAAGATTAATTTGAAAGTGTGTTATTTGTAATAAGGATACATGCTCCACTATGTTCATAGCAGCCCTATTTATAATTGCCAGAAGCTGGAAAGAACACAGGTATCCCTCAACAGAAGAGTGGATGCAAAAAATGTGATATATATATATACACAATGGAGTACTATTAAGCCATTAGAAACAATGAATTCATGAAATTCTTAGGCAAATGGATGGAGCTGGAGAACATCATACTAAGTGAGGTAACCCAGTCTCAAAAGATCAATCATGGTATGCACTCACTAATAAGTGGATATTAACCTAGAAACTTGGAATACCCAAAACATAATCCACACATCAAACGAGGTACAAGAAGAACGGAGGAGTGGCCCCTTGTTCTGGAAAGACTCAGTGAAGCAGTATAGGGCAAAACCAGAACGGGGAAGTGGGAAGGGGTGGGTGGGAGGACAGGGGGAGAGAAGGGGGCTTATGGGACTTTCGGGGAGTGGGGGGCTAGAAAAGGGGAAACCATTGGAAATGTAAATAAAAAATATATTGAATTAAAAAAAACTGAGAAAAAATAAATAAAAAATAATTAAATTAATTGGACAGGGAAAATCTGGCTATAACCTTCAAAGAAGACCTAACACCAATACTCTTCAAACTATTCCACAAAATAGAAACAGAAGGAAAGCTACCCAATTCCTTCTATGAATCCATAGTCACACCGTGTACTCTCCCTTGGAGATGGAATGGTTTCTATCATCAGGAACTTGTCACAATTTCCTTTCATAGAGGAATTTCATAATAGATTTTTTTATATATTTCATAATAGATTTTCCTACTTCTATCATGTTTAATGTTTCAAATAGACTTTAAAAACTGGTTGAATGCATATTACTTTAAGCTTCAGAAGATATCATGTATATTTAAGAGGCATTTAGCTATATAAATTATTTTGATGACTTAAAAGATATCAATACTGAGTTGTATATTTAAAATAATTATTAGTTTAATAAAAATATTATCATTTGTTAATTGTATATAACAATGACTTTTCCTTGCATGTATTAAATATACTTTGGACATATTAAACTGCACATTACCCTAAAAAAAAAACGTGTGTTATTTCCTTCTGATGCAGAGAGTTCAATGAGATACGCTTATGTTTTACCTGGGATTGTTTCTGCCCTTCCTTCTGATGAGAAACATAAGCCTTGGTCATTTCCATATAACAGGCTTCTATACATGCTGATTATTAATGCACTATAGGCTTTCACTGAGTATGTTAGGCTAAGTAGCATTGGATTCAGTAGCTCAGTGCCCATAGATGTAAACTCACACTAGAACTAGGGGGCCCAGAACAGACTGGCCATTTCCCTCTAGTGTAGAGACTTTTAGGACTCTGTTTAATCTTCTCAATTTATTTCAAAGTTGGCATTTTAAAGTTAGTTCCAAGATTACCCTATCACAGTTATTCTGATTGCTTTGGGCTGTTTCACAAATCCACAGACGTGCTGGTGGTAGGCACTTCTCTCCTAGCTCATACGATGTGAAATTGTACAGCCTCTATCCTCTGCCCCATTGTAAGTAAGGGAAGCTATTCAAAGGCCTTTTTGTTGGCTGTATGCCATGAGAGGATGAATGTTACCTGTCATCAGATTCTTCAGCTCATTTCAATCCCCCAACTATGCTCCAAATTGTCTTTCCAGGCAAATAGCAGAAACATGGTCTGGAGCCATTCTATAATCTTGCTAATATATTGGTTCGCTCCTGTCCTGGTTAGTTTATTGTTTTGTTTTGTTTTGTTTTGTTTTGTTTGATAGCACTTAAATTCACCCTGTAACAATGAAACTCAGCTGAAGAATCTCCTTAAATCAGATCAGTCTATGGTTTTATCTGAGAAAGATTGCCTTGGTTAATAATCGGTATGAGAGAGCCCAGTACACTGAGTGGCACCATCTTTAGGCAAGTGCGAAAGCCAGAGACTGAGCCAGAAAGTAATATTTCTCGATGGCTTCAGTTTCTACCCTGACTTTCTTCAACTATGGACTGTACCCTGGAAGTACAAATCAATCTTTTCATCCCTAAGTTTCTTTTGGTTAGACTGTCTTATTATAGCAGGAGGAAAAACAAGCTTCAACACATTCCCAAACTTTTCTCTGAAATGTAATAGCATCGCTGTATGTAAAGACACTTTCTAATGAGCTTTTTCAACACTTTCCCTATCACGGATCATTGACAAATTGAACAAAAAGGCCAAGTGTGCCTTACATGTAAACAAAATATTGGAAGAGTGGATTATTTATTGCAGCGTTCTTAAAATAGAGTTTCCTGGAAGCATTCTGTGGAACATATGTATATTTATCTCAACTCTCTCATTTAAAATCTGAACTCCAACATGATGTCAGTTTTCTTAGGGCATTTAAACTCTCGAGGCCTATGCATGAGCATTTTTTATAGCAAAGGGCAATTGAGGAGACCTCTGTTAAATTCTGTGTTAGCTATAACATTCAGTAATTCTAGACTTTGGGATTACAGACCATTTCTTTGGATTTTGTCTTTCTTTTTCTGAAAGTTCCATCTTATGCTGCACAGCTCCTCAGTTAGAAAAGACTAGATATAAATTTGTAGGCTTACAATATCTTAGAGTCCAAAGGTACTGTCAGGTCACAGAGCTCAACCCTATGGTGATACATAATACCTTCTCCAACACCTCCACCATGTGGCCAAGCAGTCTGCATTCTGCAGGTGGGAGCTTGTCTGTTGGTATTCACCACATCCATTCCATGCCAAACAGCATTTTCTCTAAACCTCCCTCTGACTTTGAGGTTCTTTCTCTAGTTGTTCTCAAAGTAGCTGCCTCTCTTGCTTCACAAGGATACCTAAATCCTACATTTATGACTTAAGTGATATAACTTCCTGTTGTTTTGAACAAAGCCTTTCTTCAGTCATGTGAAAATGATCAATCCAAACCCTTAGCTCTAGGACAGGTAACTCAGCTCTTGGGCTCTTTTGAGCATCCTTATTCTGAGTGTGGCCCTGGTACTGGTCACTGTCCTCTTACTTTTTTTTATTGATATATTTTTATTTACATTTCAAATGATTTCCCCTTTTCTGGGTCCCCAATCCCCGCAAGTCCCATAAGCCCTCTTCCCTCCCCCTGTTCCTCCATCTACCTCTTCCCGCTTCCCTGTTCTGGGATTCCCCTATACTCTTGTACTGAGTCTTTCCAGAACCAGAGGCCACTCCTCCATTCTTTTTGGACATCATTTAATTTGTGGATTATGTTTTGGGTATTCAAAGTTTCTAGGCTAATATCTACTTATCAGTGAGTGCATGCCATGATTGATCTTTTAAGACTGGGTTACCTCACTTAGTATGATGTTCTCCAGCTCCATCCATTTGTCTAAGAATTTCATGAATTCATTGTTTCTAATGTCTGAATAGTACTCCATTGTGTAAATATACCACATTTTTTTTTATCCATTCCTCCATTGAAGGACACCTGGGTTCTTTCCAGCTTCTGGCTACTACAAATAGGGCTGCTATGAACATAGTGGAGCATGTGTCCTTATTGCATGCTGAAGAATCCTCTGGATATATGGCCAGGGGTGGTATAACAGGGTCCTCAGGAAATGTCATGCCCAGTTTTCTGAGGAACCGCCAGACTGATTTCCAAAGTGGTTGCACCATCTTGCAATTCCACCAGCAGTGGAGGAGTGTTCCTCTTTCTCCCCATCCTCGCCAACACCTGCTGTCTCCTGAGTTTTTGACCTTAGCCATTCTGACTGGTGTGAGGTGAAATCTCAGGGTTGTTTTGATTTGCATTTCCCTAATGATTAATGATGTTGAACATTTCTTAAGGTGTTTCTCAGCTCTCCGAAGTTCTTCATGTGAAAATTCTTTGTTTAGCTCTGTACCCCACTTTTTAATGGGGTTATTTGGTTCTCTGGGTACTGCCTCTCAGGATCTGTGAAGTACCTAAGTAATGTGTGATGGATGATAGAATTTAAAAGCTCTCTTTCAAAGAAAACAAAAGAATCTGAGAGGAAACTAGTATGGAATCTGGCAAAAATATGTTTTTTTAAAAATGTTAGGAGCAGAATAGTGACTTCTGTTGGGTATCTTGAGTCTTGACTTCAGTGCATTGTCTTCAGTAATACACTAAGTCTCCCCGTGTGTTGTTAAGCTTCCTTTAGAAGACTGTTGTTTGAAGCATCTAAGTTTTTTTTTTTTTCAGGTTCCAAAGTAGTTCATCAATAACTCAAGTGAAGGAACTATTTCAGAAATACTTTATGAGAAATGAAGTTACAGAGGAACTAGAGGAGCTGAAGAGGACTGAAACCCCATAGGAAAAACTAATATCAACTAACCAGTCTCCTCAGAGCTCCCAGGGACCAAACCACCAACCAAAGAGTATACATGGGTGAGTTCATGACTCCCACTACCTATACAGCAGAGGATTTCCTTATCTGGCATCAATGGGAGGGTAGGCATTTGATCCTGTGGAGGCTTGTTGTACCATCAAAGGAGGGTGATAGAGGGGCTGAGGCAGGAGTGGATAGGTGGGTGGGGGAGTATTCTCTTAGAGGCAAGAAGGAGTGGGGATGGGATGGGGTATTTACAGAGGGGAGACTGAGGAGAATGACATTTGAATAATAATAATAAATGAATAAAATAAAAACCACTCTCTGTCTACAAATAAATGGAAAAAATAAAAAATCTGACTCCCGAATTACTTCTCAAGAGAAACTACTTATGAAATTTCTGTAGAGAATAGATTTCCAGACTGGGACTATTAGACAGAAATACCACCAAATGGCAGAATGTTTTCATGTCCCTCTGTAGACATGAGGATGCATCCTCCATGTTGGTCCTTTTTCTCCTATGTTAGTTCATCCTACCACCAAGGGGCTTTAGAAAGTGTTTGTTTTAGGCTAATGCACGATGCATATTAGGTATAAGAGTGCTTTATAAATGAGAACTCTGGAGCATCTCTGGTTCCTAGATATATTGACTTTTGCACATATCTTTTGCTTTGGCTGAGTATCAACTGCTTCTCTTCTTGGAGTATATTCTTAGAATAGTTATTATTTGAAACTTCTATCCCATACCACATACCACAAAGCCACATACTCCAGGAATAACCACTGTTAATATATGACAGGTCTATGATTTTTGAAAGCATCAGGCTGTAAGGGGAAAGCTTTTTGCTCAGTATACTTGGCAATGTGGTCAGATTTCATCATTATTGTTCCTGAAGTAGTCTGTGTAAGCAAAGAGAGAGTGATGTGCCCTGTGAGACTGTACTCAGAACAAGGTTGTGATGATCCTTAGAGGTCAGAGTAAGGGGAAGGCTAGACTTGGAAAACCATTCTTGACTGTGAGCTCTCCCTTTGTAGACAATATAAAATTGAGAGGTCCTTTCTCATTTCTAAGCTCCCCTTTGGTCTCCACCATAATACACTGAAACCTGAATTCTCCTTCAGACTTAAATCCTCAAATGATCACTGACAGATTCCATGAATTTGCTAGCCAGGGAAGGTGAAACAAAAGCAAACATATCATAAAGATTAGTAATCATTGGCTCTCTTTACTTACAGTCTCATTCGGGTACCCCAGGATCCAAGGAACCATCCATTAAATGAACCCCTTAAGAAATCCTCTTTAGCTTGGTAGTGATAGAATACAACTTTAATCTTAGCTCTAAGGAGGGAGAGACAGGCCTCTGTGAGTTTGAGGCCAGCCTGGTCTACAGAGTTCCAGGACAGCTAGGCCTATACAGAGAAACCATGTCTCATCACCCCACCTCCCAAAAGATGAAAGAAAAGAAAGAACCCCCCCCCCCTTTAGAGAAAGGACAATAGAACACATATAAACATATGATATGAAAATAGATGAAAGGACGATAGGTGTTAAAACTTTAAGTGGATATGGGGGAAGAGGTAAAGGAAGAGGAAGGGTGGATGTGGGTTTAAAAAACACTAAACAAATATGCACACCTCAATGGAAACCCACTTTTTGTAAACTCATTAAAATAAAATTTACAAAATAGGAATTTGCACTTGCATGTACATATACTTGCAAAAGCATAATGATTATTCCAGAAGACATGACTTACTAAATTCAGTACTTACTAAACTCAGTACCATGTCTGGGATATTTTACCATGAGTTATCAGTCAGAGAGATCCCAGAGTCCCCTCTGATTGACACAAACTATTGCCACTGCTCTTGATTACCAATCAGACTAGATGGGAGGAGTCTATTGCTGAAGATACAATACACTTCTGTTGTAGAACATAGAAAAGCAAGTTTGGAGCTAACCGCATAACTTTCTATTAAGTGGTTATATTCTGTACTGTTATGCAGCCATTATAGCGGAAGAAAACAACAATGGTATCCCTGCTGCCCACTCTGTAATCTATAGACCTACTAGCTAAGATATACCTGCTGGTAATAGTGGCATAAAAGTTATAGGAGTAACATTTGGGTTGGATTTGAGACTGCCATAGCAATGAATTCAGGCCTGCTACTGTAAATGTAGTCAAAAGCCTATGGCTCAGGAGGTCACAGAAGGAACCAACTACTCTTGATTTGCTAAACCACATGCTGTCAAATTGCCATCTAAATATTTATGCTTATACCCATAATCTGTGGTTGCCTTTATCCTTAGCCATAGAAGCTTCTCTCTATGGAGAACAGTGGTCAAAGTAGAGACTTGTAACTGGTCAAATTGCTGAAGGTAAATTTCTATTGGATGGTTAACCATATATACTGCCATTCTCAAGGCTCAAGTAATATCTTGGGAGGGGGCTAGAGAATAGAGAGAGAGTTGAAGGATAGGTAATAGTGTTGTAAAATGCTGTCTTCAGGACATAATGTGGACATTTTAGTCATGAACTCACTGCAAACGATCAAGCCAATCGGTCCATATTCTAATAGCCAGAACCCATTGACCTCAGGGGGTTAAGATACAAAAAGGAGACAGTATGAAATGGGGAGAGGGGAGTACTGGGAATGGATGCCTGTGGGAGTTGGGAAGGAATAGTCGGGCATACCTGAGGTAAGTAAGAGAGAACAGTTAAGATGAATATAGCCAACTACATCATTTCCACGCATGAGTCTGTCATAAAACAAATTAATGATATTCAATTTTAAAAAGAAACTTTAAAACCAAAGAGTACACATGGACGGACTCATGGCTGCAGCTGCATATGTAGCAGAGGATGGCCTTGTTGGACATCAATGGGGGAGGCGAGACCCTTGGTCCTGTGAAAGCTTGATGACACAGAGTAGGAGAATGCTAGGGAGTAGGTGGGTGGGTGGGGGAATACCCTCATACAAACAGGAAGCATGGTATTGGGGGTTTGCAGAGGGGAAAGGAGGAAGGGGAATAACATTTGTAATGTAAATAAATAAAATACCCAATAAAAGAATAAAGAAGAAATCTTTGTCAAGGCATGCATATTCCACATGTCTCCATCACAAAACCTATCTTCCCTGGCCAAAAATATCCATGAGATAGTGATCAGCACAGAGGAAAACACAAAGATAAATAAGATGAATGTGTGTGCATGCGCGCACACACATACACACACACAGTATTATATAATGGGTTGCATGATTCCTGGTACCAAGATCCTATCTATTTCCTCAAGTTTACATGCACACACACAAGATCTCCGTATGTAATTTTTGCCTGTCGCTAGACCTAATATGCATTAACCACTAACCTAAAAACAAACCCCTTTTAAGGGCTCTTTTTGGAAGAATAAAACTAATCTAAGAGACAAAGGAAAATACACCAACATGGAGAACTCATCTCTTTCCAATTAGATGTAGACTATGTTTTCTTAGAATTAATATGCATTTCACTAATGTCCAAAAGGAACTGACATTCTAAAACTGGGATAGCAGAAAGAGAGAGGGGAAGACCCCTGAGATGTGTGAATGACAAGGAGGAGGTGTGTTTGTACTTTTCACCAAGAAAGGCTTGAGAAAAGAATGCAGGCAATCCTTCTTGTGGAAACAGAGTAGTTCTCTGTGGTGAGTCACCTGTGTGGGGCTTCCCCAGATCAAGAATACCCAGAAAGAGCTGCAAGTCCTTGAGTAGCAAGACCATGTTAGGGCTGAGGACCTGGAGTCCATCTGAATCTTATTGCTCATTTGGGGAGAGATTCTAAACATCGTTAATGATCATAATGTTACCCCCTACCTCTTGGAACAGATTATCTTTGCTTGTTGAAAGTGTGTGTGTGTGTGTGTGTGTGTGTGTGTCTATGTGTTTGTGTGCACATTTTAGGAGGGTTTATTTACATCGGTGACTCTATTACAATGTCTTTGACTCTTCTGTGATGAAAGAGGAACAGAAAAATGAGACTGAGAACAGATAAGGTGGAGCCCTCAGACCCTCATTCGGGTAATTCTTCCTTCTAGAGGCCAGGCAAGGCAATGTGCTTTGAATAGAATACGCACAGACCAGTAAAACCTATTCTAGAGGCATCTATGGTCTAGAAAGAGTGACCTAAGGCTTAGTCTATGAAAACTATATCTATATTTTTAGGAATAAGGAAGGCACAGTGCTTAGCACTGCATAGTTGGCCTGTAACAAAAGGAAACTAATCAGTACACTGCCAAAAGCCACACGTGGCAATCCCCTACCTGGTATGCTTTAGGCCTTTACCTGGGTCCAGCTGGTCCAGCTGGCCCAGCTGGCCCAGCTGTTGAGATAGAGATGCATAGACATTCTTAGTACTTCTTTCATGCAAATTTATATTCTCTCTTGAAGAAAAAAACTCTAACATATAAGTCTCTTAATAAATACGTTTTTTTTTGGGGGGGGGGTAAATTCCATTAAGGAAATGGATCAAAATATACTTCTAAAGAAGTAAAAAGTGACAATTTAAGATATTGAAATCTTCAAGCTAATGAATTTCCTGTTTTCCTCTTCAAAAATAATTAAAGAAGACCACAGTGTTGGAGAGGATAATGATGCCACAAGGCAGATTAAGCCAGTAAGAATAATAGGCATCAGAGATATCGTCAGAGCTTTCTATGGCTAAGAATTTTGTATGCATTTTTGTGAGACAGTTATATTGTTTCAGTTTTGCAGATAAAGAAACCAGGACTCTTGTTTGCCTAAGATCATACATATTTCCAAAAGGAGGACCTGTGTTCAAATCTAAGTATGCTTGACTGCAGAGTCTACGTCCCTCTGTTGCCTGCCCTGTGTGTCAAAGGCAGTTGGAGATGCTGAGATGTACTTCAAAGAGCTCTACTACCTCATGGAGAAGTGAGGGAAGACAAGAAGGAAAGAAAATGGGCAAATGTCCTCTCAGAAGGGCAAAGAGGTAGAAGAATACACACTCTGTGTTTGACTTCTAGTAGGCATTGCAATTAATTTTCCCCCTTGACCCCAATAGTTTGTCTGTGTTCATGGCTTAGTGTCCTTGAAAGGTATTTTTCAGCCCATCCATTTTGTTTTTTCTAATTGGGTGTTAACTAAAATATTAGTTATCACATCCAGTAATAGACGATGGTAAAAACTGCAAAATATCTTTTCCTACTCTCTAGCTTCATACATGTAGGTGAGTTGACCTAATGTCAAAGAAAGAGACTCTCATTTACCCAGCTCAAGAAAAGTGGGTAGATGTCTTTGCAACCTCCCTCTGTTTGTCTGGCTCTACAGTGCATCTTCTTTGTGGAAAGTGCTTTATATATTGTACCCTGACCTCCATTTCATCACATCTACCATGAAAACTTGCTTAATGAGATTCCCGCCAAAAAGGAAGGTTATCTAGAACCTCAGAATGATTAAGAAAGGAAGTTTGGTGCTCTTGTGGAGGCTTTTCTTAAAGCACTATATATAGCTGTTGCTTTTATGTTCATTGCTACAGAGAAATACAACTTCCTGCTTTCTCTGAAAAGTGGTGTTAGAGCTTGCAAGCTGAGGCTAGGCACTAAAAATACTTGCATCCAGATCAGCCTTTGTGGCCCGTTAGAAGGCTCTGACGATGTGAGGTGAAATGAAATATTTTTAAGTATTTTTTATCATGGGCCTTGTTTAGTCTTCCCCTCAATTTTCTAGTCACACAGTCTTATATATATTCTGTCTCTGAATTACTATTTTAATAAAGTGTTAACAATATATTAGTCTTCAACTTGCATCATAAAATTTCATTTAATGATTTCCCAATGCTTAGTACCCATGTTGCTGTTGTTTTTTAATAAACAGGCAAAGATAGACAGGAACTAGTCTTGATCTAGTTCAACTTACTTACATTTGCCTTTTTATCTGCATGCAGATAAAATATGCAAAGTGTTGATATCAAGTCATTTATTAGTAAGGAGTCAGAGTTAATTGAACATCAACAGAATTTATTTTCCTCTTTACGCTCTGAGTGTCAAATAAATATTTATTACTGCAAACACAAAAGTCACTTTTTTCATGCATTTTTTCATAATGTGTTATTTTTATGGGTGGAAAATAAGTTGTTACACTAACTGAACTACTTTTAAATATTTCTTTTTAAATTCAGCTGTTGGTAATGCTAACACTGAGAACTGGATAAAGCAGCGTGTCGGATTTCACCACTGCAAAGTCCCTTATTCTCCTATTGCATTTATTAAATTATCTATTAGAAAACAATGCTGAAGTTGGAATGAACTGATAACAAACAGGTAATTCCAAATGAGATGTGCTGACATTACTTGGGCATGCTTATGTCCAAGATGTGTAAGTGAAATCTAATTGCTAAAAACTAAGAGACCAAGTCAATTGAGGAGCTGTATACAGAAATTAGTGCTTAATATTCTTTAAAAGTGTTAGTGTTGGTCTGTGAAGATGACTCAAATAAGTAAATGACTATGGACCTGTGTTCAAATCACTAGCACCCATATCTAAAGCTGGGAGCTGTGATGATCATCTGTTACTCCAGCACTGGGAAGCAAAGACAGAAAGATTCCCAGCTGAAAGATGGTTCTCCAGGTTCACTGAGACTCTAACTAAATAAAAAATTTGGAGAGAAATAGAGGAAGACACTGAGAGTCTACCCCTGACCTTTCCTCTACAAATGAAAATGTGGGCAATCACATGTGCCCACATATGCATCACACACACACACACACACACACACACACACACACACACACACAAAACACACACTGCCAGTGATAGAAAAAAATCAGGAGGGACCATTCCTGAGGCAGAACATGATGAGGCATCCTATGCCTCATAGCATCACAATATAATATGTGGTATTGAGTTAGATCCTAGACCAGAAATCCCTGTTATTATAACATTTTAAGAGCCAGACATGTAGCTAGCTTATGCCTCTATATCCTAGCATTTGGGAGGCAGAAACAGGCAGATTTCTGTGAAGTCCAGGACAGCCTAGTCTACATAGTGAGTTCCAGGAAAACCAAGGGTACACAGAGAAACCTGATGAAAGAAAGAGACAGGGAGATATTATTGGGACAGTTGGTGAAATCAAAATAATATCTGTTAGCCAATTACAAATGCTGGGTTGTTGTTAAATGTATTGGAAATGAATGTCTTTCACTGTTACAAAGTCAGTGTTCTTGTTTGTAGGATATGCTTCTGTAGGATTTTGGCAGCTTACCTCTTTCATGAGGGAAGGCAGGGCAGAAGAGAGGGATAGAGGCAAAGAGGAGAAAGAGAGGGTGGGAGACAAAGGGAGAAAAAGAAATATAGGGAGGGAGATGGGAGAGGGAAACAAAAGGAGAAAAAGAGAGAGCATGAGGAAGAGGGAGGGAGAGGAGGAGGAGGAGGAGGAGGAGGAGGAGTGAGAGTGTCAGAGTATCGCACACCAGACTTCTCAGTAACTGAGAAGCTAAGGGAAGGATAATTCTGAGTAATCCTGTCCGAAGTATATACCAAATGTATATGTGTGTGTGTGTGTGTGTGTGTGTGTGTGTGAGAGAGAGAGAGAGAGAGAGAGAGAGAGAGAGAGAGAGAGAGAGAGAGAGAGAAACAGAGACAGAGACAGAGACAGAGAGAAGGAGAGAGCAAGGGAGGGAGAGAGGGAGAGACAAGAATGAGAAAATAGAAATATGAAAAATTTTACAAAGTGGTGGATCAACAGCATATAGCATTTATATATATATAATCCCTCCAAACTTCTTGAATATCAAATTATTTTAAAACATAAAAGTTGGAACAATTGAGTAAGAAACAAATCCTTCGGGAAAAAGGGGCTAAAATGAAAAATCAACTTGCTATATTTTTAAGTGTTCAAGGGAATTTAAAGTTTTTTTTTTTTTTTTTTGTTCATGATTTTCCTTGGCTGAGACTATGCTATGGCTTAATTGCCGTGCTAATCCTCTCATGTTGCACCCAGCTAGAGCTTCTTTGACACAGATGGTGACTGAGGTAGGGCAGGAATCCAGAGAACAGTCAAACAGCTTTCTGAGCTTCTTCACATAGTTTTGACACTTTCCTAACAAGACAAATCACCAAGTCATTGAGATTTATTGAACATTTCTTACGTTCCAACTGTCTTTAGAGGTTACAAAGATGTGTATAATGTGACTTTCCTTAAGAAATTTATAGTTAAGTTTGGGAGGGACTCATGCCATGAGTAAGCACAGCTACAAAACACAAGAGTCCCCTTGAGATAAACATAGATGATATCAAAGAAGAAGGGACGAGCAGACAGATTTAATTGTTTTTGGTTTTTGTGAGATTGTTTTGCTGTGTGAATGTAAGTGTAGTGAATGAGAGTGGCTTTCAGACTGAGGAAACCATAGTGGTCTAAACCATCACTGTCCAACTGGCTAAAGGAAGTCACTGGGTGTTGATGCATCTCAGAATATGCAGAGAATAAGAAGATAATGAGGGTGAACTTTCACCAAAGAACCTTGTATTTTATCCTTTAACGTCTTCAGTTTGACAGGCTTCTGTCACCATTGACTACTGAGATTCAGAGGGCCAAACTACCTCTGTCTATACCACAAATTCCAGCCACAACAACTGTCCTATCAAGTTCGCTTAGATAGCTATCAAAGAAGGGCACACATTTTGTCCAGAATTCTTTTGTCTTAAAATTCTTTCCTTGATTATTGCTCCCCCAAATTGTGACTAGGACTAGACAAATAGCTCATCAATTAAGAGTACATTACTCTAGCAGAAGCCTTCACCACCTCCTCACAGCTGCCTATAACTCTAACTCCAGAAGATATAATGCCCTCTGCTGGATATCTCAGACAAGTGCCCCCATATATACACATAAACCACTTCACATACATGCATATAATTTAAAATAAAATAATTCATTAAAATACTCCATCTCTTCTCATCCTTTGTGTCAACTGAAATGAGAAAGGTAATCCTGTTTTTATTGAAACTCATGAGCAAAGAGGGTATTTCTTGTTGTTGTTGATTCTACAAACAACCCCTTCGTCCTTGGAATTGATTAATAAGATTACAGTTCCCCCAAATGCTATAATATTACATCTAAAAATAATACTCTTTTTTCTCTCTTTCTTCTCCCTTCCTGTTCTTCCTCCATCTTTCCCTCTCTCCTTTGCTCCCTCCCTTCTTCCCCACTTTCCTCCCTTCCTTCTTTCCTCTCAGGAACCCTGCTTGCATGCATGCTAGACTAAGTAAACACTCTGCCACTGGACTGAATTCACATCTATAGGAATTACTCATGGATGCTTTGTCTGTCATATCCTTTTGAACCCCTACTAAAGAAAAACTATTTGTGATCTTCAAATTAATATATTTATATCTATCTAATATTTTACTTTTGAGAATATTATATGTGCATATGTTGAATTTTAATCATGTTCACACCACTACTCCCCCAACTCCTCCTAGATCCCTCCTTCACTTTTCACGTTTTGCAACTTTATGGCTGTTATTTATTTATTTATTTATTTATTTATTTATTTATTTATTTATGTTAAAACCAAGTATAGAGTAGAAGCTTTGAAGTTGCAATCTTCCACTAAACATGTCTTCCCACCTATTTGTAAGAAAAAGAAAGACGTAAGTGATTGTTTTTCCACAGGGCACATATGGAACAGAGGATTGCCTTGCCTGGCCTCAGTTGGAAAGGATGAACTTTATCCTGTAGAAACTTGATGCCCCAGGGAAGTGGGATGTTGTCCTCGGGGTAAGTTGGGGGTGGGTGAGCACCCTCTCAGAAGCAAAGGAGAATGGGGAAAGGGTGAAGAACTCAGGGAGCACGGACCAGGAAGGGGAGCAACATTTGGGTATATAAATAGATAAAATAATTTAATAAAAATTAATCTCAAAAAACCTTTATTTTCACTAGACATCTTATTCTTGAAAAACAAAAGACTTTTGTGAGGAAAAGTAAATGACATATAAATATTAAAAAATGAGTTCTTCTAGAGGGTCACCCTACCTCCTACCTTGAAAGATTGCCTGTTTCCATTTTGTCTGCTGGCCCTCATGGCTTCAGTCCTGTTCCCCACACCCAATACCTGACCATGTTACTCTCTTCTCTTCCCATCCTCTTTCCCTCCTAGGTCCCTCCATGGGGACCCTCTAGAACATATCAGAGACCTAGGACGTGAGAGACTCTTAGGACTTGAAAGGAGGGACCCTAGAGGAACTGCTCTCCAGTGGGGAGAGGAAACTTGTAAACTCCACCTCCAAGAGAAATACAGGGCATAAAGTAGAGGGATGGGGTTGCCATCCCACAGTCAAAAACTCTGAACCAGAACTGTTCCTGTCTGAAAGAATTGCAGGGACAAAAGAATGGAGAAGAGCCTGAGGAAAAGGAGATCCAGTGACAGGCCCCAATTGGGATCCAGCTCAAGGGGAGAACCTAAGGTCTGATATTATTATTGATGCTATGGTTTGCTTACAAACAGAGAACTATCATGACTGCCTTCCAAAAGGCCCAACAAGCAGCTAAAAGGGTCAGATGCAGACATTTACACCCACCCAATGGACATAAGCTGGTGAAAAGCTGGAAGAAGCTGGAAGATGCTGAGGAGGGGGTGACCTTATAGGAAGACCAGCAGTCTCAGCTAACCTGGTTCCCCGAGATCTTTCTGATATTGAGCCACCAACCAGGCAACATATACCACTTGATATGAGGCTTCCAAATACATATAAAGCAGAGGATTGCTGGGTCTGGACTCAGTCAGAGAAGATGCCCCTAATCCTCAGGGACTTGAGGCCCCAGGGAGCAGGGAGGTCTGGTGGGGTAGGGGTAAGGAGGTAGGGATATCCTCTTAGAGATGGGTGAGGAAGTATCTGATGTAGGTACTCAGAGGGTAGGTAGACAGGGAGGGTGATAAAGTCTGGACTGTAGAAAAAGAATGAAATAATAATAATAATAATAATAATAATAATAATAGAAAAAGGTGAGTTCTCCTGTTGGGTAATAATCAGTTCTTTAAACTCATGTACAGTAATCATTGATTCAGCCACTCGTGCCTCATACAATATAGGACTAGAAATGAATATCTTACATGGCCATTTGAAATTGAAAGATAAAGATTTTAACATATCTACTTTTGTGTAATTTCTATTTAATGATTTTTATTAAAATTAAGTTCAGTTAATTCAAAGAAACATATAGTAATTGTAATTAATGCTGTTATTATATCAGGTACTATGTCAAATGTGTAATATACTGGTTTAATTATTCTTTCTCATGGTTGTGAGCAATAGCCAATTAGAGGCAGTTTAAAAAGCTCATAGTTTGAGAGGGTACAGTCCATCATTCTGGAAAAAATGGTAGCTAGTCACATTGTGCCCATAATACCAGGATGCATAGGGAAGAATGCTGACAGTATTCAATTCCTCCTTATTGATCAGAGTAGATCCCCATTCTAAGGAACAGGGAGGCCCCCCAATCAGCATGTGCCTTCTATCTCCAATGAAACATTTCTAAAAATTTCCTCACAGACACATTCACAATCAGGCTTCTGTGGAGATTCTTAGTCTTCTCATGTTGACAGTCAATATCAACGATTACAAATCTCCTTGGTAACCTGACACACTTACTGATCACAACATTATACCCCTTTCCTATAATATCCTCAGAATATTGGACATAGTACTACCTGAGGAACCACCTATACCACTCCTATGCATATACTCAGAAGTTGCTTCATCATATAATAAGGATACATGCTCCACTATGTTCTTAGCAGCTTTATTTATAATAGTCAGAAGCTGGAAAGAACCCAGAAGTTCTTCAACAGAGGAATGGATACAGAAAAGGAGGTACATTTACACAATGGAATACTACTTAGCTATTGAAAACAAAGAATTCATGAAGTTCTTAGCCAAATGGATGGAACTAGAAAATATCATCCTGAGTGAGGTAACCCAATCACAGAAGAACACACAGGGTATGTTCTCACTTATAAGTGGATACTAGCCCAAAAGGTCGGAATACCAAAGAAACAATTCATAGACCACATGAAGCTCAAGAAGAAGGATGACCAAAGTGTGGATATATTGGTCCTTCTTAGAAGGGGGATCAAAATACCTATGGCCCACAGCCAACTAATGGACTGAGCACAGGGTTACCAATGGAGGAGCTAGCGAAAGGACTTAAGGAGCTGAAGAGGTTTGCAGCCCCATAGAAGGAACAATAATGTACCAGCCAGATAATCCATTGTTTTGGTATCTCTAACATATTGTGGTGTCCTTAATAATTTAAGCTTCACGCTTACCTCATTACACAACGGTGTTGGGGGTTTTCCTTGTAGGCACTCTGATCCTACCACCCTTTGAATTACTAGCTTTCTGTAATCTTGGCACAAGACTCTATGAATCTCTATCTTGCATTTTTTCATACTTAGAAACCCAGTGCCACATGAACATTGTTTACAAGCTCTGCTGAGATAAAGTCTTTATCTTAAACCTATTTCCCATTTTTATTCAGTATAGAATCTTAGCACATGGAATGGTATCACCCACATGAAAGATTTATCTTTTATTAGAAGAATACTTTCTAGAAATAATTCAAAGATATATACAGACGTGTGTTTCCTTTGTGATTTTTTTTGTAAGGGATAAAATCTTTCAGGTAGAAACTCCTCCATTGGGGACCCTGCGCTCAGTCAAATGGTTAACTGTGAGCATCCGCCTCTGTATTTGCAAGGCTCTGGCAGGGCCTCTCAGGAGACAGCCATATCAGGCTCCCTTCAGCAAGCATTTCTGGGCATCCACAATAGTGCCGGGGTTTGGTGATGGTATATGGGATGAATCCTCAGGTGGGACAGTCTCTGGATGACCTTTCCTTCAGTCTCTGCTCTACACTTTATCTCCATATTTGCTCCTGTGAGTATTTTGTTCCCCTTCTCAGAAGAACTGAAGCACTTTGGTCTTCCTTCTTCTTGAACTTCATGTGAACTATATCTTAGGTACTCTGAGCTTCTGGGCTTAATATCCACTTATCAGTGAGTGCATACCATGCGTGCTCTTTTGTGATTGTGTTACCTCACTCAGGATGATATTTTCTTTTTTTTTTTTATTGTTATTTTTTTTATTCGATATAATTTATTTACATTTCAAATGATTTCCCCTTTTCTAGCCCCCCCCCCCACTCCCCGAAAGTCCCGTAAGCCCCCTTCTCTTCCCCTGTCCTCCCTCCCACCCCTTCCCAGTTCCCCGTTCTGGTTTTGCCAAATACTGTTTCACTGAGTCTTTCCAGAACCAGGGACCACTCCTGCTTTCTTCTTGTATCTCATTTGATGTGTGGATTATGTTTTGGATATTCCAGTTTTCTAGGTTAATAACCACTTATTAGTGAGTGCATACCATGATTCACCTTTTGAGTCTGGGTTACCTCACTTAGTATGATGTTCTCTAGCTCCATTCATTTGCCTAAGAATTTCATGAATTCATTGTTTCTAATGGCTGAATAGTACTCCATTGTGTAGATATACCACATTTTTTGCATCCACTCTTCTGTTGAGGGATACCTGGGTTCTTTCCAGCATCTGGCAATTATAAATAGGGCTGCTATGAACATAGTAGAGCATGTATCCTTATTACATGGTGGGGAATCCTCTGGGTATATGCCCAGGAGTGGTATAGCAGGATCTTCTGGAAGTGAGGTGCCCAGTTTTCGGAGGAACCGCCAGACTGCTTTCCAGAGTGGTTGTACCAATTTGCAACCCCACCAGCAGTGGAGGAGTGTTCCTCTTTCTCCGCACCCTCTCCAACACCTGCTGTCTCCTGAATTTTTAATCTTAGCCGGGATGATATTTTCTAGCTCCATCCATTTGGCTAAGAATTTCATGAATTCATTGTTTTTAATAGCTGAGTAGTACTCCATTGTGTAAATATACCACATTTTCTGTATCCATTCCTCTGTTGAAGGACTCCTGGTTTCTTTCCAGCTTCTGGCTATTATAAATAAGGCTGCTATGAACATAGTGTACCATGTGTCCTTATTACATGATGGAGCCTCGTCTGGGTATATGCCCAGGAGTGGTATAGGTAGGTCCTCAGGTAGTATTATGTCCAATTTTCTGAGGAGCCACCAGACTGATTTCCAGAGTGGTTGTATCAGCTTGCAATCCCACCAACAATGGAGGAGTATTCCTCTTTCTCCACATCCTTGCCAGAATCTGCTCTCACCTGAGTTTTTGATTTTAGCCATTCTAACTGGTGTGAGGTGGAATCTCAGGGTTGTTTTGATTTGCATCTCCTCGATGATTAAGGATGTTGAACATTTCTTCAGGTACTTCTCAGTCATTTGATATTCTTCAGTTGAAAATTCTTTGTTCAGCTCTGTATCCCATTTTTAAAATTTAAATTTAAATCATTTGTGATTTTGAATACTGTCAAATTAAAAATGTATATATATTATATATAATACATAAATATATATATTTACATATATATTTACATAAATGTATATATTATATATGTGCTAAAGAGCACATATATAATATTTCATTTGTTGTTGCACTAAGACAGATGTGTTCTAATTTCATAGAAAAGAATGAGAGTGGTAAGATAATAGGAAACAATAACAGAAAACAGAGGTGGCCTATTAATGTAGTAGTGTTATTGTTATTACAGACGATATCTTCTCCTGACAGAAGCTATATAAATCCTCCTGTGAGAACACTGGAGTTCTTCACAGAAGCCCCTATTTCCTCTATGCTGAAAAAATGGAAGCATTGGCAACTTCATCTCCCCAGTAGATGTAGCTGAATTCACATTGATCTCCATTATTGTCTGTAGTACCTTTGTCCCTGTTTGGATGTTTACAATAAAATGCAAGCAAACTCTGCTTTTTGTTTTATTTTCTACAACTCATTTTTTTGTTTGTTTGAAGAAAGATTGGCAACATTTTTACAAATATAAAGCTGACGTTGTCACACTAACATTCAGAATCCTCAGTGGCTTCTCAGAACACTTCGAAGAAAACACTTGTGCTGGTTTCTATCTTGTATGAAGACTATAAATAACATCAAAGCCTTCAGCCGCTTTGGGCTTCCAATTCACCTTAGTGATTTACCTGTACCTCATCCATGAGGAAGTTTCAATTTTCTCTTTAACATTTCCTTTTCCTTCCAATTCTTGGTCTTTGTGTTCAGCTTAGTCTTAGGGTTGGGAGAATTTTCTTCTGGATTTTTCATGACTGACTCCTAATTTTATTTATGTTACAGGCTATCAAGCCCTGGTTCTTCTGCCTTTCTGTCACTTATAATCATGTGTGATGAGCAGATTAATTTTGTCTTTATCTATTTTTAACAATGCAATGAGGAACCTAGAAATAGGATTTTTTAATGTAAGAATATCACTTTTGTTTAGCGCTGTATTGACCAATGCTTATAACTATGTCCAGAATTCATTGCTGTTTAATAAGCATGTGATGAATGATTTGAGTGAAAGGTAGCAGTCTTACCTTAAACAGAAGCTGAGCAAAAATGCTACTCTATAAATAATCTTAAAGCATTCTGAACTTAAATGAATTTAAAACGTATATGAGCTTTGTGAAGAAAATGTTTACATTCTATGTCTACATAAAAGACACTTCATAACTAAAAATATTAATTTTAAATACTGTATTAAATTGTCAAATATTGAGCATTAAATGTGAAACATCCAAACTTGGGGATACATTTTCTAAAGGTTATCTTTCATTTCCCTATTGAATTTATCATTTTTTCCGAAATTCTCCATCCAAATAACCATGATATTTGATCAACTTAAACCTATTGGACTTAGTACTTATTATTTGCCATGACAACCCATTTCATTCCTGGTCAGAAGAGCAAGCTATTCTATCCTCCAGAGAGCTATCACTGTTGTTGTGGATAGCAAATATTCTGGAATCTATATGAAAGGGTCTGTATATTATGATACAAAGGTTAAGTCTATCTTACTTCTGGAAATAAATGAAGAATTCTTAAAATTATGATTGTCTTTAAAATGTTTTCTTGATAATAGTAGTTGGTTTTCCCCCAGGGCTCATGACATGTATAGCTTCAGGTTTTACTATTGACAACTGATAGCAATTAGGAGAAAAAAATTAGTTTTCTTCAGTGGGGGTGATACTGAGTATATCACACACACTCCAGGGCAATCCCCATGTTTAAGATCAATCAGCTAACACAAACTAGACTTCATAGCTTGGCTGTTTATTAAGAAACAACATGATGTTGATTGTAAAGGAAGGTAGTACAGAATCTATAAGGAGTTGGGACAGGAGAATGAATATGATTAAAATACATAAAATTATCAGAGAGAAAAAACCCATCATTTTAAAAGCTGTTCCTGTAAAAAGTACTCTAAAAAAGAACTCATGCTCATTGTTAATAAAACCACCCCCCAAAATACCACTGAAATAAAGAAAGGTGTATGATTTAGATTAAGGAGATTCTCTTAGTAATAATACCCCCCCAATACCACTGAAATAGGGAAAATGTCTGATTTAGTTTCAAGAGATCTTGTCCATGATGAATAGGTGTGATAACAGGATCAACTCACAACTGTGTCCATAGAAACTTGCTCATATCATACTGAACCAGGAAGTAAGAGATGGGTTCAGAAGTGGGACCAAACTGTAAACCCTAAGCAAGAGATGGGTTCAGAAGTGGGACCAAACTGTAAACCCTATGACTTTCCTGATTTGTCTGCCAGGCTCCATTTTCTAAAGGTTCCCACATCTCCCCAAACAGTGCCTATAGCTGGAGTTAAAGTGTTTAAACACATGACCTTCTGGACACATTTTAAATGCCAATTAAAATAAATTTGCATGTGTTTACATATAGCAGTCTATGTGTACCAACTAATAAAATTAAATGTAAAACTCATGCATGCATTATCATGTTCACCTATAGAAAAAATGACAGGATACAGAAAGAATACATTTTCATAACTTTCTTTTTTAAGTAGCTAATGCCATGCTCACATGTTGACTGCAGTGCCTAACATCGTATACTCATTTTCTTTTTTTTTTTTTAATATTCTTATTTTCTATATTCTTTGTTTACATTCCAAATGATTTCCCCTTTCCTGGATCCCCCCTCCCCTTATGTCCCATAAACCTTCTTTTCTCCATCCCTTCTCCAATCACCTCCCTCCTTTTTCTCTGTCCATATATTCCCTTCCAATGCTAGATCAATCATTTCCAGGATCAGGACCCTCCCTATAAATGGGAGTCATTTGTTATGCAATTTGTGCCTTGGGTATTCAGGGCTTCTGGGCTAATTAATATCCACTTATCAGAGATTGCATTCCATGTGTATTCTTTTGTGATTGGGTTACCTCGCTTAGGATGATATTTTCCAGATCGAACCATTTGCCTAAAAATTTTGTGAATTCATTGTTTCTAATTGCTGAGTAATATTCCATTGTGTAAATATACCACATTTTCTGTATCCATTCCTTCTTTGAGGGACATCTGGGTTCTTTCCAGCTTCTGGCTATTATAAATAAGGCTTATGAACATAATGGAACATGTGTCTTTATTGCATGCTGGGGAATCCTTTGGGTATATGCCCAGGAGAGGTAGAGCAGGGTCCTCTGGGAATCTCATGTCCAGTTTTCTGAGGAACCAACAGACTGATTTCCACAGTGGTTGTACCATCTTGCAGCCCCACCAGCAGTGGAGGAGTGTTCCTCTTTCTCCACATCCTTGACAACACCTGCTGTCTCCTGAGTTTTTGACCTTAGCCATTCTGACTGGTGTAAGGTGAAATCTCAGAGTTGTTTTGATCTGCATTTCCCTAATGGCTAATGATGTTGAGCACTTCTTAAGGTGCCTCTCGGCCATCCAAATTTCTTCAGGTGAAAATTCTTTGTTTAGATCTATACCCCATTTTTTAATAGGGTTATTTGGTTCCCTGGGGTCTAACTTCTTCAAAACCACACAAAGATCCAACAAAGAAAGAGAACTTCAGGCCAATTTCTCTTATGAATATTGATGCAAAAATACTTAATAAAATTCTTGCCAACTGAATCCAAGAACACATCAAAACAATCATCCACCATGATCAAGTATGCTTCATCCCAGGGATGCAGGGATGGTTCAATATAAGGAAATCCATCAATGCTATCCACTACATAAACAAACTCAAAGAAAAAAAACATATGATCATCTCATTAGATGCAGAAAAAGCATTTGACAAAATCCAACATCCTTTCATGCTAAAAGTATTGGAAAGAATAGGAATTCAAGGCCCATATCTAAACATCATTAAAGCAATATACAGGAAACCGGTAGCCAACATCAAATTAAATGGAGAGAAACTTGAAGCAATCCCACTAAAATCAGGGACTAGACAAGGCTGTCCTCTCTCTCCATATCTTTTCAATATAGTACTTGAATTTCTAGCTAGAGCAATTAGACAACATAAGAAGGTCAAGGGGATACAAATTGGAAAGGAAGAAGTCAAATTATCACTATTTGCAAATGATATGATAGTCTACTTAAGTGACCCAAAAACCTCCACCAGAGAACTCCTACAGGTGATAAACAACTTCATCAGAGTGGCTGGTTATAAAATCAACTCAAGCAAATCAGTTGCCTTCCTATACTCAAAGGATAAGCAGGATGAGAAAGAAGTTAGGGAAATGACACCCTTCAAAATAGCCACAAACAATATAAAGTATCTTGGTGTGCCTCTAACCAAACAAGTGAAAGATCTATATGACAAGAACTTCAGGTCTCTGAGGAAGGAATTGAAGAAGACCTCAGAAAATGGAAAAATCTGCCATGCTCGTGGATTGGCAGGATTAATATAGTTAAAAGGGCCATCTTGCCAAAAGCGATCTACAGATTCAATGCAATCCCCATCAAAATCCCAACACAGTTCTTCACAGAGTTAGAAAAAGCAATTCTCAAATTCATCTGGAATAACAAGAAACCTAGGATAGCTAAAACTATTCTCAACAACAAAAGAAATTCTGGGGGAATCAGTATCCCTGACTTCAAGCAATACTACAGAGCAATAGTGTTAAAAACTGCATGGTATTGGCACAGTGACAGACAAGTGGAACAATGGAATAGAATTGAAGATCCAGAAGTGAATTCACACACCTATGGTCACTTGATCTTCGACAAAGGAGCCAAAAACATCCAGTGGAAAAAAGATAGCCTTTTCAACAAATGGTGCTGGTTCAATTGGAGGTCAGCATGCAGAAGAATGCGAATTGATCCATTCTTATCTCCATGTACTAAACTTCACTCCAAGTGGATCAAGGACCTCCATGTAAAACCAGACACACTGAAACTAATAGAAAAGTAACTGTGGAAGAACCTTGAGGACATGGGCACAGGCGGAAAGTTCCTGAACAGATCACCAATAACTTATGCTTTAAGATCAAGAATTGACAAATGAGACCTCATAAAATTACAAAGTTTCTGTAAGGCAAAGGACACTGTTAAAAGGACGAAACAGCAACCATCAAATTGGGAAAGGATATTCACCAACCCCACATCTGATAGAGGGCTAATATCCAATATATACAAAGAACTCTAGAAGTTAGATCCCAGGGAACCAAATAACCCTATTAAAAATGGGGTACAGATCTAAACTCATTTTCATAGACAATTTTCTAAGTACATTTGCATGTGTGTGCCCAGTTTTCCATTTGATTATGACCTTATACGTGACTCTTATTTTTATTTTATTAGTGTGATTTTGGGATTCTTGTACTTAGAGAAGTAAAAACAATATTTTGCAATCATTGTTTTATTTGTAGGAGTAAAATATAATTACATCATTTCCCTTTGCCCATTCCTCCCTTCAAACCATTGCATACATCCTCCCCCTTGAAATTTATGGCCTATTTTCCATGCATATACACATATGTATATGGATATATACATATATTCCTAAATACAACCTGTTCCTTCTGTGTAATGTTACTCATATGTACCTTTGGATCACCTTTAATGGGTTATTTGAAATGGGTGTGTTCTCATTGTTAAGATGGCATGTTAGAAGGAATTCAGAGACTTCTTCCAGGAATTGGGAAACTGTCCTATGCCACAGAACTTACAGTGAAAGCTGGTCTAGCTCCGTTAATGGTTCAAGAGACAAATTACTCTGTAAGAAATACAGATCTGCCACCCTCATGTGTGGGGAGGAGGGTCAATGGTTTTCACATCCTGACAAAGAACTATGAGTTCCAGTGTAGAAGGGAGGAAGCCTAGTGGAAATGCTACCACACAGGAAGCAGTGTGCTCCCCTCATTCTTGGATGGCTTCTAACCAGCCCTGGAATTTAGTCAAGATACTTAACTTCTTGATCTCAAATTTCCTAACTTTAAAAATTAAAGGCTCGTTTAGATCTATGCCTTTGTACTTCATAAAACAGTGGACTCCTAGATAAAATAAAAATCTCAATTCAAACAGAAAGGCTAGAACTGAAGGGAGTAGTTGTGGAGCTGTGGTTGAAGTGAGGCAGTCTGCACTGTCATCTGATCCCTAACAGTAGTTCTAAAGCCCTTCGTGAGAGTTGAGGGCTCTTCACAACAGTCTGGGGATTACAAGGGTGTTTTTTCCTTCTTCTACAGTTCCTTTTTACCTACTTCAGAGAACTCATGATTCTGTACATTTTTGTTTGCACTCTCAGTAATACAGTGGATTATAATAAAGATAATGATAATAGCAACAGAATATGCTCTTTAAAATAATCATGTATTCTGATTGCAGGAATATTTTAATATTACTATTGTTAGGAATATTATATTAATGCCTAATATTAGACAATTATTGTGGAGAGAGTTGTTAGCCTTCACAACCTACTGAGATGGAAGATATCACAACAAAATAATTATGCAAGATATTCAATGTGTTTGGGTTATATTGCTCACTCTTGATGTTCACAACTCTCCCATTAGTATACTCAAGTTCTGTGAAGGAAAAGCCAGTATCTTCATCTTATTTTCCCCCTGTTTTTTAATTCATGCTTAATAACAGAAAACAACTATATATTTCAATAGACAATATAAAAATAAATTCTCATCTACTTTATGTATCAACTGTTAAATCCCTACAAGACAAGACAGGTGATATGTTATCAAGAACATGGAGGAGTAAAACTGATCCAGTTGGATAGCCAGGGTTTAAAACCATCCAACAGAGTCCTAAACTGAATATCCTTAGCCAAGAAGTCCCATTCCTACATTAACTTCTCTTGCCCTTACTTATCCACATTTATAAAATATTAACTACATAATTTCTAAATGTTTTCTGAGTGTTTCTGTAAGTCTATTATTAAAATACTAAAATAACTATATTAAAGCTTTTCTTAAAATAGTTAATATTTATTTTAAATTGCTACTTTCTAAATGAGGTCTCCATAAGAAACTCTCAGAATTCTCCTAGCCCAGCTTCTCAAAGGCTACAGAGTGACATAAGGTGACCTTCTTGTCATCAATCAAATAATACTCCTATCCTGGTATAGCCATTTTGATTTTCTGTTATTTTATATAAGACTGAAAAACAAATAGAATAACAACGAAGACCAAGAATAATAATGATAGTGGGGGGAGAGAGAAGAAAAAAGACATACATACATGCATGTATACATACATACATACATACATACAGACAGACAGACAGGCAGGCAGACAGGCAGACAGGCAGAGATACCTGATAAGAAATGTGAGATATAAGTATTGGCAGAGTCATCAATGTGGGAGCATCGGAGTACTGTAGAAACTTGTAAGATTTTATCAAAGAGAGCAGTGTAAACATATGATCACAATCAGGGCTGTTTGTGGAGAAACAAGCAGAGCCCAATACTTCCAATGCAGCCACAGCATAAGCCTCACATCAGACATTAAATGCACAAAAAAATGAAATGTAAGGTTACTGTACATTTCACAGTTTACTTAGAATCTTCTCCATAGGAAGAAACACCTCTCCAGCTTGTAACACAGCTATTCTTAACACTTGAGATTGCTACAGAATACCATTTAACAGGATAGATTTTGGAGTGAACTGGCAGCTTTTCACATTTTTCTCTGCTCCCTTTTCTTCCTTCAAGAAAAGGACACCATTAAGTATCATACATCTTCTTTTGATTCTGATGAGAATATGTCGGATATTTTTCTGCTCTCCAGTCCCTACTGATCCTTCCCAAATACCCTTTTTTTTTGCTTGGAATGCATACAATATAAAATACTGTTAAACATCCTTATTTTTGCTTATCATACTTACAAAATACTTATCACCTATGCAATCTCAATCAACTCATTGCCCACCTTCACTTTTCCCCAGTGAAACAGAGATTGCTTTGATCTAAGTCTTGTACAACATTTGACAAACATTAACCACTAAGCCAATCTCAATTGTTACTGTTCTTGTAGTATTAAGTATCAAGCCAAACAACTACATATTTAAAGGCATATGGTGTACAACTGCTTATTAGCCCTATTAATTTTGGTTGAAGGACTTGATGTTTTATTACTAAGGGTGGTGTTGTATATACTATGTTGTTGTATGGATTTTGGGAGTCATTTAAAATTAGGCACATAAAAAGATCACCAACCTAGCAAAATTCTCGAACTTTCCCAGGCTTAGGATTGAAAACCAGTAACCCAATGTCTATTGATAAGCCATCAACCTAATACATTTTTTTTTTGAGAAACTAAAGGTACAAGGCACTTTCATCTTTACTCTGTCTGGATTTAAATCATTTCCTTGTGGTCTCATACTAATTTCTTAGCAATACATGGTGAGAAAGATCATTTCAATACTGACTGTTACAATAGACCTTCTAGGGGCTTCTAACTGTTGGACCATTCTACTTTCTAAATTAATCAATTCTAATGAAATGTGTCTGCATTGGTGGTTTCTTTGGCCAGTAAGAGGACAGTCCCTTACCAGGAGCTCTGTACCCCGTTTGCTCAATTAGTCATTCTGTTCACAAGGATATCACATATTTAGTTTTACAAGACCTTGGCCTTTACTCTGATTAGCCCTCCAGTCAAAAAGTTCTTCCATTTCCTGTGGGTATATCTTAAATTTAGCAAATACTGTACCATACTGACTTCAATCTTTAAGCTTTCTTTCAAAAGTTCAGAACATTTGCAGTTATTAGTATTCATATTGTCTAATGTAATACGCTGGTAGAAATTTTTTGGGGGGTATAGTAATTTGGATCAAATGGTGGTGGAGAAAAGTTCTTTCTATGATGTCTGGAACATGCTAGTCCAGTCTACCTGCTTCTTGTTTTTCCTCTTTTCTTATCGTGCTTTAAGAGATTTTTGCATATGTGTTTCCATTTACTTACCTCCCACTCTGTTCTGATTTTCTCTGCATGTAAATTCTTAGCAGCCAATAGAATTTCAGTGACACCCAGAACATCAGTTCTATGTAATCTGTGATCTTTGTAATATCTGCTAAGCTTTGAACACTCTTGATGATCTGTCTCCTTGAGACAACTCTTTGAATTGCCTAATCCTATAATTTCCCTTTTCTAACTGTGACTTTGGACACAGCCTGTCCAAATCACCCTACTTGAGACATCTAGACCTCTAGAATTCAGGTTTCTTCAGGGATCTTGTGCCCTCTTGGTTGGAGGCTTCTACATATTTTATGTGTTAAAGGATTCAGTAACACCACAGAGAGTATGAATTTCAGACTCATATATCCAAATTAAATCCATTCTATAAAATCTAGACCCCTACCTGGATATCCATTCACTGGTATGGCATAGATGTCTGAGTGTTTCATAGATAACTCCAAGCCAATACACACAAACACCCCTCCCGGTTATCAGCTATAGATCTCTCCAGTCATTATCTCACCAGATAGCATTTCAAACTATCCATCAATCATATTGGGCATCTCCTTTATCCTCAAGGGTATATCTAGTTACTATTAAAATATCAGCACAACATTCTCTATTTTCTAAATCTGGTTATATAGTTAGAGCTTTGCAGTCATAATTTTGTTTCAAGATACCATGGTATCTATGAAGTATTTTAACAGGTTTTCACCCATCTGTTCTCCTCCTCCTTCCTGCTCCCATAGCAAATGTGATCTTTTAGCTACAGTTCTGACTGTGACTCTCCTATACACTGTCCTCTTATTCTTTAGTTTTATAATTCTGTTTCTTTCTAATATGCCAACCCTATATCATGCCCTTTTCTTCTTCCTGTGTCCTCTCTTTACTCTGAGACTTTGGTCTTCTTTATACTGCCAGGTAATGAATCTTATCAGTCAACTCTCTTTCAGACTACCTCTTGTTTGCTTATCCATCACGTCTTGTTATGACTAAGTTATATGTCTCTTCAGTAGGACTTCTAACAAGACCAATGGGACACTTCACTTGTATACACTTCAGTGCATATGTAGAGTAGGTACAAGTGTCTAGCACTTGTATAATATCTTATTGATATTTTTCTTTCCCCATTAACACAATATAATGATTTTTATTGAATAAATAAGTTGTACATATACTGCTGCCCAAATGCTTTAACTTTATAATAATAAAAATATTTCCCTAGATAATTTACAACTCTATATGTCTGATTTTAAGGTAATTCATAGAAAATAACTTTTTTCCCAGTTTGAGTGGACATCTTTATTGTTTAATAGATCATCAACTTCTTCAAAGAATTTTATTTTATTGTTTAATAGATCATCAACTTCTTCAAATTTACAGCTGGGATTTCATTGTCTTTCCATGCTGAGTCATGAACAGTGACGAAGCTAACCAGAGGCAACATACATCAAAGAGAGCTACGTTTTTACAGCTCACTTCCTTTCACGGGCAGAATAAATAGGTGGCCTCTACAATGCACAATGGTTTCTAGTCACTAGGGAATTTAAATGGGATCTTGAAGAATGTAGACAAATCCTGATGCAGTGAAGACGAGCTGAGATGCTGTGCAGCTGTTTTTAAGGGTTCCTGGTACTGCATCCTGGCCACTAGCTGAATCTTGCACTAACTCATAATGGAGATGTGGAAAACACTAGGTTGACTTAGGGGCTGTGCACAGGAACCGATGGCAGGAAAGAAACTACTAAACATTACAGAGAACATCCACCCCAGGAAGGACTTTACCTTCCAGGAGCTCTAGCCTGGCACCGCCCCCAGTGCTCACATGGCTGACTTTATCCTCTGTGTTCTATTAGGCACAGCAAGTAGCAGTGCTTCCACCACCTATGATAGTGATGCAGCCCCTAGAAGTGGCTTTCACCCCCTCATCCATGAGTGACTTGGTACCCCTGGCAAAGACTTCCCATTCAAACACCCCAACAGGACCATTCCAAACAATCTGCTTAGCTCGGTCCACAGCCTCAGCATATTTCTTGCTGCTCTCAATGCCACAGTCTAAGCCCAGCCAGCCAGCAGGTATGCCAGAGGCCACAGTAGCTTGGCCAGTCTTGGCATTCTCATCAAATTTGTCAGCAGTGACAAAGTCAACAGGCAAAGTAATCTTTACACCATTTTTCTCAGCTTTGGACATGCGATCTTTGACAATCTTGGCTCCTTCTTCATTATACAGAGATGTGACAATCTCCATGTTGTTGAGCACCTTAAGGAAGGTAAAAGCTATTCCACCACCAATCATCATCTCATTGACTTTGGCTAGCATATTATTGATCAGCTGGATCTTGTCTGCAACTTTAGCTCCTCCCAAGATAGCCAGGAAGGGTCGCTCTGGACTCTCCAAAGCCTTGGCAAAGTAGTTCAGTTCCTTCTTCATCAAAAACCCACTAGCATTCGGTGGCAGATTCACACCCACCATGGAGCTGTGGGCTCGCTGTGCAGTCCTAAAAGCATCATTAACATAGACATCTCCTAGTTTGGACAGTGAGGCTCGGGAAGCATCAACTTTGGCCAACTCAGCTTTAACCTTGTTCCCTGAAGCATCTTTTCCCTTCCCTTCTTCCTCTGCATGAAAGCAGAGGTTCTCCAGTAGGATGACAGTCCTAGCCGCTGGGTTGGCACAGGCATTCTCGACTTTTGGGCCCACACAATCCTTCAAGAACAGAACATCCTTGCCCAGCAGAGATTTGAGTTGGGCAGCAACTGGCTCCAAGGAGTACTTGTCAGGCATGGGAACAGCCGGTCTATCAGGCTGTCCCAGGTGGCTCATGAGGACAACCGACTTGGTTCCATTGTCCAAGCAGAATTTGATGCTTGGAAGAGCAGCCTTGATCCTTTGGTTATTTGTTGTCTGGTTGTTCTTCACAGGAATGTTGAAGTCCACCCTCATCACCTCATCACGACCCGCTTCCCCTTCACATCCAACTTGTCCAAAGTCAGCTTGTTAGAAAGTGACATTTTGGTAACACCATAAGGTTGAGAGGCCTGGAGCTGAGGAAGAGGCGAACAGTGCAGCAGCCATGCACTTTTCCATATCAAATAACTTTATTAGTAATAATTAAATTATCACATGTGTTCAGAGAATGTCAGACAAATGAATGTATAGATGAAGATGAATATAGAGAAACAAGACACTCCAGAATCCTCCACCATGGAACTATGGTTAAAAAATAAAAAGTGGACATCTTTAGCATCAAGACTAGAATAAAGGAGATGTTTTAAGAGTTTATGTCAATGTGTCCCTATTTGAAGAGGACATATTGGCTGGTAATGTGCCTCTAAATGAGGCATAGTGGACATCTTAAACCCTCTTGCTCTGGTCAACAGGTTCACAGATAGGTTTCTAAGACCAGGCCACAGAAATAACAATGGGTATTCAGCATCATTGTGAGTGCCACAGACCAAATACAACTTCATTTCTTCGTTGATTAACTCACCAACTATAATTTCCTTTCCAGGGACAGTGGTAAGGGCAATGCATGAGCTCAATGGCAGACAAACCCTAACATCTGGTGCTCTCCTTCACACCCCGGCAGAGGGAGGGCCAAGTGCATTTCTAGGAAACAGGATTTTCTGAATTGTATTTCTGTCATGTATCACAGCCGCATGTAACTTGAAGAATGCAAGTGGTAAACAACGACCCACCTTCCTACTGCCTTCTTGCTAGTGCTAAGTATTTTCCCTTCTTTGAATCAACTCTCTCTTACTCTTCCTCCTAACTTCTTTCTCTCTTTAAAATTCTTTGTCTTTATACATGGCTGCTTACCTAAACATCCTTACCACACTACACTTTCACCCTGAGCCAATGAGGCTGTATTGTAATTTCACTGTTAAAAAAAAAAAGTCAAAAGAAGATATGATTACTACACAAGGTTTTTGAGCAAGGTGAGTTTTTTCTGTTCTTTTCAAACTTTTAAATACATCTCAACCCATAAGAAGATGCACATATTACTTAAGGACTCAGTATCTCTTCTGTGCACTGAGGATGAATGGTTATATTTTTGCTCACTACGACATGGTTTCCACAACAAACAGAAGTGCCTTGAATAGTTGGTGGCATATAAGTGTATCAGTAAAGTTCTCACCCTTAGTATCTCAGAATGTTACTTATTTAGAAATGGTTATTACAAATGATGTTAATGAGGATGTGATCATGAGTGTAGGCCCTGATACAAAACAATTAGTGTTAATATAAGAAGAAAAAATTCAGGTTTGGAGATGAACACATTGGAAAGCTCAAAGCAAGATGCTGGCAGAGATCAAAAGATGGCATCCACAGGCAAAGGAATTTTAAATACATGTATATGTTCATGTATATGTATATTAATATGACTGTATATGTATATGTGTATTTATACCTATATGAATATAAATATAAATATATATATATATATATATATATATATAAAAACAAAAACCAGAGGAATTTCAGGGAGAAGTGTGGAGCCAAAGTTACTGCACAGTCCTCAGAACATCTAACAAAGCTGACACTTACATGTTAAGACATTGAACCCGTCTAACTGTGAGACAAAGCCTGTCTATTTTTAAGCCATTTGTTGACTAGCTGCCCTAGGAGGCTAATTCAGGCCAAATGTATTGTATGGCAAAAGAATTGCTTATGAGATAGATGTGGTGAAGTTATTTCCTTGGCTTCAAAGGGGTTTAGTTTCATAAAGAAAATACAGTATACTTCCCCAGTGACTTCACACATACTTATCACAGGATGGATGCATGTGGATTTTTATGGCTTCTCAGGCTGATAATTTCCATAACAAATCTCTCTTTCTTTCTTTCTTTTTCTTTCTTTCTTTTTTTTTTTTTTGGTCTCAGTCTCTTTTCATGAACTGCCATATAATATGTGTCATTTCTTCAAGGTAAAGATATTTATAAGTCATGCTCATCTCTGTACAATACATTTGGCGCAGGGAATGGCCTGAGTCATGAAGGTAGGAAATGGTAGAGTGGAAGAACAGAAACAGAAGACAGTCTTTTCTGTGGCTTCTAAAGGATGATTTTTACATTTTTCCCAGGAAGCCACCACATGTGTTTGTATAAAACGATGGCCCATTCTTCCATTTTCAGCTCTCTAGGCGACAGAAGTTGTTACAAATTTTGATCTAATTTTATTTTATTTTTTTGGAAACTTTTAAAGCTTCATTTGCATGTAGTCTCACTAGAGTTCTGCAAAGTAGCACATTCAAGTGCTTTGGATAATGAAGAATTGAACAACAAATGACTCCAGAGACTTCCGTTCTTGAGATTTCCCCAGCGCCAGGCCTTCAGTGCCTTCAGAATCAGTTCACACTAAAAGTAAAGGGCCCTTTCCCTGACATTCATTCACTTGTAGGGAACATCAAAAAGGCACTGTTTCCACTGCCCAGAAAGAAACTTTAACCTTCCAAGTGAGAGATGGAAAATATGGGACCTGTGTCTTGCCACATCTGATAATCACCACCCCATGTAAACTTTCCTCAGCGATGACTCTGATTCATTCTCTTGTTTTGATGTCAAGCCTGGTATTTTGAAGTGAGATGAGGGTCCTAACTGTATTGTAGAACAACTGGAAACATAGTCGGCCCAAATAAGGTCTATTCAACAAGAGTAGGAGCCAGCTGGCATATGGCTTTGGGTGCCAGTAGATGTAATCATGCCAGGCAAAGGAGGTTTAATGGGCAGCTGTTGCCTTGTCCAGCTGTCCAACAGATGGAGAGATGAGCACTGGAGATCTCTATCTGGCACTAAATATTCCTGCTTCCTTCTTGTGCTATTTGAAAAATCAGTGCAATGAAATTGACAAGCCCTACATCACCAGTAAGAGTTCCCTTTAGTTAATGCTCGTGTTCAACCTTACCTTCAAGTGTCATGAGAAACATAACACACACACACACACACACACACACATGTGCACATGCACATGCACACGTGCACACACACACATGCATACACACAGATATCTACTTTCCCATGGATTTTGCCCATTTTTCTGTTCTACTACTCATATTTCTATATGTGCATAGTTGGCCCTCTAAGTAGGAATAGCAGAAAATATATTTTTTCTTTTTTTTTAATATTTTTATTTTCTATATTCTTTGTTTACATTCCAAATGATTTCCCCTTTCCCGGACCACCCCTCCCCATATGTCCCATAAACCTTCTTCTCTCCATCCCTTCTCCAATCACCTCCCTCCTTTTTCTCTGTCCTTATATTCCCTTCCAATGCTAGATCGATCCTTTCCAGGATCAGGACCCTCTTCATACTTCTTCATGGGAGTCATTTGTTATGCGATTTGTGCCTTGGGTATTCAGGGCTTCTGGGCTAATTAATATCCACTTATCAGAGATTGCATTCCATGTGTATTCTTTTGTGATTGGGTTACCTCACTTAGGATGATATTTTACAGATCAAACCATTTGCCTAAAAATTTCATGAATTCATTGTCAGAAAATATATTTAATGACTGGCTTTGCAACAATTCCAGGGGACACTATGAACTACCTCATTAGAACAATGGAGTAGGGCCTGCGGAGATGGCACAGTTAGTAACGTACTGGCCTCATAAGCACGAGGACCTAAGTTCTGTTCCCTAGTACCCAGGACAAGAGAAGCATGGTGGCATGAATTTAAGCATATATTCCTAGAACTCATTATTCAGCCAGCCTAGCTAATTCAGGTTCAGTAAGAGACCCTGCTTCAAAAGATTAATGTGGAATTGTATTAGGGGTATAGTCCTTGCTAAGTTAACCACACAAACTGGTATTAGTGGGTGTTAAAAAACAAAATAAATGAAGCACAACTTTGGAAGGAGGGGTAAAGACTGGGGAAGGAGTAGAGGGTGAATTTGATCAAAGTATATCATATGTATATACAAAATTCTTAAAATTCTTAGTTAAAAACCAGTAAGATCAAGAGTAATTGGGGAAGATACCCAGTGTCAACTTCTGGCATGTATGTCCTCATGCATACCTGCTCTGCATACACCACAAATATGCACAACATTTCCTAAAAAAAAAAAAAGATACTATAGCCAGTATTGACTCATAGATCGGGGAGCAATGTGGAACTCAGAACAGTGGAATATTCTGACTCTGGTACTTATCACCACGCATAAATCAATTCCCTCTTTAGGCTGAAAGCTCCCTGGAGCTAAACACAATTCTTATTGCTCTGCATTGCCAGATTTAACTCTCACATCAATCCTATAGATGTGGTAACATTGATGGATGGGATGCTACACTGTTAAATTTATCTGGAAGTTTCAATATTTTAACAAAAATAAGTGGAATATAGGAAAATCCCTACACATTGGGATTTTGTCTTTTGGGACATGATAATTTAGAAGATAATTTAAATTCACTTTTTTTATTGGATAAATGTTCTTGTATTTAAAGTTTATGCTCTATATATTGCTGGGAGGAAACAAACAAATAGTTAAAATGAACACTATCAGAGAAATCTTTTGCAGTCAGAGTATCAGTCTGCATAAAGACTGAATTCTGTGAAATCCAAACAGAGACTAAGATCTTTATTAGTTCATCATTGACTGCTGAGACAAACCAGTATGAGACATGTAGTGTTCTTTGTCAGACGATAGCACACCAAGTTTAACACATAGTTTGCAAAAATGGCGTCAATAGTTTCTCTTATCTTTGTAATGTGATCATTTCATGTATGTGTATACATGTTTGTGCATATACATATGGTGCAGGGGTGTATTATATATATGTTAATATCAGTATACATGTGCCACAAGTGTGTGTGTGTGTGTGTGTGTGAATCAGAGAACAGGATCAGATAAAGGTCCTCATCTTTTCACATTGTTTAAGACAGAGCCTCTGTTACTTTTCTGCTGTGAGCCCAGGTTAGCTGGCGCAGGAGCTTAAAATTCTCTCATTTCTGTCTCCTGCCATCTGGAAGGACCACCGGGATTATAGGTGTTCATTTTATATGCCTGGCTTTTCTGTGGGTCCACACATTTGTGTTGTAAGCACTTTTATCTACTGAACTAACTCCTTGGCCTACATGTGACTATTTTCTATATCAACTTATGACTGTCTCCCTTACCATGTAATTGAGGCAGGTCCTAAGATTTCTGTTAACAGCTGAATGTGTCAGCAGTGACACAGTACAACTTGCAAATCTCTGGGGGAGACTTTAGGCTCGTTTTTGGTTTTCTCTGGTAATGATTCTACTCTCCTATGAAGAAGGACAGCTTTATGGAACAGTAGAAGTAACATGAAGTGGAGATAGAACATCTGAGCTGAAGACCTCAGAGAAATTCATCAACATCTTGGACCACTAAGCCCCTATGGAGCAACTGGGCTCCACAAAAAGCAACTTTAAGCAAGGCAAGCAGAAGTACCTCCCATCTGAGAATACCCTAATTTCTTAGAATGAAGAATCGTGAGCACTTTACTGATTGCTAAAGCCAATGTTTTGAAGTGTTTTATACTCCTGAGCAGAAGACTGATACATGAAGTGATATATGGTTCTTTGCAATAAGATCTGTGACATAAGTCAGTAAACATTTATTGAAACCATAACGAGGAAGCACTAATAACTCACAGTTAAACTAAGTTTTCTTTGTGTACTAATATGTTGATTCCTGTAGTGGAATTAATTACTTTATAGTTGGAAAAACTTGATATATTTTAAGGTAATAAGAAACACCAATACATTTGTTTAGTTATTCTATCATGGTCTCTTTAACAACCAGGCAAACTGTGAAACTGATTTTTTGGTGACTTATTCTAAACTTAATATTGTAACTATATATAAAATTAAACCAGTATGGTGTCCCATGCTTAAAATGCCAAGGAGAATTAACTTACATAGAAAGAATCTGTGACCATGGCCACTTTCTCATGCTACTTCTTGGAAATCTACTTTGTCACCAGGTCTTCGGTATTCTGCAGTCACAATGTTTATTACCAGAAAACTTGGGTTGAGTGTGAGATATGAGACTTCATATGTTAGCACATGTGATACATGGACAGAAGATCAAATGGAATGAAATAGAAAACATGTTTAAGTGGAGAGGAATGTCAAGAAATATAAATGAAGAAGTGGCTAGGTCTTTTAAGCTAAGTCTTATTAGAGAGAACAAAATTCACAACCTCAGTTTATCTATCTTCATATCCTTCATTTCTATGCCATAAATGTGAGCATCCCGAAGATGAAAATGAGACAAAAAAAGAAGAGAAAGATGGGCAAGAGCAGAAGAGAAGATCCTGTAAGCTTGACTCTGATTCTATTTGGTCTGTCTGGGAATGCAAGCTGATAAATAAAATACTATGGAAATACTATGGGTTCTATTTCTCCAAACCCTTAGAGAAGAAGTGTGAAGATGGAAAAATAAAGCTGGAGCACCATTATGGAGTGTGCCCTCCATCTATGGAGATCTATCACCTTTAAGACTTGCAGTAGTTATTTTAATTTATACATGAACGATAAAGACTATACACATTTCTATTATTAGGTAATGAAACACCTTGGAATGTAACAGCTTAAAACAACAACCACTCACTTAGCTAATCATTCCATGGAAAATTGAGATGATTCTGCTCTTCTGAAGTGACTTGAAGTGATCCTAAAGTGACTCATGAAGTGATCCCTACTGGAATTTTTCAGGAACCTTCAGTAACTGGTATGTTACCTGGTGGTTTGATGGTCTGGGATGACTGAGTGTATTGATATACTTGGGCATCTTTAATACCTTTAATAACTTCAGGGAGTGGTGAGATTGTTGCTCCTGGTTTCGGTCTTAGATGTTGGGGTTTCTATATTTGTGAAGAAGGAAACTGCATATGATCCTGAAAAGGAGCCAAGCAATAAAAGGAATATTTCAAAGCATTACTCCTATGTATTTTTCTTTGCATTCTTTCCGGTTTTCTTTTGTAGATGGACATATTTTGCATCTTGATTCTCAAAGATGTATGCTATATGAGTTCTTAAATCTTACATGTATTTAAACTGCACTATTGGTATATTTCCAGATACTTATGCCTCCTTCCTCTTGGATTTTTCTCATTCCATGTCTGAATATGTTTTCTATGATCCTTCTTAAAAAATCTGTTATCTTTATAAGACACAGTGAAAATGCAAAGAATATCCATATTCTCCTGACTTGTTATGCTATGTTTTTCCAACTTTGAAACTGTAATAATGGTATATACTAATCATATAATTTGCAAATACTTTAAGAAGAGTACTTTGAGTGCAAGCCCTACATTTTAAATTTGTTTTTAACTTTTTGATAGTTTCATATTTGTTTGAAATAAGTTTAATTCATTTTGCCCCATTACCACCTCTTGTCCCCTCTCCTCCTGCTGCTTAAATCCTTCTTCGCAATAAGTCCCCCTTCACTTCCTGTCCTGTTAAGTGTGTGTGTGTATGTGTGTGTGTGTGTGTGTGTGTGTGTGTGTGACTGAGTTTAACTACAATTGCCAGAATGTGCATAAATGGGAGGTTATTCACAGAAGCAAAGGCAACTATCAGTGTATAAATCATTGAATAAAGTCCTATACCACCTCCGCAGTCTCTCACCTCCCAGGTCTCTGGTACATTCTGGAGCATCCCCCCAACCTCCTACCTCCTAAGATTGCATTTTTCCATTCTTTCTGCTGGCTCTCAGGGATTTCAGTCCTTTCCCTCCACCCAATACCCAATCTCTTCTCCCCCACCCAATCTCCTTTCCCTCCCATCTCCCTCCCTCCCCCTTTGTGGTTGCTTTCTTCTCCCTCCCAAGTAGTACATTATTATGTCTCTCTTTAGTAAGGTGTTTCACTGTAAGTTTTCAATAACAGCAAAAATGTATGATCGAAGATAATATTTTCCATCCCTCTCTTAGAAAACCGTTTTAAAGGTATTTGTGAAAGGAGGTAGGAGGGGGAGTGAAATTTTGTTGACAGAAGCTACAAAGGTACTGTCCCATTTCCCTGAAGCCTCAAGACTGACTAATTCCTGCTCCTAATCTTGGGCTATCACACCCACCCCATGTCTATCTCCCTTGACGCTTTCTCTTCATAGGCAGTGCTTGGTCTCATTTCCTTGCCTTGAAATTTCTGAAAAGCCTTTATGTTTCTTGGAAAGTTGGTAGGTTGAAGAATGCAATGACTCCCCCATCCCATTCTTGGGTGTAAGATGAGGTTGCTGGAATAATAAAGAAAGAGCCATATTTGTATGTGTGAGTGTGTCCACAAGAAGCAATACTTCCTAAAATGCTATAACCTGGAAGGTCCAATATTTAATAATGCCCCTTTATAGGACCAACTCTGCTTATATAGTTGCATTTATACTCGCTAACTTTGATCCATAATATTCTATCTATGACTTCCCCAGATAGTGCTGCAGTTGGATGTTTGACAATGCTTTGCTCCCTTTTTTTTCCTGTTTTAGGCAATATTACAACCAAAATATAAAGTTACATTTTGTTTGACTTTCTTTAAAATATTAACTTCAAAATAACTTGCCACTGTTCAGCTGAAGTCAGCATGGTGGTGTCTACTTGTGATCCAGCCACAGGGGAGACTGAGGCAGGTAGATCACATCATCCCAGGGTTATGAGATCAGGGTTCTGAGAAACATAGAAAGCCTCTGCCCAGCCCCACCCACATGAAAAAAACCTTGCCAGGTTCTTAATTATCTTAAACTCAACGGGGACTCCCACAATTTCTCTGCCTCTTACCATTCACTAGCATTTTTTTTGTCTACTGCCACACAGGTGACCATCCTAAAATGCAAAAAGTTATCATATCTCTAAAAAGCCTAAAGTCTGTTATTGACCTCTTGAAATCAGTAGGATACTGTATATACTCTTTAGCCTGATCTTTTTTTTTAATTTATTGATATATTTATTTACATTTCAAATGATTTCCCCTTTTCTGGACCCCCCACTCCCCAAAAGTCCCATCAGTCCCCTTCCCTCCCCCTGTTTTCCCACCCAATCCTTCCCACTTCCCTGTTCTGATTTTGTTCTATACTGCTTCACTGAGTCTTTCCAGAACAAGGGGCCACTCCTCCGTTCTTCTTGTACGAGATTTCATCTTTAGCCTGATCTTTAAGCCCCTTCAGATTGTGGCAAACCTTCCTCAGCTTCTTGCACATCATATCCTGCAGTGGTCCTGGATCATTGCTTATTTGTGGAGGCCCAGTGGAGTACAGTGTCCCTTTCTTTTGCACAGAAGTTTTCCCTGCCTCTAAGCCTCTTCCTTTGCCCCTTAGTCTCATGTTATCAAAATCTGCTATATGCACACTTCCTTTAATTATAGTAATAATAGGTAACACATACTGAATATGTGTTATTTGCTTGAAATTACTGTTTGTCAGTTTGTCCTCATGCCAAAAACTTAGTGTCTTATTCTTTCTAAAATTATCTTTCCAAGGCAGATTTAGCACCCATTCCTGTGCTTCTCCATTTTTGTCTTAGCCTATTTGTTAATTGGGGTAGAAGAACAGTGCTACGGTTTAAGATCGTGGTCATTTTTTGACTATATTTACATACAAGTCTCATGTTATTATACTTTGCTGTTTAAAACCATTTAACTTATAAATTAGTAGAAGTAGTTATTTTTTTTCTAGAAAAACTTCAAGTTCTGGTAATAGAAAAATCTTAAATTTTTGTTGTGTTATTATTGACCTAAATATGTATGCTTTCATTATTTTAAAAATTGCTTTAAGTTGAGATTGCCTGCACTACTCATATTTTAACTCAGGTTACAATGGGATACTGGATCAATAAATTAGTACATTTGGTAGTAAATTTCTCTGCTTTTCCTGCAGAATGTCAATCACCATACAATTGTGATAAAGTTAGCTGAGCATGATAGTGTATACCTTTAATACCACAACTTGGGAGGCTGAGGTAAGTGAATCTTTGTGAGATTGAGGCCAGCCTGGTCTACATAGTAAGTTTCAGGGTAGCTAAAGCTACATAGTGAGGCCCTGTCTCAAATAAAACACCAAAACAACAATAATAGCAAAGAAACCCAACAAACAACACCCCCTCCTCCCCCACAACTTGATGATAAAGACATCATGACCAATGTGAGTGAAAAGCCATCTTTGGATGAAAAAAATCACTCCTCAATAACCAAGTCCTGAAGCCACTGAAGCCATGCACACTCATCCCATCAGTTTCACCAAGAGACCGCATCCTTCCTTTCCCAGGGGCCAAAAGTCTCAACTTGATCTGATGCTGGCTTATTTGAATCTAGTATCCAGAATTCACTGGTAGTTAAGAAAGTGGGTAGAAGAGCCCAGCTAGCAGGGCCCCTACATTAGATGAATTTCTTTTAAAATCTTGAGTATGTGAGGGGTTGTTTTCATGTATGTACTTGTTTAGGGATTTGCTCCTGTGTTTGGAGGCAAACACTGACATGAGCACAATTTTAGCCATCACTTTTCACATTATTTTTTGAAAAAGGATCTTTCCCTAACCTAAATGAGGAAGGTCGCCATCATGGCCAGGCAAACTGGCTAGTAAACTCTAAGAACTGCCCACCCTCCCATTACCTTCCCTGTCTCTAACCCCCAGAGCTGGGATTACTGAGGAATGCTACCACTTGCTTTTACATGAAGCTAAGAACGCAGGAGCTTATGTTTGACCAGCAAGCACTTTATTCAGAGTTATTTCTCCAATCTCATTATTACATGAATCCCAAAGAAAAATTCTATCATCTGTGGAGCCTGGCCTGGTGCCTCACGCAAGGAATTACCAGCAAGCTTCAGGGAAGGAAATCGCTTTATCTCAAGAAGACAGAGCTTCATTTTTGGCACCAGGTAAGGGAAAGAAAGAAGACATTTGGTCAGACATGAGCAAGGCACTAATAGTAGGCACAGGTAGGGCTTGAAAATTCTTGAGAAATGCCAAGCATTTAAATATACAAATTATTTTCTGGCATCACACCTGCAGTCCTTGATAGGAAGTCAAGAAGCCTGGAAGAATGAGATCTCACAGCTATATTAGGAGAAATATCCAAAGTATATAATCTTAGGTCTGTAACTTCTTTTGTTTGATTTCCCCCCGAACCCCCACCGCAATCACTCTCTAATTATGTTATGTGTCTACTTGGACATAAACTGTGACAATTTGTTCTGTGTTCACTGTAGCTTTGCCTCAGGAACTAAATGATCGGTCCATTTATGGATGAAGACCCTTGGTGATAAGTTTCAAAAACTGATTCTGAAAGAGCACTTGTCAAACAACTATTTAATCAAGTTTTCTGGAAAGTTTACATTGTATTTCATAAGTACATTCAAACTATTAGTTGTCTGTAAAAAAATACTACTCAGCAATTAAAAACAATGAATTCATGAAATCCTTAGGCAAATGGTTGGATCTGGAAAATATCATCCTAAGTGAGGTAGCCCAATCACAAAAGAACATGCATAGAATATAGTCACTGATAACTGGATATTAGCTCAGAAACTCTGAATACCCAAGACACAATTCACACATCAAATGACTCCCAAGAAGAAGGAAGGAGGGATCCCTGATCCTGAAAAGGCTTGTTCCAGCATTGTAGGGCAGTACCAGGACAGAGAAATAGGAGGGGGTTGATTGGGGAATGGGCGGAGGGAAGAAGGCTTAGGGAACTTATGGGGAGGGGGGAACCAGGAAAGGGAAAATCATTTGGAATGTAAACAAAGAATATAGAAAATAAAAAATTATAATAAATATTTAAGAATAAAAAAGTGTGCATGTTGGTAAATTAACATCTCATGAGTCAGTGACCCAAGTTCATTTAGGATAAATACATGTCCTGTTAAAATATCCCATGAGAGGGATGGGGAGGTGGCTTAGCAGTCATAAGTGGTTGTTGCTCTTACAAAGGAGTAGATTTCAATCCCCATGACACATGTAAGGTTGTTCACAGCTACCTATAACTTCAACTGCAGGGGATTGGATGTCTTCTTCTGGTTTCACTGATTACCACACATTTGCACATACATGCACAAAGAGACAGAAACACACAAATACAAATTTTGAAAAAAATCTATCATCATATCACATCTCATGAAAATAAACAAACATCAAATGACATTTTATAAAAGAGAATTCAAAATGAGCTCTGTACTTTAAATTTCTGTAATGTTTTTCTATTCCTCGCGTGTGCACATGCACACACACACACACACACACACACACACACACACACACACACACACACAAACTACCAGTTTGGGATACTCTTAATATGACATATTTAGTCTCTCTAAACATTGTCTTTTAAGTCATTTCTATTCCTCACAGGGTAGCTATGAATGTGCATTTCCTACTTCATATGAAAACAATTGGTAGGAAGAGACACCACACTGTGGACATTAATCAGTACTGAAATTAGAACACAGAAACCGAGGAAATGAAGAATCCACTACCTTTTACAGGAACCTCCAACAGCAAATCTAGTAGACTTCCAGAAGTGGTAGACATGTCACAGCATGACAGTTACTGATGTTCCCAGCATCTAACATTTAGACCATGTTATTTTGATTTGGTTATCATTTTCTTAGTCAAATAATTACTATCTCCCTTCTGATCCTTATATTTAGTGTTCAAAGAACAAACAAAAAAGCTGCCTCCTTGATTGCTTAACAAAACTGGACACATTCCTTCTTAGAATTTAAAGTTGAAAGTAAAAGACTCCTGTTGTTTTAAATCAAATGATTTCTGGAAGAAAAGGATTTGAATAACGTCCTTATCCCTATAGCTGTAAGGGCTATCCTGCCCTCCCTCTCCCTGTCTCTCTCGATCTCTTCCTTCCTCTCTCCACCTCTACATTTCTAATTTCTAATTTATCTCCATCTCCTTCTCTTCACTGCTCTCTTTCTTGCTTTCTCCTATCTCCTTTATCTATACCAAGGGGAAATTAGTGACATTAATTCACAGAGCTGAGAATTAAATAAGTTAAGTTGGGAGAGATTAGTATAGTGTCTGACATACAGTTACCACTACATTTTAAAATTTTAAAATTACCAGTAGAGTTATTTATATTGTTACTATTACTTGGTAGGTCAGAAGATGTGAGTTTGAATTTGAATGTAGTCATGGCCCACACACAATGATGTATTTTCTTTTCATAGAAAATAGAAAAATCTTTTTAGACTGGAGACATTCATAACTCTTTCATTTATTTTATTTATATACTTGTATTTCTGAAATATGAATCATAAAATTCTTTTAAAATAATACTGGAAACTTTATTAATCTAGCAGATGTGAGATAGTTTAGTAGTAAGGTGTTGACTGCATGGGAGATATTTTTTGTTCTCCAAGTTGAGTAATTGTCTCAGGATTAACAGAAATAAAAATCTAAAACCCCCAACTTTGCATTTATCATTATGAGAAAAAAAAAACCTTGCTGTTAAGCTGTGTGACATTTGATGACACATGGTAAAAATGTACAAGAGGCCTGTGTGCTTCTAAGTGACTCATAACTTGCTTTATAGGAAAAAATAGCAGTCTATAAACCAGAACAGGACAGAGACAAAAAGGGGATGGATAACTGGTAACAACAGGAAAGGCTGTTTCAGGGGTCTGCCATCCAGGCTGGGGGTACCGTCTTGAGTTTCTGCTGTTCACTGTACTATCATGACATAGATTCTCCTTTTGTTTAAAACACTGTCATTTTTGTGTAGCTCAGGGGGACCTTGAACTTGCACTGATTCTTTTGACTCCAAACCAGTACCACCCCACCAGGGTGTTTTTTGTTTTTCCGTTTTTTGTTTTTAATTTATTTACAATCCAAATGCTGCCCCTCTTCCCAGTCCCACTTCCAAAAGTTTTTCATCCCATCCCTCTGCCTCTTTGCCTCTGAGAGGGTGCTCCCCCACCCCAACCCCTCCCCCACCCACTTCCCCTTCCCCCTCATCCTCCTTCCATAGGGCCACAAGTCTCTACAGAATTGGGCACATTCTCTCCCACTGAGGCCAGACAAGGCAATCCTCTGCTACATCTGTGCCAGGGGTCATGAACCAGCTGATGCATCAAGCAAAAGAGCTAATTCCTGCTTAAACTAGGAATTAATATGCACCATTCTCATCAGACCTTGTGAAACTTTTGCTTTTAAGAAATAATACATGCTATGATGTTTAATTACGATTTTATTGTTTTTTGGAACTAGAGAATTCCAAATAAAACAAAAAAACCACCATTATTCACTCTGTCTCTGTAATCTTCCCATTCCATCCATGGATAATTAGCTATTACAATGAAGCTCATGTTTCTTCTATAATGAATTGGAATTCTTTTATACTACCTGTGAGACTAGGGAGACCATGGCTTCCTTTCAATTGTTTGCATAAATTGTTTGAACAAAACAAACTTAAAATTTAGTTTTGTTTTAATATAAATGTTAAACTCAATCATATATTATTTCTAGTAGTCAGATGACTTTGTAATAAATGCAGCCATATTATTAAATATCATTTATCAATCATCCTCATCTTAATCACCTTTTTTTATATTCCACAACTTTAAAACACAACTTTCTTTCCGTGGGCACTTCGTCTGCTTCTGTTCTTGTCATAAACTATGCAGTATTTGGTCTGTACTCCTTTCTGTAGAGAACTGCTAAAAGTTTGGAAATGTATCTTGTATGAAATCTTACAAGTTCTCCTGCCCCAAGTTTCATGAATTCTGGCAGAAGACAGGAAGTGCCTGACTCAGAGACAAAGGACTTTATTACTCATGTTGAATGAACACCATGAGAAAGGGCATATTTGCACCAATTTCCCTTCCTTTGGTAGAGTCTCATAAAAGAACACTGCTGAAGCTCTTGAAGGACACCGTACACTTAGGTGTACATATGACCTGAAAATTCTGGAAAGTCTGTTAGGAGTGCATTTGCCAATGCAGAACATTGATAGTCCCTCCGTTTATCATTCTACAACCTTCTTGGTTCTAAACAGAAATAATAACTGGCCCCTGATGACTCCCTCTTTTCCTAGTCTGTTAACCTCAAACCATCATGGATGCTTTCAGTTAACATTGTTGGTTTCTCAGTTAAACATTCTAGTTCTCTCTTGATATTCAGCTAGATTACCAATGGGGATTTCATCACTGACTGAAAACTAAACATAGACGAAGGTGCAAATTAACTTTTCACATTGAAGAAGTATTTCCCAGTATTGATAAACTACAAACTGTGAACTTACAGCACTACCTTCAAAATGAAATCTATGTCCACTGTTTTCAGTATTTATTCTTCTCCAACCAGTAGTGATTTTGTTTTATTTCTTATTCATCAAATGGCTATCAATATTGGCTTTCCTCTCATGTCTAGTTGTCACCCAGGATGCCTTACTTGTCAGTTTCTTTTCTGTGATTCCATATGTATGTAGATGTGTGTGAGCATATATGCTTAGCCTTGTCAAGGGCCCACAACAATCATGAGTATCTTTCCACAGTCAGTTCTCTACAGTTTGAATGGTGTAGCTTTCTATAATGATTTCCCCCTACTAATTAAAAAGGAAAAACGAGGAGGAGGGGGAGAATCCAGCAGCAACAGCTTCCTTGGTGAGAAGTGAGCTATGCACCCCCCATCTCAAGATTTCCTTTTAAAGTGCTAATTCTTTCCTTGCAAGTCATGAAAATTCAGTTGGCATATAGGTATTCTGTGTCTTACGTATTGTAGATACTAATCCATTTTCTTCTCAGTACTTACATATGTTTTCCTAATACTAATAGTTTTTTGAGTTTTACTCTAAACATGGTTTTAATAATTTGCTTATTTTTCCAAAAGAAATTACCAGTCTAATTTTGTTTTTATTATTCTTATTTCTTTTTGAAATAGTCTCTTCCTACATAGCCTAGTCCCACCTGGAAAGTTTGCATCCCTAACCTAGCCTTCTGAGTGCCAGTGTTAAATGTGTAGATCAGTATGTGTGCCCAGGAATCTGACTTCATAAATGTATCTTTTATATTTTCTTCCTTAGGTTATAAATATTTGCATGCAGAACTACCTATAGTAGAGATACTATTTATTTGAGGATATTATATATGACATAAATCTAACTAGACTACTTTTTTCCAGACAGATGACAGCATGTCTCAGTACTATTTCTTGTCAGGTCTACTTTTATCTGTCTCTCACATACTAAAACCCATTGTTCATCAAAACAGTGGCCCCACCCTTCCTGATCCTTTGTCATTCTTCAGAACCACTTTAGTAGTTTCTTCTACCATGGACATGGTAGGTTAAACATGTTTTGGCAATAAGAGGGTTTATTTTATAATTTTATTCACATTTGGATAGCTTCCAATGTTAATCTGTGTGACAAATGAAGCAGGACTCTGGTGTGATTATTCATGGTCAATTGTGACAGGCATATCTGAGAACTTTTGCTATGTGTATTTTAAGACTCCATTGCTAGTTATTAATTCTATTATATTTTTTACAGAAGTTTTGCCTTTATGTTTTATTAAGGTCACCCTCTGTTATCTTTGTTATTTTGTTGTGTCATAACCACCAATTTCAATGCCATATTCAATTACTAAGCATCACTAATACTATAAACTTAATTTCCCAATGTCAGTTTCTGTGTAATTTTTATCCTTCATAGTGCACCACCTTTTCTTGTTTACTTAAGTTTCCCTCCTTTTAATACCTTGTATCTGATTATATGTTTCAAAAGCCTACACTGAACTTTTCATTCTCTGAAATATGTTATATATTAGATTATTGCCCCAAGTTCACACAGGGAAGGGCTAACTTGCTCCCAATACCTTTGCAGAGGTAACTGAAGTTTAATGATATCTTAGAATTAAAGCAATAATCCAGTAATAGTGATATTCTATGAGGAGAAGATATATCCCATAAGGAATGGAATTATGCAGCAAAAAGAACATGTGAGGTTATAACATGAAGATATCAAACTTCAAGGCATGGAGAGAGGTCTCATAGGGAGTCAAACCTGCCAATGACTTCATTTTAGATTTCCACTCTCCAGAAACATGAGAAAAGCATATTTCTATTGGCATTACCAAGCAATTTAATATATTATCATGGTAACCAAGGAAATTAATACGTTTTGAAATCTGTTATTTACTGGAAATCTAAATAGCTCTCAGCTGAAAGCCTCTTTTAATCATCTGTATTTTGAATACAGTAAAAGATATACTAAATTTATAGCAAATGAGGTTATTAAAACCTCCCTAATTACTGATCAAGGCCTAAATATAGAACAAGGACTAATAGACTTCTAATGCTGGATACTACTATTAGGCAAACTCATGTCAAACTCCCTACTACAGACTGGAGCAATCTTTCTCACACAGGGTGCTGTCAGGAGCACAGAAAACACAGGGCATGCTTTCTACCACTTAGGAAGGAACATAAAAAGAAGTATGCCCTTTCCAAGGTTCAGAACGTATTTTCATAAGTGTTCTTTCTGTTATCAAAATTCTTTTTTTCAGGATATTCTTTATTTCTTACTAAAAATGGATTTTTATGCAATGTATTTTAGATATGGTTTTCCCTCCCCAAGCTCCTACAAGATCCTTCCCCTTTACCATACTACCAAATCTATACCCTTTCTTGCTCTGTCTCATTAGGAAACAAACAGAAAATAAACAAGCATCTAAAAACAGCTAACAGAATAAGAATAAAGAAAAAGCAAGCAAACTCGAATACAGCAAGAAAAACAAATAAACAGAAAAAATAGAGCCAAACAAACAGCACATGTAGACATGGTGGCAGATATACACACACACACAAAGGGTGGGGAGGAGACAAAGAGAGGAAGAGGGAGATGCTGAGAAAGCAGGGGGGGGGCGCATAAATCACAAACCTGAAAGCATAATATACTGGGAAAAGACGTGCAAGATTAAATTAAAAAGTGACCGTGTGTGTGTGTGTGTGTGTGTGTGTGTGTGTGTGTGTTAGTGCCTACAAGCATGTGTATATATTAGTGTTTTAGTCATGGTGACTTGATTATTGAACAGGACTATTTAGACTTTGGATTTATTCTAGTTTGTTTAATAATCTCTCCATTGAAGGATATCTGGAATATTTGAAGATTTAGATGGTAATATAAAAATATCAATATTTATGTATGGTATTCAAATGAGTATATATATACATATATATACATATATACACTCATTCATCTGATACAAATGCTAAGCAATATCATATCTGGGTTATATAAGACATAGATGTTTTGGTTTTTAAAAGAGGAGATACCAAGCTTCTTCCAGTTGGTGGTACCCATCTATTTGTGGTACCACTTGTGTTTGTGTTCTACATGTATGTTCCCACTATATTTAAGTTTCCCTGCAACATCTCCAGCATTTGCATTTTGGCCTTTTTTTTAATGAATTTCTTTAAATCAGTTATGTTGAGCACATCCCTCTTGATTCCTTTCCTTTTGGACCTGAGTATTCTGTGCCATTTCCTCAAGTGACCGGTGGCGGTGGCTTCTGATCAGAAACTATGGGCAACTAAATAATTGTTTCCCTCTTGTTTCTCTCCCACCATTGTGAGGTTTTCCTTTGTATTTGTTCACATCATTTTATGAATTTGACATGTATTTGGTAGTCCAATCTTGGGTGGGGTCAGCGCTGTATCCTGAAACACTCAATTTTGTGTCTCTTGACATATTTAAAATGTTGCCAAGCATTATTTATATGATCCAAGACGCCCTCATCTTCTTCATTTTTATCAGTCACGTATGATGGTTCTCTCTTGTAAATTTCTCACAGATCCCTGACATTTTCTGCATCAGTTATTTACATACATATTTGTCTCTGATCAGACAACTAAGAGCATTTGTTCATTCTTCCAGCTTATTTTTTCATTCCCTTTCATCTTCACTCTGGGCTCACCTACTGAGCTTTTAAGCTCAGTTATTATATTTGAGTACCGATCTTTTAATTTGTTTCCTATTAGTGTTTCCTGTTTCCAGCTGAGCCTTTCTAATGCTTTGCTGAGAGTTCCAATCTTTTCATTTTTGCCAAGTATGTTTGTAACCTCTTCTTAAACTTTATTTATTTACTTATTTTTGCCATGGCTGTTTTAAATCTTTGCTAGACTTTCTGACATATTGTATTCTCTGTGCAGGAAACCACTTGCTGCCCTGTACTGACTGAGTTCTTCCTAGTTTTTGTTTGTTTGTTGTCTATACTTATTACACTATTATTTAATTGGATGTTTCTGGCAAGAGATAGAGGATCATTGCATCATTATTTTCAGAAGAAGACAGAAGTCTGGATTTCCCATTTGACCTCTGTTGATACTATATGGGGAGGTGCTGAGGTGTAAGTATTCAACGCCACTGGCAGCACAAAGGAAGGACACTGTGTACAAAGAGTTAATGCTCTCTGACAGACCTTCTTTGAATCACACAGTTATGACCTTGGAAAATTTGCTGCATTATCATGAAACAATATTCAGTATTTGTTTGGTCTCTTTTATATCTCAGCTTTTTCAGGCATGATTTCCAACTAAGGTATGACTCCCTGATATACTTGGTAGATCTAGTATTCTATCTAATAATGATAAAATCGTTATTAACCAAATGTATGGGGTTTGGGTAAGCCTGTTGTTTCCCCCATCCTTTGTCTAGAGAGAGATTTTTGATGCGATTCTTGGTCAAAGAGACCTATAACCATTTGTGTTTTCTGTATGGTGGCTTTTTTTTTGGTCATTCCTCACAATGGAATGTTGTTAGCAGATACACATTTTCATTTCAGCCTTTCTGCACTTGCTTTGTATATAATCTAAAAGACTTTTGCTGTCTTAAGCACAAGGCTTAAAAAATTTAGGTTTGCACCATTTTGTGGAAGTAGAAGTTCTTTGACTAATTTGCAAACATCCTCAATAGTTAATATAATATATACATTTTTACTAAGGAAATATGGCAGGTACCCTCCTCCACCGCACACCCAGATGTCTGCTGGCCCACACACAGAAAATTTGGAAAACAAGCAAATCTCCAGCTCCCTAAAGCAATTATCACTGGTAAAATTATGTTCCCAGAACACAGTGTTTACCATTGCCAGAAAGTAGAGCAGCAGAATCTTAGATGTCTGAGAGAGAAAATCATGATGCTCTCTCATCACAATGCCTGTCAACCGATGTGAACTTCCCCGAATCTGTGATTTGTGAATTCAAGCTAAGCTGGGAAAACGTCTTCACCATCTTTGACCCTGTGTGTCTACCTATTAGAAAATACTCTGAATGTTCTGTCTGGATTGTTTCTCTTGTGTCATTATGTCTTATCTCTAGTTGCTGGAGAATGACTGTTCAGATTGAAGCTCCTTCACAACAGGGATGTACCTGACAACTGACTCACTTGGGGATACAAAGTCCTGTTCTCTTACTGCACAGTAACAATTATGAAAGGCCATGAGAGTTAGAGGTCCCTGCATGATCTGAAGTAGGCTTAGTTGCAATCACACTGAGGGTAAATTTATTTCTTTTCTGAGTTCAAGCTTCTGTCCTTCCCTCTCAGTTAACTTGATGATGACTCTATTCTTTGTATATTTTGCATGCATATTTTTAACGTATTTTCCAGGAAAAATGATGAGATATCATTATCTTTCTTTTCTTATTAGAAATTTGCATTTCTCATTTTGGGTGTCATGAACTGAGTACAGAAATATGATCAACATACACTTGTGAACAGAAACTCACATTCTGATACCTCAGTAACTGTTTTCTGATTATTTGACATTTTTGGATGTGTGTGTGTATGGTGTCAATCAGGAAATCTTTGCTAGGTATGATGGTGTAGGACTTAGACCTCAGGAAGTTAAGTAAGGTAACATTCCATGAGAGTTTGAACCTGGCTTTACTCTACCTAAATCATTTTAGTTCAGCCTTATTCTATCTAAAGTATATAAATCCAATTTGGACTATAGTGAAGCACCCTGCATAAAACACAAACAACAAACAAAAAATTCAAAGAAAATGTAAATGTTTTAATTCAGGAAAATAAATATAACTAACTTATCTTCTCTATCCATTGCATCTGTTTGCTTTTCTTTAAAACTTGATCTATATTCATTTCTTATCTCTCCCATATAACCACCAACACTTTTAACATTTTTGCTTATTTATTTACATTTAGTTGCATTTTTGTCTACTCTTTGGGTTTGTTGCCTTTAGTTAAAGTCTCTTTGCCAATACATTATTTACTTGTGCATAATCAGTGCATTCAATTTAAAACATTTAACTTTAGCAAAACTGCTAAAAAATTAATTTCTTTACTTTCAAAAGGACACACCATCTTTGTGAATAACCTCAGGGTGCTAAGCTTTATATTATTTTAATATATCTTTCTACAGGAATTACCAGTATGCTTTTCTAGGTCAGTTTCCTATTGATTTTTACTTTCATGGTATGGTGTGTGTGTGTGTGTGTGTGTGTGTGTGTGTGTGTATGTGTGTGTGTGTGTGTATGTGTGTGTCTAACATATCTATTCCATTTTCAAAAATGTATGATTATAAGGTGTTCATTTATTTTCAAAACTGAAGTCTCTTTCTTCCATAACTCTTGGTTTACCTAAAAAATATGACTTGAAATTCTAAACGGATGAAATTTCAATAGTACAATTTATATTTTTATGGAAAGTAATAAACAAAAAATGAAGAAATAGTAGTATTGTTGAAATAGCAATAGTGTCCCTGGGACTTGAAGACTTTTAATAATTCTCTATTAAACTGTTCTCTCCCTACCACTGTCATTTCAGACTTTCCAGATCTTCTTTCAGGTCTCTGTAAGCATTTGGGGAGTCATTAGGTTGTTCATTTTCTGTTTGAGAAGTTTTCTGTAAAAGCCTGGTGCAGAAAAATAATAATTTTACACTACATACAGGTAAGAAACTTATTCAAGGATGGTAAGCTTGCATTCCTTCAAGACTATCTCCAGGAGTTATATGAATCTGATTCCTTATGCTCCAACAAAACACATACACAAATGCGCATGCACATGCACTTTGCTACTAGAATATAGTCTTTTATAGAAGAAAACCTAATCCTTAAATATTTCTAGTTGGCATCACATCTCCTCTAGTTCCTTAAGTTTTATTCAGTTATAATTGCCTAGGCCACACTTGAATGATTTTATTTTAATATACTTTTGATCAAATAGTAAATTATATTTGTTCTAGCTTCAAAATTCATTGAGACTCTATCTACATTGATTGCCACTAATTTCAATACTATATACCATATCTATGTCATCATTTCCCAAACTGTTTGGGACATTGTTCCCAAGGACTATGAGGACATACTCCAAATCATTGAGCCTGATAGATAATTCTAAATTGATATGTTCATACTACAAATTAATCAACTGAGACAAAAAGTATTACAGCTTAATTTGACTGTATTTTTATGGTTGACATGGGAATTTCTTTGGAAGAAAATGCATTAAAGTTTTTGCTAAAGATTTCATTAAAACGTGAATAATGACATTATTGTGTAGGATGCCTGTCAGTAAGTTTTCCCAAATAGAGCACCATAAAGTCCCTGGCACTTCTATTCACTACTGGAAAAGCTGTAAAGACTATGGATCAAGAATCATAACTTTTAAAAGCATGTAAATGTTTTCACTTCCTAATATTTAAACTTGTGAAGAGTTTTCACCTCTAACTGGCTGTCTGTAAACTATCAAAGATAAATATCCTGAGGCTTTGATAGGAAATCTAAAGAAATATCCTATTTTGTGTGTGTGTGTATGTGTGTGTGTGTGTGTCATTGCTACTGTCCTATGAAAAAGGAAGAAAACCTAAATTAATTAGAGGATTTCATTGCATCTAACTCCAAAATATTTCTTACATAGCATTCCAGGGTCATTTGTAGTCTACACCAGTGTTGGTCAAAATGCCTACTAGCAATTCCTAACTTAAAGGCATGCCATTGAGAAAGTGTAAGCAAAGAGACAGGGATAAACACACAATAGCAACAGCTAAACAAAAACAAAAATGAGATCAATTATCTATACTCTATGACAATGAATGGAAGAAAAATAAATATAAGAATTTGAGTTACCGTGTTTATGAAATGTTATGAGCTTCAGTCCAAAATGGCCATTTCCTATGGAATATTGAATTTTAATTATACATTACCCTAAGTCCATGCACTGTTGCTTTTTTTTAAACATTCCTTCATACTTTAGCAACAACAGAGGCTACTCACCTTACTTTCTGACTGACAAGAACACAACATGTATGAGATCAAACTGTAGTTAATGCATAAGTGATGCTAGGTACTGCTCTGCCTTATCAAAGGAGACTTTTGTGCCTAAACACTAGCCATAAGGATCTTGACAGAAACAATTAAGAAATATGCATCTTGACACCTTTTCTGGGAAGAGATAGAACTGGTAGCTTGGGTACAGGAATGCCACCTTTGAGGGCATGAGAGCAGGAGAGCTGTTCTTACCTCTAACTGGGACATTGCTGGAGAGCTGGCCCTGGTTGTATGGGTGTGGGAAATCTGGCCTAGATGACATGAGGACTGGAGAGCCAGCCCCACCCCTTGCCAGTTGCTACAAGCAGGAGAGCTGACCCTGCCCTTCACTTGGGTAAAGTGGAAGAGCTGGCCCTGGTGGCACTGGATAGGAGAGCTGGCAGGGTGCCAGGATGCAGGTCCAGATCCAGCATTTTGAGTTGTCCTTCCCCAGCATTTACCCCAACTATGAACTGCTAGAGCTCATGAAGGGGCCAGTACTGTAGAATCAAAGCTGCAGGATCTCCATGACAGAGATAAATTAAAGATATTTCAGAGGAGTTCAGGTGAAGATTTAGTATTGATAGTGTATCAAAAACCAGAGGCTTTGAATCATAACAATGACTCATTGTAATAAACATTTGCAAGTAAAGTTGTTTGGACAAAAGGGTTTACTGTTTGATACACCTTGATATACCACAGATTCTATACTAGCATTGTGTTTTTGTTTTATTATTATTATTATATCATTATTACAAAGACTCAATAAAAACTAAAAAGATAAAAGAAAAAAGAAAAAGAAAAAAGAAAAACAACTCTCATGCCTGATTAGCCTTTGGCCAATGGTTAGGACTATGTCAGAAGTGATGTGACTTTATTTCCCATTATTGCATGGGCAAACTGTTCCAAAACATGGCATTATTCAGTAGATTCTTAGAAGTCAGTTATTTGTTAAAAAGTAGTGGCTGGTTTGGTGATACACCACTGAATTTGTTCTCCTTCCATTCTATCTGTTCCTTTCTCTCCCACCCTGTTTCCTTCTTTCTTGCTAAGAATTACAGCTATCGGAGACCATATGTGTCCCATTGTTTTCCTTATATTTAACTAGGTAAGAATCAATTTTCTTTCATTCATTTACGGAGCAACACAAAACAAACCATGTTTTAAGCACTCCTTGCATATAGACACTGTATACAAAATGGAATGAGGTGTGCCAACCTACACTAGATATCAGGGGTAGTGCCTGATACAAAGATGTTTTTCATAGAATAAGAAGTTATTTAATGTTCTTCCATTTTTGGAAAATAGAAAAGTCCTGGCATTACTATTTGATGATTGACACCCTTGGCTGTCATTTGAAAAGTACTGGATGGTTAGGAAAAGAAGGAAACCAATCTGTCCACTGCTGCAAATGAGAATGTTTATTGTAATCCAATTAGAGTGGACATTTGTCCTGTGATTTTCCATAAAAAGACATGTCAAATGCTTCTTTCAGAAACATGGAGAAATCCTGTAAGAGAGCCCCAGTGAACATGTGATACTCTGCTCTGCCCTAGCTCCATGATCATCTTTCATGATGATCAGCACCTCAGAGGTAGCCAACTACCTTCTGCGTAAGCTCAGTATTCACTTTCAGAACTTGCTGTTGAGAAACAGTCTCATCAAGTTCAGCATTCACAACCCTTTCTGAGTTCCTACCCTGTCCCAGACAACAAATTGAGCCCTAGAAATGGACAATGACTCAAAGTGACTCCAACAAGAGAAACCTCAAAACATATTTTAACTAAGGAAACACACAGAAAAACAATCCACTAAACAAGATCAATTGTTACAATAAGCATAAGAAGTCACAGTACTATAACATGTAGATTAACCAGAAGCAACAGAGAATGCATCTTCTTAACTTTACGAAAGCACATTTTTTGTTACCTAAATTTTCCAGAGCTAATAGTAGTTCATATTGAGTAGAAAGGACAAATGATCTGATTTTAGAAATACTCAGACTTTAATATTACTTTTATTTTTACCTATATTAATTTTAGTAGCACTTTTAACTTTCATTTCTTTACCTATAAAATAAATATAATAGTACCCACTAAATTTGTTCTTTGTGGAACTAATTTGCTAATATTTCAATAGAGATATAATAAATTTGCCATACTTGGTAATTATTGTCAATAACTCAGCATACTATGGTCTATAAAAAAATGTTTTGAAGTTACATGACTATAGTCTGGACCTGAGATTCTTTTCTCTTACCAGCATTTGAGGCGCAAGTACTATATGACTCCATAGAGGCCCAGTTTCTTCCTCTGAATAAGAGCAAACTGTAGGGCATCTCAGATATAAGAACCATTTTACATGTTATTCTTCTAACTTCATCTGCCATGAAATAATTTGCCCAGACTTATTTTGAAATCATCTATCATTAATTCATGATGAAGTGCCTTATTCTTCATCTCTCAGCATCTTTCCTGCTTCCTTTGTGAAGAGAAAAGAAAGCTAGAATGTCCTATCTTATTCTGGCAGAGTTCTAATCTGGATGTTAATGGCAAGAGAACTATCAATGTCTTGGAGAAGGGAACTAACTATATCCATCTTTTTTGTTATGCAGGCTATTGAAGTATAGATCACCTAAGAGTTGGAAAAACAAAATTTCTTTTTACTTTTTTTGCGAAAATTTTTATTAATTATTCTTATATACTCTATATTGTATTTCCCAACCCACCAACCCCTGTTCATCCTCGAACTGTTCCACATCCCATACCTCCTCTCCTCCCCCATTCCATGCATGTCCTTGGGTCTGAGTTGCCTCATTCAGGATTATATATTCTAGTTCCATCCATTTGCCTGCAAAATTCAGGATGTCATCATTCTTAATAGCTGAAACTTCAACAGTGATTTCGAATGAGCTCATAGCACTTAAAAGTTATAGAAGTTTTGTACTTCGAATATGTATATCTCTGATATTTGTGAAGGTAAAACTTGTGAAGAGAAAAAAATGAGTTTCTTTATCTGCCTTCTCCACACACTTTTCACACACAAGAAGCCTTCTGTTATTCCTAGATGACCCACCAATGTTTTAGTGGCCCAAATCAAAAGTATTTCCTTTATTATAAATACTTCATATGACTTTCTACGACCTGTTTCCATCTTAGAGGATGTCAATATTTCTTCTCTCCTAATAACAAGGTATTAAACTCCAGAGTCTCTGTTTCTTGAGACTTTCAAGCTGATCTTTTGTGATCAGTTTCTGCAAAGAGAAAAAATCACTTCTAATTAGAGAGCCTGTATCACCACTTCAGAGATTAGAAGAAAAAATTCTGTTTCAAAGTCTAAAAAAAAAAAAATCACATAAAGAGAGAAAGAACCTCGGGCGGCGGAGGCGGCGGCGGCGGCAGCGGCAGCAGTGGCTGCTCCAGCTGAAGGGCCATCAGCAGTGGAACCAAGGCGTCACAGGGACCAGTTAGGCCCTGCGCCCACGACCACTGACCTTCGCTGACCAGCCGGGCAGCAAGCAGCTGCAGTTGTGCGGCGCCTTTCCTGCACGGAAGCCACTTCAGAACTCGGCCTCCCACCAGTCAGGAGAGGTGCATCCATCTTGGTTCCATACTCCAGGGATCAGACAGACTGAGATCCAGATCAGTCTGGGCGGCTTCCGGATCCAGATCAGTCTGGGCGGCAGCATTACATCTCCAAGTCCTGCAAGTGGCTAGCTGGGCTTCCGGGCGGCCAGCTGGGAGAAGTCAGTGTGCTCCAGTGAATCCAGCAGGCCCCAGCTGAAGCCTTCGGGTGCCTGCTTTGGGATCTGAACAGCCTGGGCAGCAGCACACTGTCTACAAGCAGTGCAGGAGGTAAGCTGTGCACCAGAGGCCAACTGGGAAGGGGCAGCTTGCACTGGTGAGTCCAGCACTGACAAGATAAACTAACACCAGTGAGAACTAGATGGCAAAAGGCAAACGCAGGAACGTCACTAACAGAAATCAAGGCAATATGGCAACATCTGAACCCAATTCTCCTCTACCAACATGTCCTGGATACCCCATCACACCAGTAAAACAAGATTTGGATTTAAAATCACTGGTCATGATGCTGGTACAGGAACACATGAAGGACATACATAAAGAAATTCAGGAGAAAATGGATCAAAAGTTAGAAGCCCTTGCAAGGGAAACACAAAAATCATTGAAAGAAATCCAGGAGAATACAAAAGCCAACAAGGAGGAAATGCAAAAAACACTTAAAGAAATACAGGAGAACTTTGGTCAACAGGCTGAGGTCATGAAAGACGAAACACAAAAATCTCTTAAAGAAATACAGGAGAACTTTGGTCAACAGGCTGAGGTCATGAAAGACGAAACACAAAAATCTCTTTAAGAATTACAGGAAAACACAAACATGCAAGTGAAGGAGCTAAGCAAAACCATCCAGGATCTAAAATCAGAAGTAGAAACAACTAAGAAAACTCAAAGGGAGACAACTTTGGAGATAGAAAGCCTTGGGAAGAAATCAGGGGACAGAGATGCAAATATCAACAACAGAATACAAGAGATAGAAGAAAGAATCTCAGATGCTGAAGATTCCATAGAAACCATGGACTCAACAGTTAAAGAAAATGCAAAATGCAAAAAGCTTGTAACCCAAAATATCCAGGAAATCCAGGACACAATGAGAAGACCAAACCTAAGGATTATAGGCATAGATGAGAGTGAAGATTTACAACTTAAAGGGCCAGCAAACATCTTCAATAAAATTATGGAAGAAAACTTCCCTAACCTAAAGAGAGAGATGCCCATGAATATACAAGAAGCCTACAGAACTCCAAACAGACTGGACCAGAACAGAAATACTTCCCGTCACATAATAATCAAAACACCAAATGTTCTAAACAAAGAAAGAATACTAAAGGCAGTAAGAGAAAAAGGCCAAGTAACATATAAAGGAAGACCTATCAGAATCACAGCAGACTTTTCACCTGAGACTATGAAGGCTAGAAGGTCCTGGGCAGATCTCATGCAGACTCTAAGAGAACACAAATGCCAACCAAAACTACTATATCCATCAAAACTCTCAATCACCATAGATGGAGAAACTAAGATATTTCATGACAAAACCAAGTTTACCCAATATCTATCCACCAACCCGGCCCTAAAAAGGATAATAGGAGGACAACACCAATACAAGGAGGGAAACATCACCCTGGAAAAAGCAAGATAGTAACCTTTCATCAAACCCAAAAGAAGTTAAGCATTCAAATTTAAAAAATAGCATCAAAAATGATAGGAAGTAACAATCACTATTCCTTAATATCTCTTAACATCAATGGACTTAATGCCCCAATAAAAAGACACAGACTAACTGAATGGATACGTAAACAGGACCCTACATTTTGCTGCTTACAGGAAACACACCTCAGGGTCAAAGACAAACACTACCTTAGAGTAAAAGGCTGGAAGACAATTTTACAAGCAAATGGTCTCAGGAAACAAGCTGGAGTAGCCATTTTAATATCAGATAAAATTGACTTTCAACCCAAAGTCATCAAAAGAGACCCTGAGGGACACTTCTTGCTGGTCAAAGGAAAAATACAAAAAGAAGAACTGTCAATCCTGAACATCTATGCCCCAAATGCAAGGGCACCCTCTTTCGTAAAAGAAACTTTATTAAAACTAAAAGCACACATTGCACCTAACACAATAATTGTGGGTGACTTCAACACTGCACTTTCCTCAATAGACCGATCAGGAAAACAGAAACTAAACAGGGACACAATGAAACTAATTGAAGCTTTGGACCAATTAGATTTAACAGATATATATAGAACATTCTATCCTAAAACAAAAGAATATACCTTTTTCTCAGCACCTCATGGTACCTTCTCCAAAATAGACCATATAATTGGTCACAAGACAGACCTCAACAAATATAAGAAGATCGAACTAATCCCATGCCTCCTATCTGATCACTATGGAGTAAAAGTGGTCTTCAATAGCAACAGAAACAACAGAAAGCCCACATACACGTGGAAACTGAACAATACTCTACTCAATGATACCTTGGTCAAGGAAGAAATAAAGAAAGAAATTAAAGACTTTTTAGAACACAATGAAAATGAAAACACAACATACCCAAATCTATGGGACACAATGAAAGCAGTGCTAAGAGGAAAACTCATAGCCCTGAGTGCCTCCAAAAAGAAAATGGAGAGAGCATACATTACCAGCTTAATGACACACCTGAAAGCCCTAGAACAAAGAGAAGCTATTTCGCCCAGGAGGAGTAGAAGGCAGGAAATCATCAAACTCAGGGCCGAAATCAATCAAGTAGAAACAAAGAGAACCATACAAAAAATCAACAATACCAGGAGCTGGTTCTTTGAGAAAATCAACAAGATAGATAAACCCTTAGCCAGAATGACCAAAGGGCACAGAGAAAGTATCCAAATTAACAAACTTAGAAATGAAAAGGGAGATATAACAACGGAAACTGAGGAAATCCAAAAAATCATCAGATCCTACTACAAGAGCCTATACTCAACACAACTGGAGAATCTGGAGGAAATGGACAATTTCCTTGACAGATACCAAATACCAAAATTAAATCAGGACCAACTAGAACATCTAAACAGTCCCATAATGCCTAAAGAAATAGAAGGAGTCATAGAAAGTCTTCCAACCAAAAAAAGCACAGGACCAGATGGCTTCAGTGCAGAATTCTACCAGACCTTCAAAGAAGAGTTAACACCAATACTCTTCAAACTATTCCACAAAATAGAAACAGAAGGAACACTACCCAATTCCTTCTACGAAGCCACAATTACGCTGATACCAAAGCCACAAAAAGATCCAACAAAGAAAGAGAACTTCAGACCAATTTCCCTTATGAACATCGATGCAAAAATACTCAATAAAATTCTTGCCAACCGAATCCAAGAACACATCAAAACGATCATCCACCATGATCAAGTAGGCTTTATCCCGGGAATGCAGGGTTGGTTCAATATACGGAAATCCATCAATACAATCCACTACATAAACAAACTCAAAGAACAAAACCATATGGTCATTTCATTGGATGCTGAAAAAGCATTTGACAAAATTCAGCATCCCTTCATGCTTAAAGTCTTGGAGAGAACAGGAATTCAAGGCCCATACCTAAACATAGTAAAAACAATATACAGCAAACCGGTAGCCAGCATCAAACTAAATGGAGAGAAACTTGAAGCAATCCCACTGAAATCAGGAACCAGACAAGGCTGCCCCCTTTCTCCTTATCTTTTCAATATTGTACTTGAGGTACTAGCTCGGGCAATTCGACAACATAAGGAGGTCAAAGGGATACAAATTGGAAAGGAAGAAGTCAAACTATCATTATTTGCAGACGACATGATCGTCTACCTAAGTGACCCAAAGAACTCCACTAGAGAGCTCCTACAGCTGATAAACAACTTCAGCAAAGTGGCAGGTTATAAAATCAACTCAAGCAAATCAGTGGCCTTCCTATACTCAAAGGATAAGCAGGCTGAGAAAGAAATTAGGGAAATGACCCCCTTCACAATAGCCACAAACAGTATAAAGTATCTTGGGGTGACTCTTACCAAACATGTGAAAGATCTGTATGACAAGAACTTCAAGACTCTGAAGAAGGAAATGGAAGAAGACCTCAAAAAATGGGAAAACCTCCCATGCTCATGGATCAGTAGAATCAATATAGTTAAAATGGCCATTCTGCCTAAAGCACTATACAGATTCAATGCAATACCCATCAAAATCCCAACTCAATTCTTCACAGAGTTAGAAAGAGCAATTATCAAATTCATCTGGAACAACAAAAAACCCAGGATAGCTAAAACTATTCTCAGGAACAAAAGGAAATCTGGGGGAATCAGTATCCCTGACCTCAAGCAATACTACAGAGCAATAGTGTTAAAAACTGCATGGTATTGGTACAGTGACAGGCAGGAGGATCAATGGAACAGGATTGAAGATCCAGAAATGAACCCACACACCTATGGCCACTTGATCCTCGACAAAGAGGCTGAAAACATCCAATGGAAAAAAGATAGCCTTTTCAACAAATGGTGCTGGTTCAACTGGAGGTCAGCATGCAGAAGAATGCGAATTGATCCATCCTTGTCTCCTTATACTAAGCTCAAATCCAAATGGATCAAGGACCTCCACATAAAGCCAGACACTCTGAAGCTAATAGAAAAGAAACTGGGGAAGACCCTTGAGGACATCGGTACAGGGAGAAAGTTTCTGAACAGAACACCAATAGCCTATGCTCTAAGAGCAAGAATTGACAAATGGGACCTCATAAAATTACAAAGTTTCTGTAAGGCAAAGGACACCATCAAGAGGACAAATCGGCAACCAACAAATTGGGAAAAGATCTTCACCAATCCTACATCAGATAGAGGGCTAATATCCAATATATATAAAGAACTCAAGAAGTTAGACTCCAGAAAACCAAACAACCCTATTAAAAAATGGGGTACAGAGTTAAACAAAGAATTCTCACCTGAAGAACTTCGGATGGCGGAGAAGCATCTTAAAAAATGCTCAACTTCATTAGTCATTAGGGAAATGCAAATCAAAACAACCCTAAGATTTCATCTTACACCAGTCAGAATGGCTAAGATTAAAAATTCAGGAGACAGCAGGTGTTGGAGAGGGTGTGGAGAAAGAGGAACACTCCTCCACTGCTGGTGGGGTTGCAAATTGGTACAACCACTCTGGAAATCAGTCTGGCGGTTCCTCCGAAAACTGGGCACCTTACTTCCAGAAGATCCTGCTATACCACTCCTGGGCATATACCCAGAAGACTCCCCACCATGTAATAAGGATACATGTTCTACTATGTTCATAGCAGCCCTATTTGTAATTGCCAGATGCTGGAAAGAACCCAGGTATCCCTCAACAGAAGAGTGGATGCAAAAAATGTGGTATATCTACACAATGGAGTACTATTCAGCCATTAGAAACAATGAATTCATGAAATTCTTAGGCAAATGGATGGAGCTAGAGAATATCATACTAAGTGAGGTAACCCAGACTCAAAAGGTGAATCATGGTATGCACTCACTAATAAGTGGATATTAACCTAGAAAACTGGAATACCCAAACCATAATCCACACATCAAATGAGGTACAAGAAGAAAGGAGGAGTGGTCCCTGGTTCTGGAAAGACTCAGTGAAACAGTATTCAGCAAAACCAGAACGGGGAAGTGGGAAGGGGTGGGTGGGAGGACAGGGGAAGAGAAGGGGGCTTGCGGGACTTTCGGGGAGTGGGGGGGGGCCTAGAAAAGGGGAAATCATTTGAAAGGTAAATAAATTATATCGAATAATAATAAAAAAAATTATAAAAAAAAAAGAGAGAAAGAACCTCTCACTAAGATCAATGACCCTGTGTATCTAAGTCATACTAATATATTCATAGTGCTATTTCTTTGATCCTATTCAGAAGAATGAACATTTTTGTACCTGCTGTCCTAGTTTGCAGTGCTACATTTTCTGAATTATCATGTGTTGCCTGGTATGTTCTCATATTATTTCTCCTATATAAGTACCATATTATAATATGGCTCAATTACTTACTTGTGAGCATATACATATACATACATATACACATGAATAGTTTATAAACTCCATACACATATGTATATATTATAATGTATATAGAAGTGAAACCAGAAGAATGTTTTCTTGTTCTTTAGAAAGAGATTTTGAGATTACGATGGGTAGTAAAAAAAAAAAATGATTTCCAAGAGAAAAAAAAAAATCTCTCTATTGTCGTCATTCTTTTTTTTTAATTTTTTGCTTTTTTTTGTCGTCATTCTTCTGTTTCTTTTTTTTTTCATTAATTTAGTTTTTATTCACTTACCTCCCAATCACAGCCCCCTTACCCCCTCTTTACCCAGTTCCAACCTAACAAGACTTTCTCTTCTTCTAAGAAAAGGAGAAGCCCTCCATGGGTACCAACCCATTCTGGCACATTAAGGAGTAGCATGACTAAATTCATTGTCTCCCACTGGAGCCAGACAAGGCAGCTTAGCTAAAGTAATGGGATATCAAGGCAGGTAATAGAGTCAGAGACATCTCCTGACTCAATTATTATGGGACCCACATGAAGACTAACCTGCACATCTACTAAAAATATATAGGTTGCCTAAGTCCAGCCCATGCATGCTCTTTGTGTTGTGTGGCTTAATCTCTGTGAGCCTCCACGGGCCCAGGGTAGTTGACTTTGTAGGTATTCTTGTGACATCTTTTACCCATGCAGCTCCCGCAATCCTTCCCTCCACTCTTCCTCAGCTCCACTTCATATTTTTCTGTGGATCCTTGCATCTGTTTTTATCAGCTGCTGGATGAAGCCTCTAAGAAAACATTTATGCCAGCTACTGTCTGTAGTCATAGCAGAGTGTCATTAATAGAATCAGGGGTTAGCTTTCTCACGTGGGCCCTGGGTCTCGAGTTGGGCAGACACTGGATGGCCATTTTCTCATATTTTCTCAAGCTCTGCTCCATCTTTATTCTAGCACATCTGTAGGCAGGACAAATTTTAGGTCAAATATTTTGTGGGATTTTCGGTGTCCCCCCTCTACTGGAAGACTCCTTCATTGCTGGTGGGAATGCAAGCTTGTACTCCCACTTTGGGAATCAATTTATTGGTTTCTCTGAACATTGAAAATAATTCTACTCCAAGACCTAGCTATAATGTTCCTAGCCACATATCCAAAAGATGTTTCACTATAACACAAGGATACTTCTTCAACTATGTTCATAAAGGCTTTATTCATTAAAGCCAGAAATGGAAACAACCTAGATATCAGTCAAGTTTATAAAGAAAATGTAGTATATTTATTTACACAATGGACTATTGCTCAGCTATTAAAAATCAAAGATATCTTGAAATCTGCAAACAAATGGATGAAACTGAAAAGTATCATCCAGAGTGAGGTAATCCAGACACAGAAAGATATCCAAGGTATGTACTCACTTATAAGTGAACATTAGCCATAAAGTAGAGGATAACAGTTTTACAATACAAAGACCCAAAAAAGCTAAATAACATGAAGAGCCCAAGGCTTGAATCTCACTCAGAAGGGGAAACAAATAGACATCAGAGGTGGATGGAGGAAGGGCCTGGGGTAGGAATCTGCTCTGATAGTGGTCAGGGGGCTATGAGAGAGAACGGAAATTGGTGCAGTGGGCATCTGTGGGACAAGTTGTAGACCTGGGAGAAAGGAGGCTCCTGGGAGTCTATAGAGGTAAACACACATGAGCCTCCTACTAGTAGCTAGGGATATGGAGACTGAAATGTCCTCTTCCTATAGCCAGATGGGACATCCTTCTCTTTTATCCTTTCAGATGAGACATCAAACTCTTATGTTCTGAAGAAACCTGTAGAAGTTAGGTTCATGTTTCTCTTGATTCTTACAATTTATTCCATTAACCTATTTTCTGGGAGTTAACAGCTATTATTCTTTCTTTTTCTTCCACTCAGTTTCCATCACTTTTCATACATACAAATAAGGCACACTTTTATTTGTTTTTTGAAAATTTATTTATGGAGCCTTCAGGTGTCTGCTTCGGGATCTGAACAGCCTGGACCACAGCGCTCTGTCTCCAGGAAGTGCAAGAGGCCTGGTGTGCACCCGGAGGCAGGCTGGGAGGAAAAAATTGCTCCAGTGGGTCTGGCCCACAGAGCTTACGTTCTAGTCCTGAGGTCTCTGGTGGGAGCCTTCAGATCTCTGATTTGGGATCCAGAACAGCCTAGGCTACAAAACCACATCTCCAGGCCCTACAAGAGGCCAGAGGGGCAACCAGGAGGCTGGCTGGGAGGAGTCAGTGTGCTCTGGTGAATCCAGCAGGCCCCAGCAGGAGCCTTCAGGTGTCTGCTCAATATAAGGAAATTCATCAATGCAATCCACTACATAAACAAACTCAAAGGAAAAAAAATATGATCATCTCATTAGATGCAGAGAAAGCACTTGACAAAATCCAGCATCCTTTCATGCTAAAACACTTGGAAAGAACAGGAATTCAAGGCCCATACCTAAACATCGTTAAAGCAATATAGAGCAAACCAGTAGCCAACATCAAACTAAACGGAGAGAAACTAGAAGCAATCCCACTAAAATAAGGGACTAGATAAGGCTGTCCTCTCTCTTCATATCTTTTCAATATAGTACTTGAAATTCTAGCTAGAGCAATTAGACAACATAGGGAGGTCAAAGGGATACAAATTTGAAAGGAAGAAGTCAAATTATCACTATTTGCAGATGATATGATAGTCTACTCAAGTGACCCGAAAACCTCCACCAGAGAACTCCTACAGCTGATAAACAACTTCAGCAAAGTGGCTGGTTATAAAATCAACTCAAGGAAATCATTTGCCTTCCTATCCTCAAAGGATAAGCAGGCTGAGAAAGAAGTTAGGGAAATGACACCCTTCACAATAGCCACAAACAATATAAAGTATCTTGGTGTGACTCTAACCAAATAAGTGAAAGATCTATACAACAAGAACTTCAAGTCTCTGAAGAAGAAAACTGAAGAAGACATCAGAAAATGGAAAAATCTTCCATGCTCATGGATTGGCAGGATTAATATAGTTAAAATGGCCATCTTGCCCAAAGCAATCTACAGATTCAATGCAATCCTCATCAAAATCCCAACTCAGTTCTTCACAGAGTTAGAAAAAAGCAATTCTCAAATTCATTTGGAATAACAAAAAACCCAGGATAGCTAAAACTATTCTCAACAACAAAAGAAATTCTGGGGGAATCAGTATCCCTGACTTCAAGCAATACTACAGAGCAATAGTGTTAAAAACTGCATGGTATTGGCACAGTGACAGACAAGTGGACCAGTGGAATAGAATTGAAGATACAGAAATGAATCCACAAACCTATGGTCACTTGATCTTCGACACAGGAGCCGAAAACATCCAGTGGAAAAAGATAGCCTTTTCAACAAATGGTGCTGGTTCAATTGGAGGTCAGCATGCAGAAGAATGCGAATTGATCCATTCTTATCTCCATGTACTAAACTCCACTCCAAGTGCATGAAGGACCTCCACGTAAAACTGGACACACTGAAACTAATAGAAAAGAAACTGGGGAAGACCCTTAAGGACATTGGCACAGGGGAAAAGTTCCTGAACAGAACACCAATAGCTTATGCTCTAAGATCAAGAATTGACAAATGGGACCTCATAAAATTACAAAGTTTCTGTAAGGCAAAGGACACTGTTAAAAGGACAAAATGGCAAACAAAAAATTGGGAAAAGATATTCACCAACCCTACATCCGATAGAGGGCTAATATCCAATATATACAAAGAACTCAAGAAGTTAGACCACAGGGAACCAAATAACCCTATTAACAATGGGCTACACATCTAAACAAAGAATTTTCACCTGAAAAATTTCAGATGGCTGAGAGGCACCTTAAGAAGTGCTCAACATCATTAGTCATTAGGGAAATGCAGATCAAAACAACCCTGAGATTTTACCTTACACCAGTCAGAATGGCTAAGCTTAAAAATTCAGGAGACAGCAGGTGTTGGTGAGGATGTGGAGAAAGAGGAAAAGTCCTCCACTGTGGGTGGGGCTGAAAGATGGTACAACCGCTTTGGAAATCAGTCTGGCGTTTCCTCGGAAAACTGGACATGACACTTCCGGAAGACCCTGCTATACCTCTCCTGGGCATATACCCAAAGGATTCCCCGGCATGCAATAAAGACACATGCTCCATATGTTCATAGCAGCTTTACTGATAATAGCCAGAAGCTAGAAAGAACCCAGATGCCCCTCAAAGGAGGAATGGATACAGAAAATATGGTATATTTACACAATGGAATACTACTCAGCAATTAGAAACAATAAATTCACAAAATTTTTAGGCAAATGGTTTGATCTGGAAAATATCATCGTAAGTGAGGTAATCCAGTCACAAAAGAATACACATGGAATGCAATCTCTGATAAGTAGATATTAATTAGCCCAGAAGCCCTGAATATCCAAGGCACAAATCACATAACAAATGATTCCCATGAAGAAGTAAGGAGAAGGTCCTGATCCTGGAAAGGATTGATCTAGCGTTGGAGGGGAATATAAGGACAGAGAAAAAAAGGAGGGAGGTGTTTGGAAAATGGACGGAAAGAAGAAGGTTTATGGGACATATGGGTAGGGGGGATCCGGGAAAGGGGAAATCATTTGGAATGTAAACAAAGAATATAGAAAATAAAAATATTAAAAAAACATCCAGAGTGACATAACCAAGAAAAAATGATTTATTTATATAAGTAAACAGTAGCTGTCTTCAACCACACCAGAAGAGGCCATCTGATCTCCTTAAGGATGGTTGTGAGCCACCATGTGGTTACTTGGATTTGAACTTAGGACCTTCAGAAGAGAAGTTAGTGTTCTTAACTGCTGAACTATTTCTCCAGCCCCAACACACACTTTTATATATACAACTACACATATACTCACATATACACATGCATGTATTGTGTGCTTTCCTCCACACACAACATCCTATATATACCATGGAAAATTGCTTTGTAATAGTTGGTTAGTGGCTGAGATTTCAAAAGTAAATGTACCCTACACATTAATCAAGTTTTTAGTTAATGTGTAGGCCATTTAGTAGTCTTGCAAGTACTATTTTTATAATGACTTTATTTTGGCTTGGGATTTGGCTTTTAAAGTCTCCAGTTTGTCATTCCTGGTTTTCTGTCTATTGTTTCTATGTCTTTCTAAACCAAAAAAAATTATCACTGCTTTCCTTATATCTAGTGCCTACACAAAATGACAAATTTCAGATCTTTATACACAAAACTCTCTTCTATCTGAAATACTTCATTTTTTTTTTCCTCAAAGAATTTCCCCCTTTGGAGGAAGGAAGTTGAAGCTAGTTTTTAAGCTCACAGTTTTCCTGCTCCAGTCCCTCAGGTATTTGGATTATAAGCATGGACCATCACTGAGGCTAAGCAGTTATTTTTTTTTACATATTTTATTTATGTACATAATTTTTGGGTACATCCTTATGTACACATAAAATTTTACATATTTGTATTGGGTAGGGTGGTGTATATGTTTACATGTCCTGTGTGTGGATACTCAGAGGTGTCAGAAGAAGAATTTATAAGCGGATTTTAGCTGCTCAAGTTGGGTGCAGGATTTACATTCTGTCCCCTAAAAGGGCCATTTCTCCAGTTTCCTAACTAACCAGTTATTTAGGGATCACTATAAATGTCACCTTCACCCTAACTATAAATTTCACAGGTGACTGTTCGTGTTCAGCTTCATACATGAACTCTGCTTAAATGCTTATTTACCTTACTACATTGAGAGTTTTTGAGATAAAAATCATATTCTATTGTTTATTGATCACAGGACGTAATAAATAACCAAGGAAACACTTTTCTTAAACAATTATTTTGAAATAAACCTGAACCTTGAGAGCACCTGTGACATACTTCTAGAATTCATAGTGATGGTAGAGGAGAAATTCAGTCTTCTTTGTTATATCTTTAGGGACTTATACAAAAAGTTGTGAGTATTTGTTATATGAGTAGACGATAGCTAAAGTCGTGTTCCACTTCATTTTAGCCAGGGATCATTTAGAGAAGAAGGTGCTAGTACTCCCAAGTCTACAACAGCATCCATCTCCTATCCTCTACAACTCAAATGATACCCCAGGCTCTTTAGTTCTAACAAATATCAACTTGTTTACCATATCTCTTCTCTTCTTCTGTTGCTCACATATAGCAAGGTGACCAACCAGAATTTGTATTACAATCTTTCCTCATGAGACGTAAGCTTAATTAAGTCAGGCTGATATAAGAGCAAGAATTTGCAGACAAAAGTATCCATAGCTTGTGTTTCTAGTTTGCTGAGTGACTGCAAAAAGTCACTTCTTTTTTCTCTGATTTTATTTCTACATCTTATTTGTAAGTAGAAGTTTTCAGGGTGCCTTTTTTTCCTTTTAGATAAGTTTCCTTTCTGAATGGTAAGAATACAATAGCTTGCAGTGTAATTAGAGAAAATGTAGGTCCTCTGCAATAAAATTACCAATAAAAATGATAATTTTGGGAAACAATTAACTTCAATGAAATAGTGGGTTAGGCACACCCTTTGCCAACCCAGGAAGAAGGCTTGCACATTTCTGCTTGCTCTGGTATTAATCTATAGAGCTACAGAAAGAGAGCAGCTGTTGTAGTTCTGGAGAAAAATCAAACAGTGCTAATTTTCAATGACAAAAAAATATGATCATGGTAATTATGGCATAATTACAATGCCTTGAATCTAATTTTAGTATCATAGTAAAATAAAGAATGGAAAACCAATATAAAGGATGACAAAAAATACATCAGTCTTTTAATTTCTAAAGATAATAGGACCACAACAAAAAGAATTGCTAGTTGATGGGGGAAAATCATTATCTACAAGTTGCATTGCAATGCTCTCCAAATTTTCTTTTCTGAAAGTCATTCAATAATTTTTAAGCTTAGTAAAAATATGCAGGAACTTCTTTAAAACAAAACCAAAAATACTTAGATATTATACTACTTTGACTGAGGAGATGGTCCAGAGGTAAAACTGTTTACTATGCAAGCATAAGAACAGGAGTTTTCCAAGTAAGAGGTAGGCATGGAAGCATGTGTCAGCAACCCAATGCTTGGGACTTGGGAACCAGTGAGTCCTAGGGTCTTGCTGACTAGCCATTCAGTTCTAGATTCAGTGAGAGCTACTGAAAAACTAGAATGGAAAAGTGATATAGGTACACATATAAGCCTTAGGTATTCAAATATGCATGCATATACAAGCTCATCAACATATATACCTGTACAGTCATACATACATACAGTGCACATATACATAAACACATGAAGAAAGCTTACTGCTGCTGGTGGGAGACAATTATGAGTCCAGATGTATCCAAATGATCTTTTCTTTTATATTTTATGTGGGTTTGTTCTGCATGCTCATGTCCAGATGAACATCAATCTAAAAATAATTTATGAAACAAAGATAAAGAGCTGAAACTTTCAAGGAGAATTAAGCACCCTGCTCCTCAGAACTGAGCAACATTTCAGCAAAACAGAAAAAAAAATGATGTCAAGAAAGAACTAAGGAGAACAGACATTTAAAACCTTGTATCAGCTATAGACCTGCAATAAAAGTTCTTACTTGTAAGGTTCTTATAAATCATGATTATTATACTGGCAGTTTGGTGGTTTGGAATGGAAGATTTTTATTAATGAGTCATCACTCAATCAAGTGAGGATTTTCCAAAGTCTCTTCTTTTAATCAATCACTTTTATAACTATCATTGGATTGGCTTCAGAAAAATAAGGATGGAATTTAAAGACAGTAGTATAAATCACTTGAGATGTTTGCTTGTTTGATGGTTTGTTTGTTTGTTTGGTCCTTTGAGGTCAATGATGGATGACCCACATACCAGATGATACTTAAAAGTATAATTTTCGGTCACTTAGGTAGACGATCATGTCGTCTGCAAATAATGATAGTTTGACTTCCTCCTTTCCAATTTGTATCCCTTTGACCTCCTTATGTTGTCGAATTGCCCGAGCTAGTACCTCAAGTACAATATTGAAAAGATAAGGAGAAAGGGGGCAGCCTTGTCTGGTCCCTGATTTCAGTGGGATTGCTTCAAGTTTCTCTCCGTTTAGTTTGATGCTGGCTACCGGTTTGCTGTATATTGCTTTTACTATGTTTAGGTATGGGCCTTGAATTCCTGTTCTCTCCAAGACTTTAAGCATGAAAGGATGCTGAATTTTGTCAAATGCTTTTTCAGCATCCAATGAAATGACCATGTGGTTTTTTTCTTTGAGTTTGTTTATGTAGTGGATTGTATTGATGGATTTCCGTATATTGAACCAACCCTGCATTCCCGGGATAAAGCCTACTTGATCATGGTGGATGATTGTGACCCAAAGAACTTCACTAGAGAGCTCCTACAGCTGATAAACAACTTCAGCAAAGTGGCAGGTTACAAAATCAACTCAAGCAAATCAGTGGCCTTCCTATACTCAAAGGATAAGCAGGCTGAGAAAGAAATTAGGGAAATGACCCCCTTCACAATAGCCACAAACAGTATAAAGTATCTTGGGGTGACTCTTACCAAACATGCGAAAGATCTGTATGACAAGAACTTCAAGACTCTGAAGAAGGAAATGGAAGAAGACCTCAAAAAATGGGAAAACCTCCCATGCTCCTGGATCGGTAGAATCAATATAGTTAAAATGGCCATTTTGCCTAAAGCACTATACAGATTCAATGCAATACCCATCAAAATCCCAACTCAATTCTTCACAGAGTTAGAAAGAGCAATTATCAAATTCATCTGGAACAACAAAAAACCCAGGATAGCTAAAACTATTCTCAGCAACAAAAGAAAATCTGGGGGAATCAGTATCCCTGACCTCAAGCAATACTACAGAGCAATAGTGTTAAAAACTGCATGGTATTGGTACAGTGACAGGCAGGAGGATCAATGGAACAGGATTGAAGATCCAGAAATGAACCCACACACCTATGGCCACTTGATCCTCGACAAAGAGGCTGAAAACATCCAATGGAAAAAAGATAGCCTTTTCAACAAATGGTGCTGGTTCAACTGGAGGTCAGCATGCAGAAGAATGCGAATTGATCCATCCTTGTCTCCTTGTACTAAGCTCAAATCCAAATGGATCAAGGACCTCCACATAAAGCCAGACACTCTGAAGCTAATAGAAAAGAAACTGGGGAAGACCCTTGAGGACATCGGTACAGGGAGAAAGTTTCTGAACAGAACACCAATAGCGTATGCTCTAAGAGCAAGAATTGACAAATGGGACCTCATAAGGTTACAGAGTTTCTGTAAGGCAAAGGACACCATCAAGAGGACAGATCGGCAACCAACAAATTGGGAAAAGATCTTCACCAATCCTACATCAGATAGAGGGCTAATATCCAATATATATAAAGAACTCAAGAAGTTAGACTCCAGAAAACCGAACAACCCTATTAAAAAATGGGGTACAGAGTTAAACAAAGAATTCTCACCTGAAGAACTTCGGATGGCGGAGAAGCATCTTAAAAAATGCTCAACTTCATTAGTCATTAGGGAAATGCAAATCAAAACAACCCTAAGATTTCATCTTACACCAGTCAGAATGGCTAAGATTAAAAATTCAGGAGACAGCAGGTGTTGGAGAGGGTGCGGAGAAAGAGGAACACTCCTCCACTGCTGGTGGGGTTGCAAATTGGTACAACCACTCTGGAAAGCAGTCTGGCGGTTCCTCCGAAAACTGGGCACCTCACTTCCAGAAGATCCTGTTATACCACTCCTGGGCATATACCCAGAGGATTCCCCACCATGTAATAAGGATACATGCTCTACTATGTTCATAGCAGCCCTATTTATAATTGCCAGATGCTGGAAAGAACCCAGGTATCCCTCAACAGAAGAGTGGATACAAAAAATGTGGTATATCTACACAATGGAGTACTATTCAGCCATTAGAAACAATGAATTCATGAAATTCTTAGGCAAATGGATGGAGCTAGAGAACATCATACTAAGTGAGGTAACCCAGACTCAAAAGGTGAATCATGGTATGCACTCACTAATAAGTGGTTATTAACCTAGAAAACTGGAATACCCAAAACATAATCCACACATCAAATGAGATACAAGAGGAAAGCAGGAGTGGTCCCTGGTTCTGGAAAGACTCAGTGAAACAGTATTTGGCAAAACCAGAACGGGGAACTGGGAAGGGGTGGGAGGGAGGACAGGGGAAGAGAAGGGGGCTTACGGGACTTTCGGGGAGTGGGGGGGGGGGCTAGAAAAGGGGAAATCATTTGAAATGTAAATAAATTATATCGAATAAAAAAAAAAGTATAATTTTCGGTTTGTGACTCAACAAGGACTCAAAGCCATATAACCAGGACTATTACTTTCTAGTCATTCTTTCAACTACATATAATACATACATGAAGATGAGCAGAGGCACATCTACACATGCTATACATAGCAAAGGAAGTCATGTTTCTACTTTTTACTCTGAACAAAAAATTTATATGTGTTCTGGACTATGACAGTTTTTCCTGTTTCATGATAAAAGTGTGTGAAGTTGAAAAGAAGAAAGGCTAGGGGGAGTTATCAATTTTCTCTTTTATGTCTTTAGCCTATTAGGCTTCAGAATCAACACTGCACTGCCTTTATCAGAAGTGTTAGAATATTCTTGGGTTAGAATTTTTATTTTTTACATAACCAACAAAACAGAGATATAAATCTAAACATTCACAGATGATTGTATAAAGTAATAACACTTTTACAAATAAATTAAATAATGGCGCTAAATCTTGGTAGTCTTTGTTATTTAGATGCCCCTCTCTGCTTTTTTGTTGAGCACACAATTCTATTTAAACAGACTTCTTTCTTCCTTTCTTTTCTTTCACTCACCCAAGTAGTCATATTCCTGGATTTTCTGCCCTTTCACACATCACAAGCAGGCTATGCTCAATAGAATAAGGACATAAGATAGGATGGGTTTCTTTGATTGTACATTTTTTCCACATCTGTGACCCCTCCTCAACTTCAATATGATGTCTCTATCCTTAAACATAAGTAACAGCAAAAACAAAAATTAAATAGAGGCAAAGACAGACATTATTTTGAGACAAAAGTGATCCTTGATTCTTAAACATATTCTAACATACACAAGTTTTCCCTAAAAGAACAGGAAGTGTCATGAGCTTTAAACTTTCCTAAATTTGGCTGATATAATTTCCTCTGTGAATAACATCCCTGACTTTGTGGCCAACATTACTTCCAGAAATGTATGAACACAGCTGCTGACAGTCACAACAGGGGCAGACTTAAGTTGTCGGATTGTTCAGAGCAGACTTCATTGAGAAGGGTGTGGGATTGCTTCTTTCCACTTTTTGGCTGGAATGTCACTTGCTGGCTCCCACTCAATGAAACACTGGGTTTTCTTTCAAAAGAAAGTATTTAAGGACTTCTTCAGATAGATTGACCCTCCCTATAACTCCACCCATGGCCTAAAGCTTTCACCTGGGCTCCATTTAAGTCAAAATTTACTACCATAAAATTATACACACAGATGGAACATAAAAAATGATCATTATTTTTTGCTGACATTTTGCTCCAAACTATTTGTTAAAGATGAGCTCTTAATACAGTGTATGACTTAGATTAGAGTTTGCTTCAAGCCTATTCTGTTGAATTCACAAATGTATCCAATTCTTTTCATACTGTCACTCATCAAACATTCAATGTTTCAGAGACTAGCATGGGGCTAATGCAAATTATTCCTATGAAGTGATGATAGTATAGATAATAAATGCACAGATAAAAATAATATAGTACACTATTTTATACACACACATATATGTGATATATACATGTATATATGTTTATATGTGTATGTATACATACATATCTAAATATATCTATATCTATATCTATATCTATCTATCTATATCTATATCTATATCTATATCTATATCTATCTATCTATCTATCTATCTATCTATATATATATATATATATATATATATATATATATATATGGGATTTTGACTGTTTAAGGCTTATCCTCTTCACGACACAATGTAAAAAACTTATAGCATCATAATAATTGGCAAAAACAAATATTACAACCCACACCTATGTCTATATTTGATAAATACTTTATCTATTAAGGTACTTGGCAATAAGTGAGGGCTTGTTCTTCTCCTTACAAAGCTCACAAACAGGATAATAAAACCACACAAAAATAAATCAAAGAGGACACCCATGACAAAAGTAACTATATCTAAATATATCTAGTAAATAATATCTATAATGAATATATAGTAAACATATAATAGTAAATATATCTAAAGTATAAGCCAATTCTGCTGTTCTCAGATTTTAGTATTTATTTATTTATCCCACTCTAGTAACCTTTCTCAGTATTTCATGAGTTATTCTCATTTTCACTTCAATATCTTCATGTTGTCTTCCTTCTCATATTTTTTAACTTTATTTCTTGCTTCACTATTCCAACTATCACTAATTTCTTTTGGCACAACACATAGGTTCCACAGTGAAGAATCCTGTCCCTATGACATATCATTTTCTCTGCCAGCTTACTCCCATTCTCAATAACCATAACAGTATGGTAGGCTGAAAATAACATCATGTTATATTTTTAGATTAACGATTATATTCACACATTATGTCATATAAGATATTGCCAAAATCATGATATGAGGTATAACTTATTGATGAAGCTGTAAAGAGTAAATAAGTCAATATACATAAAACTTTAAAAATTTTGCCAGTAATATGGTTAGAACTCATCAATGTTATGCATAAAAGTAAAACTTGAATCAAGATTTTCTGCAAGATTTTTTTCTTCTAGTTGCAAATATAAAAATAGTGTAAAACCAAATTCTGCCAAACCTCAGAGCTTTTATTTAAATTTTACTTGTTAAACTAAATTTTACTATGTGGTATAAATGTACTTTACTCAAATAGATTAAATCAGGAAAGAAAATCCTCCTGCCTATAATAATCAAAACACTAAATGTATAGGACAAAAAATGATATTAAAAGCTGCAAGGGAAAAATCCAAGTAACATATTAAGACAGACCTATCAGAATTAAATCCAAATTCTCAACAGAGACTCTAAAAGCCAGAAGGTTCTGATCAGATGTCTTGTAGATCATAAGAGACCACATATGTCAGACCAAACTATTATACCCAGCAAAATGTTCAATCACCATAGATGGAAAAACCCAGATATTTCATGACAAAACCAATTTCAACAATATTTTGCACAAACCTACAGAAGACCCCAACCCAATGAGGCTAACCACACTCAAGTAAATAAAAGAAATAAATTTTTTTACACCATGAAAAGCAAAAAAGAGCCAGGCAGTGGTGGCACATGCCTTTAATCCCAGCACTTGGAAGGCAGAGGCAGAGAGGTTTCTGAGTCCGAGGCCAGTCTAGTCTACAAAGTGAGTTCCAGGACAGTCAGGGCTAAAAAGAGAAACCATGTCTTGAAAAGTAAAAGAGAAACACACACACACACACACACACACACACACACACACACACACACACATACACACACACACACACAAAACCACCATCAACATAAAAATAGCAGTAATTAATAATAATAATTGCTAATTAGTCTCTCTCAACATCAGTGGACTCAATTACCTGATAAAAAGACACAGGCTAACAGAATGGATGCATAAACAGAATCCAATCTACTGTATAAAAGAAACACATTTCAGCAAGAAAGATAGACATTACCTCAGAGTAAAGGGCTGGACCAAGCAAAGGGTCACAAGAATCAAGCTGGAGGAGCCATTCTATTATATAATAAAATAGACATTCAACCAAAACTAGTCAAAAAAGACATAGGGGGTCACTTCATTGTCATCAAAGAAAAAAATCCACCCAAAGGATGTATCAATTATGAACAACTTTGCCCTAAATGCAAGGGCATCCACATTCATAAAAGAAACATTACTAAACCTTAAATCATACACTGAACCCCACACATTAATAGTGAGAGACTTCAACACCATACTCTCACTAATGGACAGGTCATCAAGACAGAAACTAAACATAAATAATGTAAGTAACAGAGGTTATGATTCAAATAACAGATATCTATAGAGAGTTTCACCCAAACACAAAAGAATATACCTTCTCAGCATTTCATGGAACCTTCTCCAAAACTGACCATATAACTGGGTACAAAGCAAGCCTCAACAGATGTAAGAAGATTGAAATTACCCCTTGCATCTTATCAAATCACCATGGATCAATGCTGGACTTCAACAACAGAAACACTGGAAAGTGTACACACTCGTGAAAATTAAACAACTCTACTCAATGACCTCAACTCACAGACCACATGAAGATCAAGAAGAAGGAAGACCAAAGTGTGAATACTTTGATCCTTATTGGAAAGTGGATCAAAACACCCATGACTCACAGCCAACTAATAGAATGAGCACAGGGTCCCCAATGGAGCAGCTAGAGAGAGGACTCAAGGAGCTGAAGAGGTTTGCAGCCCTGCAGGAGGGACAATAATATGTACCAACCAGTACCCCCCCCCAGAGTTCCCAGGGACTAAACCACCAACCAAAGTGTATACTGGAGGGACCCATGGTTCCAGCTACATATGTAGCAGAAGATGACTATTTCAGACATCAATGAGAGTAGAGGCCATCAGTCCTATGAAGGCTTGATTCCCCAGAATAGGGGAATGCAAGTCAGGAAATTGGGGGGGGGGGAGCAGGGGGAGGGGAGATGGGATGAGGGTATTCAGAGGGGTAAAGTAGAAAGGGAATACCATTTGAAATGTAAATAAAGAAATATCTAATAAAAAATTAAAGTTTTTCTAGAATTCAGTGAAAATGGGGACATCACATACCAAACTCATGGTACACAAAGAAAGCAGTACTAAGAAAAAATTTCATAGTACTAAGTGCCTTCATAAAGAAATTAGAGAGTGCTTATACTAAGGAATGAAAGTACACTTGAAAGTTCTACGAAAAAAGAAGCAAACATATCCAAGAGGAGTAGACTGTAGAAAATAATCAGACTCAGGACTTTAATCAATCAACTAGAAGAAACAAAGAGAACAATAAAAAGCATCAGCAAAACCAAGAGATGATTCTTTTGAGGAAATCAACAAAATAGACAAATCCTTAGCTAAACTAACTAAAAGGCAGAGAGATAGAATCCAAAGTAACAAAATCAGAAATTAAAAGAGACACTTAATAATAAACACCAAGGCAATTCAAAGAATCATTGAGTATTACTTAAAAATCCTGTACTCCACAAAACTGGAAAATCCAAATGAAATGGTTGATTTTCTTCACAGATACCAATTAGCAATGTTAAATCAAGATGAAGGAAACCATCTAAATAATTCTCTAACCCATAAGGAAATAGAAACAGTCGTTAAAAGTCTCTCCGCCACAGAAAGTCCAGGTCCAGATGGTTTTAGTGCTGAATTCTACCAGACTTTCAAAGAAGACCTAATGTCAATACTTCTCAAACTATCCCACAAAATAGAAACAGAAAGAACATTGCCAAATTCATTCTATGAGGCCACAATCACCCTGATACCTAAACCACACAAATACTCAACAATAAAAGAGAGTTCCAGAACAATCTCCCTTATGGACACAAATACTTAATAAAATAATCACAAACCTAGTTCAAGAACACATCAAAGACATCATACACCATGATTTAGGTTTCATTCCAGGGATGCAGGTGTGCTTTAATATATGGAAATCCTCAATGCAATCCACCATATAAACAAGCAGATAGAAAAGCCAAATGATCATCTCTTTAAATGCTGAAAAAGACTTTGACAAAATCCAAAACCACTCCATGTTAAGTCTTAGAGAGTTCAGAAATACAAGCTGCATACATAAACAAAATAAAGAGAATATAGGGCAACCCAATAGCCAACATCAAATTAAACAGAGAGAAACAAAAATCAATTTCACCAAAAACAGGGACAAGACAAGGATATCCACTGTCTTCCTATATTTTCAATATAGTACTTGAAGTTCTATTCTAGCTAGAACAATAAGACAACTACAGGAGGTCGAAGGAATACAAATTGGAAAGGAAGATGATATGATATGATAGTTTACATAAGTGACCCCAAAATTCTACCAGAGAAATCCTATACCTGATAAATCATTTCAACAAATTGAATACAAAATTAACTCAAAGAAATCATTAGCCTTATTTTAGAAAAATGATAAATGGACTGAAAATAATGTTAAGGAGACTATATCTATACTTTACAATAGCCACAAATAATATAAAGTATCTAGGTGTAACTTTAATGAAGGGAGTGAACAACCTATATAACAATAATTTCAAGTCTCTGAAGAAAGAAATTGAAGAAGATATCAGAATATAGAGAACTTCCCATGCTCATGGATCAGTAGGATTAACAGTGAACATGGTCATCTTACTAAAAGTAATTTATAGATTCAATGCAATTTCCCATCAAAATTTTTAACACACTTTGTTACAGAGTTTGAAAGAATAAATTCTCAAATTCATATGAAAAATAAAAAATTTGGGATAGCTAAAACAACTCCAAACAATAAAAGAACTTCTGAGGTATCATGACCCCTGACCTCATGCTGTACTACATAGAAAAAGTAATCAAAACTGATGATACTGGTATACAGCCACACAGGCTGATCAATGGATCAAATTGAAGATACTAAACTAAACCCACATACCTACAGCCACTTGATTTTTGACAAAGAAGCTAAAACTATACAATAGAAAAGAGAAAGTATCTTCAACGAATGGTGTTCAAAGCCACATTATTCCTAATACCAAAAATGAAAACAACTCAGATGTCCCTCAGTTGAAAAATGATAAAGAAAATGTACTTTATTTACACAATGAATACTACTCAACTATTAAAAACAAGGACATCATGAATTTTACCAGGAAAGTAATCCAGACACAAAAATACATATATGATATGTAGTCACTTCTAAGTGGATATGAGCCAGGAAGTACAGGATAAACACACTATAATCCAAATACCCAAAGAAGCCAATTAACAAGGCAGGCCCAAGAAAAGGTGCTTGAATCTTTCTCAGAAGAGGAAATAAAATAGATATCAGAGGTGAATGGAAGAAGGGAACTAGGTGGGGAGAGGGGATGAGAGAGGGAGCAGCATGGGGCTTCAGGGGTAGGAAGAACAACGAAGAGAGAACAAAACTCAGAGGTGGGTGTAGAGGCAGGGTCATCTCTAGGATAGAGACCTGAGATCAGGAAGGAGGAAGGCTCAGTGCATCTATGAGGGCGACTGTAGCTAAGACCCCTAGCAGTGGGGAATACGGAGCTGGAAGTGACCACCTTCTATAGCCAGGCAGGACTCCCAAGGGAGGCAAAATGACAACAACACATCCCCAAAAACTTCAGCTCAATATATGTCCTACCTATAAGCTGTTCAAAGGACAAAGATGGAGCAGAGACTGAGAGCATGGCCCACCAATGCATGGGCCAAATTGATAACCATCCCAGGGGCAAGAAGCAGTTCCTAACACTCTGAATTGTAGTCTCTTATGCTTGCAGACAGGAATCTAGCATGACTATTCTCTGAAAGGCTCCATGTAGCAGCTGACTGAAACAGAAGCAGAGACCCATAGCCAAACATTAGATGGAGCTCAGAGAGTCTTGTAGAAGAATTGGGAGAAGGATTGAGGGACCTGAAGAGGATATGGACTACAGAGGAAGACCTACAGAGTCAACTAACATGAACCGTTAGGGGCTCCCAGAGACTGAACTACCAACCAAAGAGCAGCCACAGCTGGAACTAGGCCCCCAGCACATACGTAGTAGATATACAGCTTGGTCTTCCCGAAGGTCCTCCAACAAATGAATCAGTGGCTGTCCCTGAATCTGTTGCCCGCCTGTGGGTCTGTTCCCCTAACTGGTCCAACTTGTCTCCTCAGGGGGAGAGGATACACCTAGTCCTGCAGTGACTTGATGAGTCAGGGTTAGGTAATATCCATGGGGGCTCCACATTCTCAAAAGAGAAATGGAGGAGGATTGAGGGAGGAACTGTGTGAGGGGGGACTAGAAGGAAGGGAGGCTGATATTGGGATATAAACTGAATAAATAAATAAATTAATTAATTAATAAAAATGCATTGATGTAATGCTACTGTATGTTGATTATAGGAAAATAGGAATATATGTGGAATTAAATTTAAAATGGTAATACATTAGTGTGAAACTTAGAAATGAGAAAATAATCAATAAAAGGAGAAATAGAACAGAAAATAAAAGTGCAAAAGTCACATGAGACATTATGAGACGATACATTTAATTGGTGTCCTAGGGAAAGGACCTAAGAAGCATGTATCAGAAACAGTGAGTATCACCCCCTTGGTTGTTTTTCAAAACTCATGAAATATGTCAAACCACATGCTAAAGAGACAACCATAAAGCCTAAGAAATTGGAGCTAAGGAGCAAACTGAAAAATGGAAAGAAATCTGAGAAGTTACACAAAGACATCAACAGTGGTTTAGTAGTAATATATAGTACTGGCTTTCAGCAGAAATACTCTACAGATGTCAACAGAGTGGTGATTTGCTCACAGTAGAAGTCAATAATGATTATCTGCAAGTTACATCCAGTTACAGATAAACATAAGTCAGGATCTGGAAAAAAAAGCTTGCAAAAGTGAAAGTGAAGACATTCTTTAAGAAGAGAAGCAATCATAGACAGAATTAGCAAAAAATCGATCATTTAACTTCATTGCATAATACAGATGCCAGTGCACTGAACAATAAAAATGTTTGTAAACAGCAAATGTGCATTTCCTAAAAATCAGTTTTATCACATGCCATAGAGCTGGTCTCAAATAAATGCAGATTTGAATTACACAGAGTTGTCACTGCAACTGAGTAAAACTAAGCTATAAATTAATAACAGAAAGGTCACTATTATATGAACTTTTCATGGTAGTCACAGAATACTTTAAGAGCTACACTACAGATTTTGAACTCAGAATTATTGTATAGAAGAGAGTTATGATAAGACCACAGCAATAAAGCCATATAGTAAACTATCTTCATAAACTCCAAATGTAAGCAAAATAAGAAGAGTAATTAGCCAATGAAGGCATCAGTTACACACCTGGTGCACAAACGTATATGCAAGGAAAACACGCATATACCGAAGCTCATAAAAAAATTCAAATCTCAATAGATTTACATCAAAGAAAGTTGTGACCAGAAGAGGGCTTTGGAGGTACCCTGAAACTGGAGCTACAGTTGTGAGCTGTTATGTGGGTGCCAGAAATTGAACCTTGGATTACTGAAAGATCACCTCGTGCCTATAACCACTGGGTCATCTCCCTAGTCCCTGATAGATATTTTTGAAACTTAATGCATTAATTGTCAGGTATCCAAATATATGTTGCATATGTAAACTCTATAACTATTAGAGGGAACAGTATTAAAGTTACATCAACCTACAAACTTATACAAGAAGCTTCTCAAGAAGACTATAATCTTTGGAAATAAGGTCAGGAATTGACAAGTGAAATTCATAATATTTTAATTACAAAATCGAAAACCAGCAAAGGCACAATGCATGTATTGAAAAGGCAGGTGAACTATTTAATAATGAAATTCACACAGTCCGGTGTCACCTGAGAAGGGAGTCTCAATTAAGTATTGGCCAGGTCAGATTGGCCTTTCACATATCTGTGGGAGAATGTCTTGATTATTAATTACTCTATGAGGGCACAGTCTACTGTAGACATAATCATTTCTTGGGTAGATAGTTTTGAGCTGTATAAGAAAGCTAGTTAAGCATGGGCCTTTGAATAAGTTAGTAAGCAACATTGCTCCATTGTTTTCTACATTCAAATTCTTGCTTGAGTTTCTGTCTTGACTTCTTCCACTGGTGAACTATGATGTGGATGTGTAAGTCAAATGAAGAAAAAAATTGCTTTTGGTCACAGGAACTGAATAAAACTAGAACAAAAACCTATAGAATGGAAGCAAATATTTGCTAGCTATATATCTGACAGAAGAACACTATCTATATTATAAAAAGAACCTAAAAAGAAACAGAAAGTACCAATACATTATTAATATAGATTTTTATTTGGATTTTAAATATTTTAAATTTCTTTAATTTTTTTCATATTTTAAAGAATTATTTGTTCTTCACTGGTTTATCCACATACATAAAACAGTATTCCCAGACTTCCTGATGGATGGATTTCTAATTTTTGTTAGTTATGCTCACTGTGGTGATAAGGCCTCTCTTCAAAGGTCATATTATTGAATTATAGCTGTTTTGATGAGAATGTATTTTTCCCATGATGCATCAGAACCAGACCTTGGTTATTATTGACTTAGTACTTTTAGCTTTGGGTTCTGCCACTCTCACACACTTCCTCCAGGGTTCTTCTGAATTCAGGCAGCACAGTCCTTTTAGCACCAAGTTAACAGCTACTCTACACTGGAGTCAGATGGATACAACAGGATATTCTACTTTTTATAGCAATTATATCATTCCTTCATCAAGGAACTGCATTAAATACAAGATCCACCATCTTTGCCATTGGTACCACCTGGCTTCTCTCAATGCAAAACCAATGAATAAACATATATTCTGACCTAGATCAACTCTCCCTTTATTCAGGAAAAGGATAAATGACAAAAATAGAATGCATGTGATGTATGCTACAATAAATTCAGTATTAAATCTGTTGCCATGGAGATAAGGATTGAAGTTAATCTTCTGAGGCAAAGTTAGGTAATTAGAGAAATATTCCAAGAAGAGGTTATAGTCAGGAGAAGGGATTGCTCCCCTTAGGAAGGGAGGAATAGGCAGAGAAGTAATCTAGAGGATACAGAAGTTGTATATAGTATGGTTAGTGTTGCCCATGCTAGGAAAACAAAAGCCTTCCAAAGATGGCCATGGTCTAATTCCTGATCCCCATTAATAACAATCTCAGTACCAGAGGGGCATTATAGTTGTGATTATTATGATTTTTAGAACAGAGAGGTTGCCTGCAGGGCCCTAGTGGGTAAATTCATTCATGGTCTTTAGAAGAACAAAGGAAACAAGACAAGGTCAGAGCCGAAAATATACTGTAAGTAGTGCATGCTTCTGATTGTGAAGTGGAATAACAAGGGTAATGAAACAAAGGACTGAGAATGTCTCTAGACTCTAGAAAAGTTGTTGTATATAATCTCTAGATCCTCAAACAAAGAACAAGCTCTAAACATCCCTAAATTGGTCCAATAAGAGTAATGCACTTCTGAACTCTAGCAGGGTAAGGTAATCAATTTATGCTGTTTTAATTATGCTCTGTGGTCATTGCTATACCAATGATAGGACACTAACAGAGTAGACGATTATGGGTGAATTGTCTGGGGTACATGCCTGCTTGCTTGTGTGTGTGTGTGTGTGTGTATATGTGTGTGCATGTGTGTGTGTATGTATGTGCATGTGTGTGTGTGTTTGTGTGTGTGTGGGTTTGTGTGTGTGTGTGTGTTCAGGGGTTGAAACAATGGAGGTGATATGTGGTGGTGATGGAAAGAATACTGGGACTCACTAGGCAGAACTTCCTAGCAAAAGAAGTCTGAATTTTCCCAAGAGAATGAGATCTTATGAGAATGTTTCGTGTATAGAAACTGAAATTCCATTTGTCTCTTTCTTCTTCTGGTTTTCTCCTTAAGGTTCATATTTGACAGCTATACATCTCATCCTCTTACATAAATGGAACTCCATATTATATTCTGAGTTCTCTTTGCACCCCAGGAGCCACTGTTACTCTAAACATTCATTCACACAGAGACACACACATACTATTCACTATTGTCTCTTCTATGTTGTAATGTTTTGAGCTACTGAGCATTTCACCCACTTATAAAATTATAATAATAAACTTTGACAAAAACAATAAAACAAAAGATCATGTTGTACTGGGAGAGATAAGAGACCTCAAGTAGATTTTCCAAGACAAGAAAGGGTTTCCAGAGGTCTCTCTTCTTCTTGTCCAGTCATATATCATCCTGTGTTGATCACATTTTTGTTCCTATTTTTTTTCTTTCATCACTTTTGTTAAAGGAAGTGGTCAGAAGTACTTTAGACAGGCTGAGTGGGTGTATTTAAAGTCCATCTTTATGTTCCCCTAGCTTTGTCTTGATTCATTTGAAAAGCAGACTGCTGGCTATGTGCATGGCTAAATTCAGCATCCATGCTCACTGTTAGAGAAGTTTCCAAAATAGCAAGCAGACCACCAAAATGCTGGGCCTGGGAAAGGAAGGAGAATATGTGATACTAGAAATCCTTGGAAGCATAAGAAAGAGTCTTTATTTTTTTTAATGTCAGCAAGATTTCTCTGGATTAGGGCTGATTGCTCTGCTGTGTATAGCGTTGCAAAATGCATTGAGTTTCACAATCTCTGCGTGGTTTTCTATGAAGTCACTGGTGGCCTCTACTCTCCAAATCACTTCACAGTGAACACTTTGATCCACTATGATATCAGTCTTGAGCTTCTAATTGCTTCCAAGTGAATTCTAGATTGCCAAGAGTCTGGGTGGTGTCTCCCATCTGATTCAGTTCTTTGCTCTCTACTTACATATTTCTGTGCTCCCAAACTCCTCTGAAAAACTTACTAGGCTAATCCTTTCAATGTAACAGAAATAACACATGTGTAAGTTAACCAGAAAATGGCAAGTTATGTTCCTTTTTATTCATTAACTAATTGTAGGGGACACACTAACAATAAAACTTTCTATTATGTTGGCTTTTGTCTTGAAGATAATTTTCTCTGTGTTGGATGTGAGGTAATGTTATTAGATAAAATGTGTGAGATTTGAAAAACATTGTAGAAAGGTGGCTTGTAGAAAGAAATATTGCAACTAAATGTCTACAGATTTTAAAAGTACTGTTAGCTAACCGATTTCCTATGCCTGCATCTAACCAATGAACACTTAATTATGTATGACTTGGTTACTTACAGAATTCTTTGGTTATATTAATAAAATTAAACAAATCAAATGTTATTATGCTATTGTAACTAAGCAAGTGCCACAGATGAGTCCCCTAGTATATAAATATCACCCCAATGTGTTTCTTCCTTGCTTATTTATTGGGATCACATTCTCCCACTCAAATTTTTAAGATTAAAACAACTGTCCCTATCTCTAGACTGTGATTAAGGAAATAAATGCTCATTTTTCTCCAAGTGATGGAGCTTAGAGAACTTGGAATGGTAGGGTCTTCAGCACCTCTCCCAACTTATCCAGTCATTGTCTCCTATATATCTTCACTCTACCACCTTAAGTTAGGTTTAAATTTCAGACATCTTTGCACCCTCTGCCTCTGCCTCTATTGAACTGAGTTCCTGCTTAAGATTATTTCAATTCCCAAGTCTCTAAAAAGACCATTAAGTCATGCCAAAATGCTCATAAATCCCAAAGTATTTCTTTGTATTGTTTCATAACTGTTCCTGAGAAGACATGAGTAAGGGTCTATTCACTCCAAATAGGAAACACACACACACACACACACACACACACACACACACACACACAAATAGGAGCATGAGTTAGGGTTCCTTGTAGGAGCATAGGAGGGAGCTTCAGGAAGCTGCAACACTGAAAATAAAACTCCAGCCTAGATGCTAACTAACAAATATCATACCAACTAAAATTCTCTGCACTTACAGGCATCTATACCAAAGACTCTCTTCTAACATGGCAACTACTTACTATTTAATTAAAGTTGGGGAGGGTCTTTGTTGTGGATGGGCCTGGTACTGTTTATATTTTAATGTTAATCCCACTCTTCTGGAAGGGCCTGTAGACAAAGAGTGAGTCACAAACTCAGGTGACTTTTTGTGAACCAATCCCCTAATGAATAGAGGAGCCAATCATTGGGCAAGTAGGTAGGACACAGGGTTCGACAGAGGAAGAGAAGGAGAGGAGAGTTAGGGGATTTTGGAACAGGGATAAAGTAAAGGCAAGATGTAGCTGTTAGAGTTTCTCCGGTATCATGGCGGATATGCCATGATTCACCACTAGAGGAATCAGATTTAATAAGGCTTACAAGATTAGGTTTTACCATTGTTTCTGAGCTAAGTTTGTGTGGTGTTTTTCTTCTTATAGTAACTCAACTGGGTTCCAGAGAGAAAGGAACAGTGGCAAAGCGTGAGTTTGCCTGATGTGCACCACAAAGCTTCTGGGGGCCTTAAAGCATGGACCTGCCAGTGGGAACCTAGTGAGCTGGGTGGAGAGATTTTGGAACTCTGAGGAAGAGTCTCCATGAGATAACAGGTTGGCCATTGCCCACCAATGCATGGCCAGCCAGGCTGCCAGGGCAGAGAGTTGACAAGTGCTGGTACATGCCAGTTCCTTTTTACTATTTCCCACAACAGGTCTTAAGAATTTCAGTTTTGTGAATTTGTTAAATCTTGTGAACCTCTGTCTTCCCTCCAGGATCTGACAATTCAAAGGAAATATCTATACAATAATACTATAATTGGTATTTCTTTTTGGCCCCCATTCCACAATGTCGACTGAACTTTGGAGAAAGTGATATGAATATGGATATTTGATACTTTTCTTTCATTTATGCCTGAGCAATAGGTTACTATGAAACAGCAATAGTCAAAGCTTGACTCCATAACAACAAACCCTCACTACAGAGAAGTTATTCCCACTAGATATGAGTTTGACAGCAGTATTATTCCATGAGTCTAACAGCAAATTCATAGAAAGCATCTTGAAAATGACCCCACATTCATTTAACAAAACAATAGCAGTAGCCCCTCAGAAATATGTAAGCTTCTGGCTTGGTTTACAGAAAAAAATCCTATGTTCCTCCTTATGGACCAGGCCTTAAGTCCATTCTTACAGTGGTTGTTTGCACCCACAGTGATCAAGCCACCAGTACACTAGTCTGCACATCTTTCCTGGCATGTTGATACGAGTATCAAAGTTAGGTCTCAAAACTAATCAAGGCTGCTGTTAACACTTTTCTTCCTACACCATATATTTCTACATAGTCTCTACTCAAAATGTGTGATGTTTTCAGCAATAGAAATTTAACAAATGGTTTTAGAAGGCAATAAACATTTTTTAAATATTAGCAATAAACATTTTGTAAATGATAACGAATAGCCTTTATGATTTATGAGACTTTGGTGCTCAGTTAATAGAGAAGTAGCTTACATCAAACACTATGATTTCTACCAAAAATTTAAGGTTCCTGGGAACTACTTTTGCTATCCACATGATGTGGCTCATTGAAAGCTTTAGGTGTTATGTCTTTCCAAATGCTTTCCTTCTAGGTGGTTTGTATATAATGAAAGATCTTCAAAGGGTGTGCAACCTCTTTATACGTTTTATCAACATCCTCTCCAAGCACGTCTTACTTGGGATTCAAAAACTAGGGAGATACTTTTAAAATGTTATCAAGGCCCAGGACAATGAAGATATACACCCACACACACACATACACCCCCCCCCCCCCACAAAACCTCATCATTTCTATCAGTTTTTCTATGAAACACTAAAGCGTAGTTGAGAAGTGCTAACCTTATCTAGATCTCTGTGATCCTCCAGCTTCCTGCCTCATCATTCTGGAAACTTCCATGGACTTTAATATATCTGATTAATCCTGAAGGACTCAGCAATTTCTTGAGTTTTTACCCTAGGCTGGAAGACAACTAGGGACTGACTGGGCTATGCTCTCAATTGACATGATTGGTATCTGAGCTGTTTCCCAGTTCTGAAAGGCTTCTGGCTAGAATTGAGCAGACAGCCTGTTTGTTGGGCACACCTCATCATGGAAAGTGTCAAAGGCCAACCTCTAATAACTTTCTTTTATTGTTATTGTTATTATTATTATTTTCTATATTCTATGTTTACATTCCAAATGATTTTCCATTTCTTGGTTCCCCTCTCCCACTAAGTCCCATAAGCCCTCTTCCCTCTGCCAGTTTCCCAATCAACCCCTTCCTACTCCTCTGTCCTGGCAATCCCCTACAATGCTGCATCAAGCCTTTCCAGGACCTGGGCCCTCTCCTTCCTTCCTTCTTGGGAGTGATTTGATATGTGGTTTGTGTTTTGGGTATTCTCAGCTTCTGGGCTAATATCCACTTATCAGTGACTGCATTCCATGTGTGTTCTTTTGTGAATGACTTACCTCAGTTAATATGATATTTTCAAGTCCCAACCATTTCCCTAAGAATTTCATGAATTCATTGCTTTTAATAGCTGAGTAGTATTGCATTGTGTAAATATACCACATTTTCTGTATCCATTCCTCCATTGAGGGACATCTGGGTTCTTTCCAGCTTCTGGCTATTATAAATACGTTTCTTTAATAGGAAAATCATATACAACATACTCTGAGGGAGCAGTAATCACTCAGCCCTGGAATAAGCTGAATACTGTTTACTTGTAGCATCTCATCTACCATTAAGTCATTCTTTTAGTGACCTGTCATTCCTTCCTAAAACCCACCTAGAGACTCATTTAGACAGCATTTGGATTTTTGTCATCCCCCTCCCCCCCAACAGCATGATACAAAGCTTGCCAAATTTGCTCTTAGGTGATATGGATAGAAGCCATTGTCTCCTGACTTTTTCCTACATTTACCTGGTTACTTTAGTACTTTATAAAAACAACTTGGATTCCATTCTAAATCATTTGGATTATCCAAGCCCTTTCCTACCTCCTAATAATGGCATGACCTTATGAGGTTCACCATTGCTCCAAATGACTCAAACCAGTCTTGAGTCCCCTAATGAGATAACATACTTCTTCAGTTTCCTGTGAAAATGGTCCTATTAGGATCAGTGAACATGAAACACCTTCTCTCCTGTTCCCAGGTTCCATAAGAATTCCTGTCATCTTTCTCTCCTAGCCCATAATGTTCATGGGGACCTCAGCTAAAAGTAAACAATGTATCTTTAGTGTCACAAATGAGTCAGTGCATCAGGAGGTAGTTTATTTTGCATTGCCTGAGCTTCTTTGCAGTCTTTGCCTGGAAGAAGAATCAGCATAGTTATACTATTAATTTTTTCTGCTTTTATGGCACTCAAGAAAATTGTATGTCCATCCCCATGTTCTGGACCTTCTCAAGTGAGGCTGTGAGGATGTGAGGGGCTATTTCATTTCTCCTTTGGTAATTTTTCTCTATTCAACCATTTAGAGGTGGAGTACCTCTTGATTATCACAGTTTCCTATACTGGATCAACACTAATGCCTTTGTATGCATGCTAATTCTTAAACTCTCCCGCCCTCTGAATTAAAGGTGGAAGCCAAGGACCTAAAGGGTACTTTTTATTGTTTCTACCCCATGCTCTTCTTTCTGCCAGACTTTATTTTATTTTTTTATTTTTTACTGTAGATTCCAAGAAGTTATATTTTACAAAGTGGTTTTAATACAGATATAATATATTCTCTCATCTCCTTACATTGTACTCACTTTTGAAAATTAGCAAACCAGTACGTCCATCTCATTCTCTTTTTACCATGTGTCTTGTCATATTAGAAGCAAGTCCAGAGAAGCCTTCTCTTTTCCCATTGCTATTTCTGGCTTATTTAGGCAAATTCTTACTGGGTAGACAGCGCATCATCAGTTTATGTCTTATTACAGTGAAGCCTTCAAAATGATCACCACAGATGTTTCTCATCTCTGCCATACATGCTTCCTTCAGAGGTTAAAATACAGTTTTGAGGCCATTCGCCATGTAATCTTACATGAGTAGGTGGTCTACTTGGTAACAGCAAATGTTTCATGCATCAAGAAAGAGAAAGCAGAAAGTAATTTTCAGAGATATGATTATAAGACTCTATCCTTAGGAATACTTAGGCATCAGGTAAGTAGAACACCCTAAGTCCCAACATGCTTTCCATTCAATCTGTCATAAATTTAAAGCTAGCTTGGAATTTAACACAAGCTTGTTGTTAAAATATCCTAGCAATAATATATAATAGGAGAATTCTGCTTCTGTCCTCCAGAAAGGTTCCTTTTGTATTCATCTGGTTTTTCTCTTGGAGTATGTAAGGTTTAGACTTGGTTGGTCCACTGGCACTTAGAGGTATCCTGTTGGAGTGGCTCATTTCACTTTCTAAATGAGATTTGGGTTCCCACTGAGAAGAATTGTAAAGGTGATTTAAATATCTTCAAATGAATGTCTTTGTCAGATTTTTAAAACCCTTCTTAAAATCCAAGTCTTCCATTAGTTTACTCATTGACCTATGCTTTATTCATTTGTTTGGTTGTGTATTTATTTAACCTAGTCAATAAGCATTAATTAAACTAGGTCTCCAAACCCACAGCCCTTAATTAACCTCTCTTCTAAATTAGATTTTTATTTTCAAGCTAAATTTTAAACTCCCTTCAATATAAATGACCAAACTTGTCTCTTATATTGACCCTAATAGAAATACTTAATGCTAGAAAATCACTAGAGCGCTTCCTACATGAATAGTACCTACAAACAAGCAGCTCAAACTACAAGTCTAGATTCAAAATGAATTTCTATTTATAAAAGTCAAAAGTGATCAGACAGACTTCTTGCCATTTCATCTCCATGGAAACTTCTACTTTGCTTGGCTGCAGATGAGAAAGCAATGTGGTGGGGTGACACAACCTTGGAACAGCTCTTCTGTCAGGTTTGAAGACTTAATCACAATCTCTGGCATAAGTACTTAAATCCCAATACTGGGAATATTGGGATCTTCATAGACACAGGTTTTGAGAAGCCAGAAGATTGAATAAATACCAGCTTCATAAGGCAATGATCTCCTACATGAGGACATGAATTGTAAATGAAGCACTTGAAGATGAAAATAAAATTTTGCAACACAGACAACACAAAAGGATTCATAGCTGATTAAAGGAGTGAAGGAAGAAAACAAAGACAAGGTGTTCCAAACAAGCATCAGAAAGTAATTTCAGAAGATGTTTAAAAATGGTGAAGTGTCCATCTTCTAGTGGAGAAAGGGGAACATCAACCCACCCACAACATCTTCAACCCAAAATGTGTTCTCCCTACAAGATCCCAGGGATAAAGAGGGAGCAGAGATTGTTGGAACAACCAAACAATGACTGTTCCAATTAGAAACATATCTCATGTAAGTTAGTCAATCCCTGACAGTATTTTTTCTTATTCAATATATTCTTTATTTACATTTCAAATGATTTTCCCTTTCCTTGATCCTTCCTCCCCACAAGTACCATAAACCCTCTTCCCCCATCCACCTTTTCCCACTTCCCTGTTCTGGTATTTCCCTATACAGCTGCACTGAGCCTTTCCAGAACAAGGGGCCACTCCTTCCTTCTTCTTGGGCATCATTTGGTATGTGGATTGTGTCTTGGGTATTCCAAACTTCTAGGCTAATATCTGCTTATCAGTGAGTGCATACCATGAGTGTTCTTTTGAGACTGGGTTACCTCACTTAGTATGATGCTCTCCAGCTCTATTCATTTGTCTAAGAATTTCATGAATTCATTGTGTCTAATGGCTCAATAGTACTCCATTGTGCATATATACCACATTTTTTTGTATCCATTCCTCTGTTGAGGGACATCTGGGTTCTTTCCAACTTCTGGCTATTATAAATAGGGCTGCTATGAACATAGTGGATCATGTATTCTTATTACATGCTAGGGAATCCTCTGGGTATATGTCCAGGAGTGGTATAGCAAGGTCTCCAGAAGTGTCATGCCCAGTTTTCTGAGGAACCACCAGTCTGATTTCAAGAGTGGTTGTACCAGCTTGCAATCCCACCAGCAGTGAAGGAGTGTTCCTCTTTCTTCACATCCTCGTCAACACCTGCTGTCTCCGAGTTTTTAATCTTAGCCATTCTGACTGGTGTGAAGTGAAATCTCAGGGTTGTTTTGATTTTTCCCTAATGATTAATGATGTTGAACATTTCTTAGGGTGCTTCTCAGCCATCTGAAGTTTCTCAGGTGAAAATTCTTTGTTTAGCTCTGTACCCCATTTTTAATAGGGTTATTTGGCTTTCTGGGGTCTAACTTCTTGAGTTCTTTGTATATATTGGATATTAGCCCTCTCTCAGATGTAGGGTTGGTGAAGATCTTTTCCCAACTTGTTGATTGCCGATTTGTCCTTCTGATGGTATCTTTTGCCTTACAGAAACTTTGTAATTTTATGAGGTCCCATTTGTCAATTCTTGATCTTAGAGCATAAGCTATTGATGCTCTGTTCAGGAACTTTCCCCCTGTGTCCATGTCCTCAAGGGTCTTACCCAGCTTCTTTTTTATTAATTTCAGTGTGTCTGGCTTTATGTGGAGGTCCTCCTTGATCCACTTGGAGTTGAGCATAGTACAAGGTGATAAGAATGGATCAATTCGCATTCTTCTACATGCTGACCTCTAATTGAAACAGCACCATTTGTTGAAAAGGCTATCTTTTTTCCACTGGATATTTTCAGCTCCTTTGTTGAAGATCAAGTGACCATAGGTGTGTGGCTTCATTTCTTGGTCTTCAATCTTATTCCACTGATCCACCTGCCTGTCACTGTACCAATACCATTAATGATATTTTGCTATGCTTGTAGATGGGAGCTTAGCATAACTGTCTCTTGAGAGGCTTCATAAGGCAGCTGATGGAAACAGATGCAGAAACCCACAGCCAATCATCAGGCAGTCCTCAGAGTGTCCTATGCAAGAGTGGGGGATAGGATTGAGAAAGCAGGAGGGGTCAAGAACACCACAAGGATACCTACATAGTAAACTAACCTGGGCCCAGTGGTGGGGGCTCATAGAGACTGAACCACCAAACAAAGGGCATGCAGGGCTGGTCCTAGACCACCTACTCATTTGTAGCAGATGTGCAGCTTTTGTTTATGTGGGTCCCCTAAAAAGTAGAGTGAAGGAGGAGGTGACGTCTCTGACTCTGTGCCTTGCCATCGGGTCCTCTTCCCCTAACTGGACTGCCTGGTTGGGCCTCAGTAGGAGAGGATGTTGTTAGGCCTACAGCTATTGAATGTCCCAGGGTAGGTATTATGGAATTGGGCTTACCCTTGTATGAAGAGAAGATCAGGTGGTAATGGGGGAGGGATTGTAAAGATCGGACTTGGAGGAGGGAAAGGATTAAGGAGGGGTATGATTGGGTTGTAAAGTGAATGAATACATAAATAAACAATGGTGAGTGGTTTGATGCTCAAATCAAGAGAACCAGGGACTAGATTCAGTCCAACTAAGGAACTGCTTATTACTGGTGACTTTTAACTGGGAAGACATATGCAGAATAGAGATTAGGACTAAATTTGGGGAGAGGAAGACTTGACGAAGAAAGAGCAATTTCATACCTGCCTGTGTCAAACTTTCCATACAGTTAACAGTATAGTTCATACAGAAAAAGTCTCAGGCAGAGAATGCTTCCATTATTTGTTAGACGAAACAGGCCTAAACCCCAGAACAGTCCCCAAACACATTATTAGTATATTCCAGAATATATTTACAAATATAGATGCATAAGATATGAAAACCTCTATTGCCCCTATAACCTCAATTTTCCTCTCTACCTTGTTCCATATTTTGTGATAGAGTAGAGAAAATATACCCCAGAACAGAGTGGTCCCAACATATTTTGAACTAATAATGAACAATGCGCACAAACCTAAGCCATCCAATATAAAAGGCTGAATTTACAGTAAGGATCACGGATAAAAAAGCATTTATCAGAGATGACAGTGAGGGACCAGGAGTACTGTCTAGGAAGGCAAAGTAACTGGATCTAAAAGAAAAAGGTCTTGGGTTGGCTTAATAAGTGAAGAATTAAAGGTAGATCACCATGACTGAATAAGCCTTGTCAAACATTGTCTAGAGACATGGCTAATTTTGAGCAGGTGCCATCATGGTTGTGGAAAATATATATTAAAAATAACCCAAGGGGAAATCATTTGAAATGCAAATAAAAAATATATCGAATTAAAAAAAAAAAAAACCCGGTCCCCTACATTCCTATTCTTCCCCCTCGATAGCTAAAAGAAAGCTTCTGTTGTTGTTTTCTAAGAAAATGAATGTTTCAGGAATACAAATCAGACATTTAGTTTATTTATTGCTATTTCTCAAGCATCACAAACTTGCAAGAAATGTCATATATATCAGACATTTGCTGTTTGTCTGAACTGTAAATATTATAGTCTACAGAACTGTGCATGTGCATGCACATGTGTGCATAGTCACACACACATACACATACACACACAAACACAAAGAGAGATACAACACATATATTACATTCATATATCCATACAATACACTTACATCATAAACACCACACACAGACACACACACACACAGACACACACACACACAGCTATCATATACCCCACACAAATACAAACATATACATCATAAACAGCAGAAAAAGATATACCTACCCAGACCCACAAACACACATATTTCACATATATACACACCACACCACACACAGACACACCACATACAGTCACACCATATACACAACACACACACACACACACACACACACACACACACAATAAGACATCAGATAAAATTCTATACAAAGGAATATAGGTCACCAGAATAGTTTGTAGTAAGTATTGGGATGATAGGAATTTTATAAACCATTAGAAATATATTATTTAATATTCTCATACTAAAAATGTTACATTATTTTTTAAATAAAATAAATCAACTATAATGAGTTTAAGGTATATATTGTAAGGTATAGAACAACCTTTAAAAGAATCAGGGTAGCAGGCTTGAAAAGTCAACAGAAAATGAACTTAAATTATAAATATTAGTTGTCTCAAAGAATTCATTGACTGGGAAAATGAGAAAGTTACACAAAAGACAAATACAAATGAAAAGAGTCCCTGGTATAATGGCTTTGACCCCAACTATATTTATGAACATATTAAATATACTATAAACTATTGTATTATTAAACTATATTATACTATACTATTATACTCCAAGATCCAGATATATTACTCCTGGGCATATACCCAAAAGATACCCCTCTATATCACAAGGACACTTTTTCAATTATGTTCATAGTAGCTTTATTCGTAAAAGTCGGAAACTGGAAACAACCTGTATGTCCCTCTACTGAAGAGTAGATAACGGAAATAGAATACACTCACACAACCAAACACTATTCAGCTATTAAAGACAAAGACATCGTGAAATCTCCAGGCAAATGGAGGAAACTAAAATATTATCAAGAGGGAGGTAATTCAAACCCAGAAAGATACCCATAGTATGCATTTACTTACAAGTGAACATCAGCCATAAAGTGCAGGCTAACCATGCTATAATTCACTAACCCAAAGAAACTAAGTGAAAAAGGAGGGTTGAAGAAATGCTTGAATTTCACTCAGAACAGAAAATAAAATAGACATCACAGGGAGAGTGTTACCCAGGTGGAAGAGGGGGTGAAGAAGGGAACTGGGTTGGGGATCAGCTGTGGGCATAGTGGTAGGGAGAAAGGTCTGAGAGGGAGAACCAAATTGGTTTGGGACATCTCTAGGATTAGCAGAAACCTGGAACAAGGAGGCTCCTGGGAGTCTATGGGGGTAACTAGCTGAGACTTGTAGCAATTGGGGACATGGAGACAAAAGTGGCCACCTACTGTAGCCATATGGAAATTTCAATAGAGGGAGGGGGAATATCAACTTACCCATAAAACCTTCCATCCAAAATTTGTCCTGGGTACAAGATGCCAAGGATAAAGATAAGGCAGAGATTGGGAGAATAGCCAACTTGAGACCCATCACATGTGAGAGAACCAGTCTCTGGCACTATTAATGATACTCTCCTATGCTTGTAGACAGGAGCTTAACATAACTGTCTTCTGAAAGGCTTCATCCAATAGCTGACAGAAAGGTAGAGAACCAGAGCCATATACCAGGCATTGCTCTAGAAGTCTTATGGAAGAGTAGGGATAGGATTAAGGGAGCCAGAAGATTCAAGAACACAGTAAGCCTGCAAGCCTATCTCAGCAACCCTGGGTGACCTGCTTTCCCCTGGGACAGATTGCTGTAGTGCTGCCAAGCTCTGATGCCCAAGAAGAAAGGAGAAGCCCCTGGACCTGGAAAAGCTCAATGCAGCAGTGTAGGGGAATACCATGGCCAGGGAAGTGGGAAGGGCTTGATTGGGGAGCAGGGGGAGGGAAGAGGGCTTATGGGAATTTTGGGGAGAGGGAATCCAGGAACGGGGAAATCATTTGAAATATAAATAAAGAATATATCGAATAAAAAAGGCCAAAACAAACAATCAAACAAAAAACCCGCTAGGAAGATTTCATTACTGTGAAGAGATACCATAATCATGACAATTCATATTAAAACATTTTGCAGGAAAAAAAAAAAACCACACAGTAAGAAGATCTACAGAATCAACTAATCTGGGCCCAGGATGGGGATAACAGAGACTGGACCACCAACCAAAGAGAGTGCAGGGGCAGGATCATGACCCCCAACACAGTTGTAGCAGATGTGTAGTTTGGAGTTCATGTGGGTCATGGGTCCCCTAATAATTGGAGCTGGGACTCTTTCTGACTCTGGTGCCTGCCATTGGATTTCTTTCCTTAGCAGGACTGCCTGGTTGGGCTTCAGTGGGAAAGGATGTGCCTAGTTCTGCTGCAACTTGAGTTCGCATGGAAGGATGGTACCCACAGGGGGCTTCCCCTTCTCTGATACAGGGAGGGAGTAATGGGGGAGGGGTTTATGAGTATGGGGCTGGAAGGAGAGGATGGAGGGGAGTTGCAATCTGGATGTAAATTTAATAAATAAACAAATAAGGAAATAAATAAATAAATGGAAAAGGAAAAGAAAAATAGCTATAAATCATTTGAACAATATAACACAGAAAGCTGAATTAATTTCTGCTTTTAGAATACTACAAGAGCCAATGAACATTTACCAAGAAAGACCATCTGCTTAATCACAAAACACAAATGAAGTAATATTTAAAATATCAATTATACAAAATATTATTTATTGATCTAAAACAAAAAATAATAAAAATATGAGAGATAAAATTGTGCATGTAAGAACTTTTTGAACAATTCTAAATAGCTGCACAAGCATAATAGATAAAAATTTAGCGTTTAAATCTAATGTTCTGCATTAAGAATTGGTAAAAAAAAACTATGTATAAGAACAGAAATGTCTACAAAAATGAATAAAACAGAAAATAGTAAAAAATAAACAACTCAAAATATCTTTATTAGGATAAAAGAAAGTTGATTAAATGCCAAGGAAAACTAACTGCAAACAGAGAAGGAATACAGAGACTAAATAGTGATATTAAAATGAAATAAAGAAAAGAATGTTCACTATAAGTACTAAATGCTATATTGGATATTATAAATAATCTAGTGATGATTTAAATAAAATAAAATAAATTGTGTGAATTTCCACACATGATAAAAGAAGAATTAAAATAGTTACAACTTCTAAGTAAATTAAATAAGTAAATATAAAACTTACTACAAAAAATTTCCAGTCGTATAATTTGTACTAAACATTTGAAGATGAAATGTATCAATTTACAAAAACTATGAAACATTCAGGTTGATTTCTTAAAATAAAATTACATTGATACCAGTGGCACACAAACATCCTATATAAGAATAAGGTAACCATAAACAAATATGCTTCATAAAAATAGAAAAGAAATTTTAACTGTCAACCAATAAAATCCAACAAAAACCGAAATGATAATGCACTATAATTTAGTAAAAGTCAATCTGTGTACTCATAAAATAAAGGAGAAACCCCACATAATTATCTCAAAAAGAATAAAGAAAATGACCTTAATGAAAATTTCTCAGTAAATTATATATATACTTATCTTTAATGTCATTTATCATGGTTTACAGCTGAATACTTTCTCCAGAACAACAGAAACAAGAACAGAGTAACCATTCAGACTACTACCCAGCAGCAGCAAGACTAAAATTGCAGGTCTACTCTTTTTCTTAGTAGATATTTTCTTTATTTACATTTCAAATGCTATCACTTCCCCTCTGAAAACCCCCTATCCCATCCTTCCTCCACCAGCTCACTAACACACCCACTTCCACTTCCCTGTCCTGGCATTCCCCTACACTGGGGCAAGTGCCTCTCCTAGCCAGAGTAGATAAAAAGTCAACACACTGAAAATAAATAAACAACTTTACTCCATGGAAAAGTCAAAAATGTCAAGAGGAATTCTAATGAATACACAGAGTCACAGGAACTGAAGTATCAGACTGGTAAGTTAACACACCAAGAGCTCAGTATGACACAGCAACGTGTGCAATGAGCACTAGTAATCAAAACTGAGAATTAAAATTGTACCTATAGTTCATGATAACATGAAAGTATGGAATATTTTAGGACAAGTTTTGTAAAATCAGATATGCAACCTCTGTACTCTGAAAGCTAAAAATTAACATTGAGTGACAACTAAAACAGACCTAAGCTTGGTGGAAGCCAATCTACTGGCAGATTGGAGCACTTAATGTGATTACCAGCCTTTCTAGATTGATGTATTGGTCTCAGTTGAATTCCAAATTCAAGCAAGTTATACACAAAATTAATACTGAAAATCAGGGGACCTAAAATAGGCAACACAATCTTATAAAAAAATAATGTCAGAAGGACACATAAAATAATGGGTTTAAGAAGACCCCTATGGAAAAGTTAGAGGAAAGATTGAAGGAACTAAAGGTGATGGTAACCCCACGGGAAGACCAATAGTGTCAATTAACCTGATTCTTTTGGAGCCACCAACCAAAGAGCATACAGAGGCTTGTCTGAGGGGCCTGGACCACATGTAGCAGAGGGCTGCCTTGTTAGGCCTCAGTGGTAGAGGATGCACCTAATCCTGCAGAGATGATATGCCAGACTGGCTGGATGCCTGAGGCAGGACACCCTCTCAGAGGTGGGGAGGGGAACTGCAGAAAGAACTCTACAAGGGGGAACAGGGAGGGGTATAACATTTGGGATGTAAATAAATAAAATTAATGATGATGATGATGATGATGATGATGATGATGATGATGATAACAACAACAACAATAGTGATAAAGGCATTCTGCCTTTCTTCTTAAAAGACCCTTCTCTGCTTTGACCTAACAGTCAAGTATCAAGACTCACTAAAAATCTAACTGAGGGGCTGGGACAGCAAATTTGTCTACCATGCAAATAAAGAAAACAGCTGATATTTTTTCCACTACATAAGATTGCATTTGTCATACAAACACACAAAGTATTTCGGGTCCTCTTACCCATGTCACATTCCTCTCCTTTTGTGGTCCTTTTCCTTCCTCCCTTTGTTCATTTCCCTTCCTTTCCAGAGACTTTGCCTCTCCATGTTATTTGTATTTTTCTAACTTTATGTATCTATAAATACTAGGGCCCCCAAATTACAGATCACATGACACTTAGCAGTCTGAGGCTGGTTTAATTCTCTTAATTAAGAGGAGAAATGTGTCAGAATGCCACAAAAGAATACAAGCCTTCTTAAACATCCTGGCCCGAAGCTCAGAGTGTCCTTAAGCTGACGCACCCAGTCAACTTTGCTGCAGATAGCAAAGTGACTGAGGTGGAATGAACTTAGAGTCTCCCTTGAGGGCCCTATATGAGAATTTCACAGGATTACACACATCCTGAATAAACCCTCTAAAGCTTCTTGCTCACCCCCTACCTAAAAATGTGGAATAAAGATCCCACAGCCGTGACCCATAGCCAAGAGATCAGCATTATCCCACTTCATATGTAACTCACTTCCTCTTGAGTCTAATGAACTCTAATAAAAGACTTCCTAAGTGAAACTACCGAGTCCCAGTTTACCTTACCAGTCTCTGTCATTGTATCCTCTTGTTTTGTGAAAGTCAGGTTGACTTTGAAATAGCTCCAAATCCTGTAAAGTCAGGTGGCTTCTGATAAATAGACTTTTATGGTAATGGCAGAGTATTCAGTTTATTTTCTGTCTGCTGTGAACTCAACTGTGGCACCTTCTGAAGAACAAGGGCATGGCTTCCTGAGACTACATAGAAGAAGTTCCTTAAGAGTTATCAACTGGTCTGGGTCTCCCTTGTTGTCACAGTACCACTTTTCTTAGCAAAAATAGTATCTCTTCCTGCTCAGGCACCAGAGGTCCTGTATGGCCTTAAACCCGCCACTACCTGCATGTGTGGTTTTGAGGGGTTTTGTCTATTCTAGCTGAACTGCATTCTTGTTGGTTGTGGGCACAGGTGTCATCTGGCTCCTTAAGATCTGTTGCTGTAATTAAAACTCAATTCTTATACTACAAACATCCCACATTTATTTATAAACCTCAAGGAACACCCACCTCCTCAAATATCTTAACACATCTGGTAGGTGAGTGAGAGAGCTTTTAGGCTCTTTCCAAAAACTAATATATAATTATCTGATCTAGAAACGTTGTTAACATATAGTCATATCTTCCTTCAGGATGTCCTATGTTATATTAGCAGGATGTTTTTTCCTTCCCTCTTCTATTCCTGAAAAGGAAAATTATCAAAAGGCCTCACCTTGAAGATTGGATATACTGAAACTTTCAGAACTGTGAGATTTCTACTTTCAATGAAGAAAGTACCTTATGCCAGTGATAGTCTCTTCATACACACTGGATCCCTCAAAGATATTCCCTTTCTTTACCATGTCTCTATGGTATAAAATCTTTGAAGCACTATATGAACTTAATTAGGTGTCAATAAACTCAATGGGCACCTATGAAGGTATATGTTCAATATATATGACAGGAAAATATGATTCAACATAAAAATAATTATCCCTCTACATGAGACCCTATCTCAAGAGGAAGGATAATGATGGAGAAGAATGAGGAACTGATAACAGACATTTATCATTTGCATGCTATAGGATCTGTGGATCATTTGCTAATTGACATTATCAGCATACATCCACTATTAATTCAATTGTCCCATTTGCATAAAAAAGCAAAAGAAAGAAAAATCATTTGAAGATGTCTGTGGGACTGTAAAAAGTAGCGTTTTCTGGTCAAGCTAAGTTTAAACCACAGAGACCCAGCAGATAATTCTGGAAGGAATGAAAGAAAATCTGTTTGCCATGCTCACAGACACTAGGCTCCTGACATGAGGCCTCAGCTCTCCATAATTCTGTGGCCATCAGTCACATATGGCAATGCCCCAAGCCCCTGGTATTCTGTCCAGACTCCAACCCCACAGTTACCTGGCAATAGCCAGGTAGGCCTGGCCCACTATAAAAGGGGCTGCTTGCCCCCTCCTCTCTCTCTTACACTCTTACTTTCTTACTCTTGTTACCTGCTCTTGCCTTCTTGGGCTCTTCTCTCTCCCCACTCTCTCCACCTGACCATAACTGGGCTCTACTTTGCATTTGTCACAACTCTTTGCCAACAATAAATGCTTTAAAACCATGTACTGCCTCTTCTCATCTGGATCCACCGTGCTAGAGCAATGAAGCAGGTCTTCCCTCTAAAAAGCCATGTCTAGTATCCCACAGGAAGCCTCTCTGTGCCCTCAGTCATATCTCTGCCAAGCTAAGCTACCCACCCAAGCAAACCAAGAACCCTGGTCCCTGCAGGAACCCACTGGAGCTCTTCTTTCCCTCTTTTCCCTTTGGCCCTGGTCTAGATCCAGACCTGCAGGCTCCCACCTGTTCTCAGCTCTTTCTCTGCATCCAGTAGCCTCTGTGGTACCCAAGACTGTGTCATCCCTGGCCTCGGCACAGCCCAGGGACCTACGAGCCTAGCCCTGCCCATTCCCCTCGAGGACCCCAGACTTGCCTTCCCCAGCCCCAGAGGGTGGGGGGTGGGCAGTCAAACTCCCAGCATCCACCTCGCCCAGTGACCCAAGCCCTGGCCTGACTCAGGCCACCATTTTATCCTACAGATGTCAACAGACAGTGCTAGAGAAACACTGTAGCAAGAACCTAAAACTCTACTAAACAACTGGAAGTAGATTTTACATAAACTAAGAAACATGAGGAGGCTAAAGAGAAATGTCTCTGGAAAGAACAGACCAACTCTCCAGTAACTGGATAGATGAAAACTGGGATGCCGATAGACAATATTCTCATATTTTTTTCACTTTCTGTGGATAAATGGGTATTTTTCTTCAGACTTATTAAGAAATGCTAATATACTGGATGAGAGGTGTTTACTGTGTAGCCACCATCATTAGGCTTTATAGTCTTTTACATCTATATGTATCTGATCTTGTAATATGTGTTCGGATAACTGTTGGAGGACTTTTGTACCAACTGTAGAGGATCTTAAGACAATGTATACTAATGACTGAGAAATAGTCTATTCTCTTTTTCTGTTTTCCAGACAAAAACACCAAGGTCCCATCTTCATGAATGAAAACAGAAATAATCTACATGAGCTATGGACTTCATTCTTTGACACTTGCCCTTTTCTAATTTTTAATTTTAAACTTGTAGGTGAAACAAGGGTAACAGATAAAAATAATCCATCTGATGATTTCAATGATAAGGCATTAGTTTACATCATTTACCTTTTGTGGTGATCATTTCCATAATATACATGTAAGATAGTCTTGGGTGTTCTTGGTTTATAGCTGTTGCTGAGAAAATATACTTATTTACTCTCAGATGCTGTAGCTTGCTGGCATTGGGGAGCTAACATGTGAAAGAATAATATGACTTCTAACATATCATTTCAGATGAAACCCTTACAATGAAAGAGTTGACATTTTGAGTGGATTCCTTAAAAAAATTTAAGAGCCATTAGAAAAAATGAATTCATGAAATTCTTAGGCAAATGGATGGAGCTGGAGAACATCATACTAAGTGAGGGAACCCAGTCTCAAAAGATCAATCATAGAATGCACTCACTGATAAGTGTATATTAGCCTAGAAACTTGGAATACCCAAGATATAATCCACATATCAATGATGTTCAAGAAGAATGGAGGAGTAGCCACTGGTTCTGGAAAGGCTCAGTGCAGCTGTATAGGGCAATACCAGAACAGGGAAGTGGGAAGGGGTGGATGGGGGAAGAGGGGGAGGGAAGAGGGCTTATGGGGCTTTTGGGGAGTGGGGAGCCAGAAAAGGGGAAATCATTTGAAATGTAAATAAAAATTATATCGAATAAAAAATGTGAGAAAAAAAATTTAAGAGAACAAAACATAATAATTATAGAATCTAAACATGAGATACTGCCAAGGAGGTCAGAGAACAAGATGAAAAATTATTTG